>NW_028270172.1:26258992-26568055 GCF_037043375.1 Chiloscyllium plagiosum | reverse complement strand
CCCCACCCCCATCCTTCTAAACTCCATCGAATACAAACCCAAAGACATCAATCGCCTCAAATGACAAGCCTTTCATCCCCAGGATCATTCTTGTAAACCTTGTCTGGAGCCCCTCCAGTGTCAGCACATCCTTCCTTTGATATGGGGCCCAAAACTGCTCACAGCCTCAGCAATACACCTCCGCTGTAGCCGACTTGAAATGAATGCTAGCATTGCATTTACCTTTCCTAACTGCCAACCGAACCTGTATGTTAACCTTATGAGAATTCTGAACTAGGACTCCCAAGTTCCTTTGTGCTTCAGATTTTCAAAGTCCTTTGCAATTTAGAAAATAATCTATGCCTCTGTTCCTTCTATACAAATGCATAAACTCATATTTTCCCACCTTATTTTCCATTTGCCACTTCTTTGCTGGCTCTCATGGCCTGTCAAACTCCTTCTGCAAATTATTTTTATTCATTCGTTATCTAGCCAGCCTGTATTGTATGACCCTAGCTACCCTTCAACTGAATGGCTTGCTAGACCAGTTCAGAGGGCAGCTGAGAGTCAATTGCCTTGTTTTGAGTCTGGATTCATATGTAGGCCAGACCAGATAAGGATGGCAGATTTCCTTTCCTGAAGGACACCAGTGAGCCAGACAAGTTTTTCCAACAATTGACATTGGTTTTATGATCATCAGTAGATTCTTAATTCTCGACTTCTTTTAAAATTGAACTCAACTTCCACCACCTCCTTTGAAGGGATTAGAACCTGTGTCTGTAGTGTATTAGGTGAGCTTTTGGATTAATAGTTGCCCAATAATCACATTAGACCATCACCTCCCTGCTCCTCTACCCTACCTGTTCTTCTGTCTATCTTTGTGATACCTGCAAGCTTAGCACATGCCCTCAGTTCCTTCATTCAGATTATCAGTGTATAATGTGAACAGTTGTGGTTACTATACAGACTTTTGTGGTACTCCATTAGTCACCAGTTGCCATCCTGAAAAAGACCCTTTATCCCCACTCTTTGCCTTCTACCAATTAGCTATTCCATTATCCATGCCAGTACCTTGCCCCTAACACCATGGGCTCTTATCTTATTTAACGGCCTCTTGTATGGTATCTTGTCAAAGGTATAGGCAAAAGTGAGGACTGCAGATGCTGGAGATCAGAGTCTAGATTAGAGTGGTGCTGGAAAGGCACAGCAGGTCAGGCAGGTGTGAAGGCCATTCTTGATGAAGGGGTTTTGCCCGAAACATCGATTTTCCTGCTCCTCAGATGCTGCCTAACATGCTGTGCTTTTCCAGCACCACTCTAATCTAGACCCTTGTCAAAGGTATGCCTTTTGGAAATCCATAGAAATCTTGTCAACTGGCTTTCCTTTATCTAACTTGCCCATTACCTCTTCAAAGAATTCTAACAGATTTGTTGGGTGTGAACTTCCCTTGACAAAGCTATGCTGACTTAGCCCTATTTTAACAGACACTTCCAAATATCCAGCAATCTTATCCTTAAAATTGACTCAAAATCTTATCAATGCAGCCTACAATTTCCTGTCTTCTGCCTCCCTCCCTTCTTAAACAGGGGGGTTACATTTGCCATATTCCAGTTCTCTGGGACCCTTCCTGAATCCACTGATTCCTGAAATATCACCATCAATGCCTTTATGATCGCCTCAGCTATTTCCTTCAGAATTCTGGGTTGTAGTCATCTGGGCTGGCTGATTTATTCACCTTTCAGCTTCCCCAGCACCTTCTCTGCAGTGATGGCCACTATACTCACTTCTGCCCTCTGACTCACGTGAAGTTCTGGTAGCTGCTGGTGTCTTCCACTGTGAAAGCTGATGGAAAATACCTGTTCCGTTTGTATGCCATTTCAAAGTTTGTGAGAAGATTTGTAGCTCGGGTGCTCGTTGTTGTGGTTCTGTTCGCCGAGCTGGGAATTTGTGTTGCAGACGTTTCGTCCCCTGTCTAGGTGACTTCCTCAGTGCTTGGGAGCCTCCTGTGCAGCGCTTCTGTGATGTTTCCTCCGGTATTTATAGTGGTTTGAATCTGCCACTTCCGGTTGTCAGTTCCAGCTGTCCGTTGCAGTGATCGTATATTGGGTCCGGGTCGATGTGCTTATTGATTGAATCTGTGGATGAGTGCCATGCCTCTAGGAATTCCCTGGCTGCTCTCTGTTTGGCTTGTCCTATAATAGGACTAGCCACACGACCACACATCAAGAGCATTTCCGAACTGACAGCCAGACTACTGCAACCACTAGGACTCATAACAACACACAAACCAACAGCCACTCTCAGACAATAACTCACCAGAACGAAGGACCCAATACCCAGCATGAGCAAAACCAATGTAGTGTACAAAATCCCATGCAAGGACTGCACAAAACACTACATAGGACAAACAGGAAGACAGCTAACGATCCGTATCCATGAACACCAACTAGCCACGAAACGGCACGACCAGCTATCCTTAGTAGCCACACACGCAGATGACAAGCAACATGAATTCGACTGGGACAACACTACTATTATAGGACAAGCCAAACAGAGAACAGTCAGGGAATTCCTAGAAGCATGGCACTCATCCACAGATTCAATCAATAAGCACATCGACCTGGACCCAATATACCGACCACTGCAGCGGACAGCTGGAACTGACAACCGGAAGCGACAGATTCAAACCACTATAAATGCTGGAGGAAACATCACAGAAGCGCTTCACAGGAGGCTCCCAAGCACTGAGGATGTCACCTAGACAGGGGATGAAACGTCTGCAACACAAATTCCCAGCTGTATGCCATTTCTTTGTTCCCTATTACGCCTTCTCCAGCATCATTTCCCACTGGTCCAAAGTCCACATTTGTCTCTCTCTTACTTTGTAGATATCTAAAAAAAACTCTCACAATCTTCTTGTATAATATTAGCTAGATTACTCTAATTTTTGACTTCTCCCCCCCCATTGCTTTTTTAGTTATTCTGTGCTGGTTTTTAAAGGCTTCCCAATCCTCTGGCTTCCCACTAATTTTAACCACATTGTGTGCTTTCTCTTCTGCTTTTATACTGTCACTGACTTCCCTTGTCACCCATGGCTGCCTCACCCTTCCCTTAGTATTTTCCTTTTTCCTTGGGCTGAATTTCTGCTGTATCTTTTAAGTTACCCCTGAAATCCCTGCCATTGCTGTTTCACCATGTTCCCTGCTAGGCTCCCCTTGGAATTAACTCTGGCCAGCTACTCTCTTATGTCTTTGTAGTTACCTTTACGCAATTGTAATGCCACTATGTGGTATGGTGGTCAGTGGTTAGCACTGCTACCTCACAGTGTTAGGGACCTAGATTCAAATCCAGCCTTGGCAGACTACCTGTGTGAAATTTGAATATTCTCCGTGTGTCTGTGTGGGTTTCCTCTCCAGTCCAAAGAAGTACAGGTCAGGTGGATTGACTATGTTAAATTGCCCATTGTATGCAGGCTAGGTGGATTATTCATGGGAAAGGATAGGGTGGGGGTTGGGTCTGGATAGGAGGCTTGTCAGAGATTTGGTGTGGACTCGATTGGCTGAATGGCCTGCTTCCACATTGTATGGATTTTGGGATTATATCCTATTCCAGGTTCTCCCACTCAAACTGTCGGGTGAATTGTATCATATTATGACCACTTCCCTCTTGAGGTTCTTTACTTTTAGCTCCCTAATTAAGTCTGTCTCATGACCATTCCTGGTGAAGGGCTTATGCCCAAAACATTGACTCTCCTGCTCCTCGGATGCTGCCTGACCTGCTGTGGTTTTCCAGTGCCACACTTTTTGACTCTGATTTCTCCAGCATCTGCAGTGCTCACTTTCTCCTCTGCCTCATGACACATCACCAAATCTGCCATTGCCTGTTCCCTAGTGTGGTATACCACAAGTTGATCCAAAACACCCATCTCATTGACATTCCACAGATGTAGACATTGAATTCCTTTTCTTGGGATCTGCTATCAAGCTGATTTTCCCCATCCACCTGCATATTGAAGCCCCCCATGATTGTTGTAATACTGCCTTTCTTACACTCCGTTCTATCTCCTAATTTATTTTCTTCCACACACCCTGATTATTGCTGGAAGCCTGTAAATAATTCCCATCAGGGTTATTTATTTCTTTGCAATTCATCAACTCTACCCATACAGATTCTACACCTTCTGACTCAATATCATAGAAATCATTGAAACCCTATAGTGTTGAAACAGGCCATTTGACCCAACAAGTCCACACTGACCCTCCGAAGAGTAACCTACCCAGACTTATTCTCCTATCCAATTGCTCTAGATTTACCCCTTTCTAATGCACCTACCCTACACATCCCTGAACACTATGGGCAACTTAGCATGGCCAATTCACCTAGCCTGCACATCTTTGAATTGTAAGAGGAAACCGGAGCACCCGGAGGAAATCCACACATACACGGAGGAAGTGGAATGTGCACACTCCACACAGACAGTCTGCCAAGGCTGGAATTGAACCTAGATCCCCTGCACTGTGAGGTAGCAGTGCTAACCACCGACCACTGAAGTATCACTTCTTGCTATTGATTTATTCTCATTTCTCACTAACAAGGCAACCCCACTCGCTCTAACCATTTATCTTTCTCTAGGTTGTGTATCATTGGATATTTTGTTCCCAGCCCTGATCTTCTTGCAACCATGTCTCTGTACTTTGTACTTGTCAATTTCAATCTGCATTACAAACTCATTTACCTGCTTTTGCATATATGTACATTCAAGGACAACACCCTCAGTCCTGCATTGACGGCCCCACTTCTCATTGTTGTTCCCTTATCTGCTGTGCCTGAAGTTAGATCCCTGACCCTTTCCATACTCTGTGTCCTATTACTTGTTCTGGAAACTTCAATAAATTTTGCTGAACCCTTTCCCACTTTGACACTACCATTATTTTTCTATGCAATTGAACCACCAGTACCACCCCCACTTCGCCAACCCCATCCTAGCTGTGTTGTCCAAACATGCTGGCACTGCCTACAGTATGGAAATAGGCGATTTCTTCCAACAAATGCACACTAACCCTCTAAAGTGCATTCCACCCAGACCCATCCCCCTACCCTATCCGTGCAACCTTGCATTTTCCATGGCTAACGCACCTTACCTACATATCATTAACCTTTTTGCATCATTAAGGATGAAAATGTTCATGGAACCACATTCTCCTGTTAATTGTTTAATTTTTCATCATTTTTCACAAATAGGTATAGTTGGACTGAAGAGCTTAGAGCTGGTTTGTTGATCATAGCTTTGTTGTAGTATTTTGCTCTCACTCGCTAAGGTGCATATAGATCTGTGCTGTAACTTATCCAGGATAACATCTCATTTTTATGGATGTCTGATGCTGCCAATAGTATGCTCTCTCACATACTTAAGTGATCTGGGGTTGGCCACTAGTTTAAGAGTACAGTAGTCTCCCCATACCCATGGGAGATATGTTCCAAGACCTTCCGCAGAAGTCTAAAACTGCAGATAGGAGTGAACCCATTCATTTCAATGGGAAATTTACCTTCCTGGCAACCCCCTGGTGCCTGGTTCTGGAACGTTCCCTGTAATATATTTGGGCCGCAGTAAACCACAGGTAACTAAAACCACAGAAAAAGATTCTGCGGATACGGCATTTGCCCTGTAATGGTAGTGAGAGAAATGGCAAATCATAAAGTTATAGCTTGTTTCAGCATGCAATTCTGTTACTGCAGATAGCCCACAATTATCATCGATGTCAAGTTTTCAGCTGCTGGATCGGTTCAGAATTTAGTCCGATGGTATTACCACACAACATGTCAGTAGGTACACTCAGTGTGAAGATGAGACTTTATCTCCATAACGATTTTGTGGTGTTCAGTCCTGTCAATATTGACACATGCAAGCTTTCAAACTTTCAAACTGCACTAATCACTTTGGATTTGAAGGAATGCGGTAGCTTCCTTGTGCCGGCTTTGTCTCATGATGGTGGACTGGAACATCAAAGGAGAAATTTTATCTTGACTGAAGAACTGCATTGTGGGTCTGGCAACATTGAATGCAAGATGGGATATTTGCTCAAGATGCAGAATTACTAAGGTTTGCAAACTGACTATAAACTGTGCTGGAGCTGTGACCATTGAAGAGGCCTCCTCATTAAGATCACAAAAATGCCTTCTCTGCATCAGTACTAGTTTGGACAAGGGTGTTAGTGGCAATGATTTGGCCATCTCCCTTTTCTGCTGAAGTGCAGCCCTGAAATTAAAGCCAATGAATATGAGGTGCACTTTCTGAACCAGTTAACCCCATCATCCCAGGAATTGCTCCAAATGCAAACACATCCTTTATTGAGAACAAAGACAAAGAAAGTTTACAGCCCAGGAACAGGCCCTTCAGCCCTCCAAGCCTGAGTCGATCCAAATCCACTGTCTAAACCTATTGCCCAATTCCTAAGCATCTGTATCCCTCTGCTCCCCACTTACTCATGCATCTGTCCAGACGCACCTTAAATGAATCTACCGTACCTGCCTCTACTACCTCTGCTGCCAACATGTTCCAGGCACCTAACACCCTCTGTGTAAAGTACTTGCCGCATATATCCCCCTTAAACTTTTCACCTCTCACCTTGAAAGCGTGACCTCTTGTTATTGAATCCCTCACCCTGGGAAAAAACTTATCTCTCTCGACCCTGTCTGTACTCTTTATGATTTTGTAGAGAAGGGGAAACCATACACAAGACTCCAGATATGGCATAAATAAAGCTCTGTACAGTCGCACCAACATTTTTCTGCTTTTGTATTCAATTCCCCTTTTAACAAATGCCAACAATCCATTTGCCTTCTTCATGGCTTGCTGCACCAGCATCCCAACTTGTGATTCATGTCCCAGGACACCCAAATTCCTCCGTCCCACTACATTCTGTGAAACCTCTCCTTTTCTATTTTTCCTACCAAAGTGAAAAAGGTTACATTTTCCCAGATTGTGCAGCTGCCAATTTTTCTGCCCTTTCATTTATTTCTATCTCTTTGTAGACTTTTTACGTCATCTTAAAAATGTACTTTCCTAGTTGTCTTTCTGCGAAATTAGTTATCATACATACAGTGCCTTCATCCAGATCATTAATATAGATTGCAATGATGTACTTTATAATCTTGTCTCTTTGTACTACTAAAGAATATTTACAAAGTCTGCTGAGGTATGAAAAATCATTACCTTCATGAAAGAAACATTTTACTGTTGTTGCATCTAGCCATGAATCTACAAGACAGCAAAATCATGTGATATGGCATCACATCCTGTGGATGATGTATACTATGACTTATTAAGCTATCACAGTCAGATTTAACCCCTCACATGAAACAAAGCCCTGTTGGAGTGGGATTGATCATTAGCTCAGAAATACAACGTGAATGTCTTCATTCTTTCTCAGCAACGTTTCCACTATATGCGCTGAAAAAGTGTTGCTGGAAAAGCACAGCAAGTCAGGCAGCATCCAAGGAACAGTAGAATCGATGTTTCGGGCATAAGCCCTTCTTCAGGAATGAGGAAAGTGTGTCCAGCAGGCTAAGATAAAAGGTGGGGAGGAGGGACTTGGGGGAGGGGCGTTGGAAATGCGATAGGTGGAAGGAGGTCAAGGTGAGGGTGATAGGCCGGAGCAGGGTGGGGGCGGAGAGGTCAGGAAGAAGATTGCAGGTTAGGAAGGCGGTGCTGAGTTCGAGGGATTTGACTGAGATAAGGTGGGGGGAGGGGAAATGAGGAAACTGGAGAAATCTGAGTTCATCCCTTGTGGTTGGAGGGTTCCTAGGCGGAAGATGAGGCGCTCTTCCTCCAACCGTCATGTTGCTATGGTCTGGCAATGGAGGAGTCCAAGCACCTGCATATCCTTGGTGGAGTGGGAGGGGGAGTTGAAGTGTTGAGCCACGGGGTGGTTGGGTTGGTTGGTCCAGGTGTCCCAGAGGTGTTCTCTGAAACGTTCCGCAAGTAGGCGGCCTGTCTCCCCAATATAGAGGAGGCTGCAATTTCCCCCCCGGACGTGGTCGACGATGCCCTCCACCGCATCTCTTCCACTTCCCGCTCCTCCGCCCTTGAGCCCTGCCCCTCCAACCGCCACCAGGACAGAACCCCACTGCACCTCCACACACATCATCTATTGCATCCGCTGTACCCGATGTCAGCAATGTCTGCCAAATGGTTGGCAAGACATATAGAAGGAGGCCAGCAGATGCCACAGGTACGGCCATGATGCCTTGCCTTGAGAATACAAGGCATCTCTCATATTACCTTTCAATAAAACTCTGACCTCTAATGCACAACTACATTGTTGTAGGTGCAGATGGAATGCCCCTCATGGTATATTTTGCTGCCACCAATAGTTAGACTATGTTCCTGATACCAAGTGTGAAAGGATGTCCATGTGAAGTGTTTGACAGATGAGATGCTTGTCTTCAACAGAATAGATGAATGGGTTTATTACATAGTATTTAGTAGCTATTTACATTCAAATCAAGTTGCCATAGTTTCACCAGACCATAGGGTCACAGTCTTCCTTAGAGAGAGACATCTAGTGGTGATTTAACCTGAGGGCCACCATACCTCAGACATGGGGAGAGGTTGTGAAGTCGAGTCCTTCATAGTTAGTCAATGGGGAGATTGAACCCATGCGGTTAGCATCACACTGCTTCACAAACCAACCACCCAGCCAACTGAGCTAAACCAACCCCTGCTTGTTACATTATATATGAGTTACACAATAGTCTCTTGTGAGACATCAGAATAGACCTAAGAGTTAGTTGACATAACTGTTCTGCTATATAGAGTTTAGCACTGGACTAAAGTTAGAACACTCGGAACTCTGCTTAGTTCTTCCAATAAATATTTCCTTGTATCCTAGAGATCATCTTATAATACTAGTTCACACTTTCAGATACTAACTGTCTTATATCACACACCATTCCTCATTGACTGCCAAACATGATAGTGTAATATGTCTGTGATAATCCCTGCAAAGCCCAGTGCAAAATCATGAATTACTCTCCTTGTGAAGCTTGTTGAGTATGAGTTATCTTGGTAACAGGCCTGCCTACCTGGAGCTCATCACCTGAGACATTTATAAAGCAGACCCAGGTGGTGGTTAATAGTTGGAAAAAATGTCGTAGGGATGTGGTGGTGGGAAAACCATTCAGTTGTGCATAAGATAATTTTTGGAAATGGAATCAAAAGTTAAAAGCAGACTCAGGGATGATTCTCAGAGCTGTCTGTCTTGAGATGGGACTAGCTATTGAATGGTTCTATTTTGAAGTTCAACAATAAATGGTGTCCTTTCTAGTCAGGCTTACTAAACTATTACAATGGCTTTGAATGAATTCAACCAACAAATGCACATGGAGCATAGAATGGTTGAGTGAACAAAATATATATTATTGTATACTTGTGCATAAAATAACAATGTCTCAATTGGAAGTACAGTTAGGCTTAATTAATTGATTTTTTTTCTGTAAGTGGACCAGACAAGACTTTAAATTAGTAGCATGTAAAATAAGTAATTGAGTGCAACATAACACCTGAGCCACAGCTTATAACTAACTGCTGCAACTGTGTGATTAAGGAACTTGGGGAGGAAGGGAAAGAGATACTCGAATGCCTCCAGTAATTAATTCTTGCTGTGATAAGTAGAAGGAGCTAATTATTTGGTGAGTGTCTAAAGTCTATTCAATTCCAAAGATTCAACATCATGTTACAATTGGTAATATGATTAATAAAGTATATATAAACATATGTAAATATATAATTGAATAAAATAATTCATTTAACTAGAACACATTAAGGATAGCTGGGTGAATGATGTGTCACAGCTGCAGTATGTGAGATCTCCTGGACGTCAGTTGTGGGTTAAGGAAAATATGTCTACAGTTAGTGTTTGAAGTTTAAACAAATTTGGCTCAGAGTTTAGAAGATTAACCTGGATTCTTTGTCCCAAAAAGCATTCACCTTTGATAGGATTGGGTCATCTAATCTGGTTAGTGTTCAGGGACTGGAGAGTATGTTTATGAATAAGACAGGTAATTGGACCCAGACAGCAGGAGTACAGCAGCCTTGGCCTTTGCAATTGTTTAACATAGATGACATTTTTTCACTATGTCTGGATGGGATCAGGAAAAAATAACTGACCACGGTACCGTGGCACAGGAAGTCATTCACATCAGGAGAGTGAAAGGAATGCAGTGGTAATAGGGGTCAGTGTGGTCATAAGTGACAATCAAAAGCAAAATGCTCAAGTCCCCCCAGATGGCTGTGTGCCTGCCCAGTGTCAGGTTTTAGAACATATGCTGAAAAGTGCAGCAGGTCAGGCAGCATCCAGGGAACAGGAGAATCGACGTTTCGGGCATAAGCCCTTCTTCAGGGCATATGTCCTTTTAGAACATATGCTCAAGGCAGGAGAGGGAAGGTTCCAGCTGTTGTGATCCACACAGGTACCAACAGCATAGGCAGAACAAAGAAGAACATCCTGTATAGTCACCACGAGGAGGTAGATGCCAAATTATGAATCCAAGCTCAAAGATTATAATCTCTGAAATGGGCTGCATGCATTTTTGTATTCCTTCATGGGTTAAAGGCATCACTGTCTAGGCTAATGTTTACTTCAAATCTGTATTTGGGTGGCAAGGTGGCTCAATGGTTAGCACTGTTGCCTCACAATACTGGGAACCCGGGTTCAGTTCCAGCCTTGGATGACTGTCTGTGTGGAGTTTGCACATTCTTTCTGTGTCTGTGTGGATTTCCTTCGAGTGGTCCGGTTTTCTCCCACAGTCCAAAAATGTGTAGGTTGGATGGATTGGCCATGCTAAATTGTCCACAGTGTCCAGGGATGTGTAGGTTATGTGGATTAGCCATGGGAAATGCAGGGTTGCAGGCATTTGGGTGGGGTGCTCTTTAAAGGGTCGGTGTGGACTTGATGAGCCAAATGACCTGCTTCCACACTGTAGGGAGTCTATAATTCTAGTTGTCCTTGAGAAGGTAGTGGTGAGCTGCATTCTTGAACTGCAGTGGTTCATTTACAGTAGGCGAAGTCACTATACTGTTAGGTAGGGAGTTCCAGATCATTAACAGTGAAAGAACATTGATGTATTTCCAAGCCAGGATGGTGAGTAGCTTGGAAGGTGGTGGTGGTTTCATGTGTCCACTTCCCTTGTCCTTCTTGATGGTAGTGGTCATGGATTTGGAAGGTGCTGTCTAAGAATCTAGTGCATTTATATGATGCAACTTGTAGATGCAACAATGGTGGAGGGAGTGAATGTTTCTGATTGTGGTTCCAATCAAGTGGGTTTCTTTGCCCTGGATGGTGTCAATCTTCTTGAGAATCGTTGGAGTTGTACTCAATCAGGCAGTGAGTATTCCAGTATACCTGCATTCATTGCGTGGAAATCATATGGCAAGTCCAGTTCAATTTGTGGTCAATGATAACCCCCAGAATGTTGATAGTGGTGGATTCAGTGACAGTGATACCACTGAATCTCAAGAACCGATGGTTAGATTCTCAGTTGTTGGAGATGGTTATTACCTACCATTTGAGTGGTGCGAATGTTACTTGCCACTTGTCAGGCTAAATGAAGACATTGTCCAGGACATGCTGCATTTGAACATGGACTGCTTTAGTATCTGAAGAGTTGTGAGTGGTGCTGAGCATTGTGCAATGATCGGCAAATATCCCTCCTTCTAATCTTATGACAGAGGGACGGTCATTGATGAAGCAGCTACAGATGCTTTGGGCCAAGGACATTACCCTGAGGAACTCTTGCAAAGATGTGCAAGACCTGAGATGACTGCCCTCCAAAAACCACAAACATCCTTCTTTGTGAGTGGTGCGATGGTAATTGGCTGGGTTGGATTTGTCCTACTTGTTGTTTACAGGAGATACCTGAGCAAGTTTTCACATGCAGTGTTGCTGGCAGTGTGGTTAGCTGTACTGGAAGAGCTTGGCTGGGGGAGCATCAAGCTTCGGAGCACATGCCTTCAGTGTTATTGTTGAAATGTTATTACAGCCCATGTTTTCTCAATATTAAATGCTTTCAGCATGTATTGATATCGTGTAAGTGAATTGAATTGGTATCTGTGATGCTAGGGAGGAGACTGAGATGAATCATCCAATTGGCACTTCTGGCTGAGAATTGTTGTAAATACTTCAGCCTTATCTTTTGCTCTGGGCTCCCCTGTTTGTTGAGGATGGGAATATTTTTGCAATGTTCTCCAGTGAGTTGTTTAATTCTCCACCATCGTTGCTGCTTCGTTGGGTGGGGATTTATTTAATTCTGTCTGTCACTTGCAACTTATTGTATTTGGCATGTTAAGTAGTCTGGTGTTGTTGCTTCACCAAGTTGACCCTTCATTTTTAGATCTGCCTGGTGCTGCTCCTGAAATGACCTTCCTCACACTTCATTGAGTAAGGGTTGATCTGCTGATTTGCTGGTAATGGTAGAGCTGGGGATATGCCAGACCATGGGATTGCAGATTGTGTTGAATTAAACAGCTCCCGTTGATAGACTACAGTGCCTTAAAAGCAGATGGAAGCAAAGTCCTTGAACATTTTTAAAACAGAGACTAGATATATTTCTTTGTTTATGCAATGTAGTGAAAAGGTTATCAAGGTTAGGTGAGATTGTGGATTTGAAATTACAATCTGATCAGTGGTGATCTTACTAATTGACTAAGGAGGAACAAATAGCCTGTTCCTACTCCTTGTTCATATGTTTTTATGTTCACACATGCCCAGATTCTTTGAAGAAGGTACTGCTTTGAAATTGCTTCCTAAAGACAAAGATTATCTACAATCACACGCAACATCTCTATGGAGTAGTGGTTTAATAAATGTCGGTGTCATTTGTCAAATGACTCCAAATCTGGCTGCTCATGATTTAATTCTTTAAGATTCCTTTCTTTTACCCAGTTTAGGTGTTCACTGCTTATGCCCCTTTTAAAAATGTATGTTTTGTGAAATGAATTTCACTAGCATCGATGGCTGTGTCTTCTTGTTCATGGTGAGAAAGAGTAGACCGGGCATTACTGTCTATCTGAAGGAGTGGCTGTGGAGCATATCTTGGAGAGTGAAGCCACACCTCCAACTTCTGCTGATTAGCTGATCAATGACACGTCCTGTGCATTGTCTTTTGAGCTTGAGCTGCTGATCATTAGTTGTGCACTTATTTTCAGTTAGAGTTATTGTACTGAAATAAAACAAAACAGAATGTCTGCAGGGTACGAGGAAAGTGAGCTGTTGAGTGGATTTCAGGCACATTTTGAACAATTTTCTACCCAGGCACTTCATGTGGGGCAAGAACCTGAACAGTGGAAGTCTATGGCAGCGGTGCCTTCAATATCTCTGCCTGACAGTTTGAAACAGAGCACCTCAGGCCAACTTGCAGTAAGTATTTAAATACAAGACAACATTAAGTTTTGAGTACTGATCTTGACTATGAAGTATGAAGAGACAAAGCCTTGTGTAGACTTATTTTTAGCTTTTTAAAATTACAATTAAACACTATTGGAAAAAATGAGGACATTATTATCCCACAGTCTATTCTGATATCACGCATTGGTTCCGTTCTCGTGCAATCCCAGGTCATAAGAAAATCGTGTAATAGCAGCAACCTTTAAACCAATGGGACTGAAATCACATTATAGCCAATACAGGTACAGAAAGTTCTCATTCTACAAATAATAGTCTAAGTTCTTCAATCGTGTTATAGCCGATTGGCACTGAAGAAACGCACATTATAGCAGAAATGACTGTACCAGAAATTTACTGTGTGTATTGTTTTAAAGATGGTTTACTGGCAAAAGGAACTGGATGTGTGATTACAAATTAATGTTTTGTACCTTGCTTTGGATATGGTATGGGTTGCTTTTCAGCACACATTACTTGCTCTCTCGCTCTGTAAATGACGTGAAATTTTATCATGGGAACATATGTAAAACTGGGACAAAGTAAGTTGCTGGAACTGATGTAGCTTTATCCTTCAGCTGCTGAAGTTGGTGTTGGTATGGTAGTTCATAAGTTTTGAAGTGACTGAAGTTGGCTTTGATTCTCAAAAGGCACAGATTAACACCTGTTGTCACGATCTGACATTTCCCTGTTCCTCAGGTTTGTGCTCTGTTTGCAAAGGGAAGGGGCAAGCGAGCAAGTAACAGTCGGATTGATTGTTGATCATTTTGATCAGTGTAAGGACTCCTTGTGTTGATACGTTTTACGATTCTATGATCATCTTGTGCGGATTTTAAAGAGGAGCAAAGATTCCCAGTTGCAGGGGTTTCTTCCACACCACCTAAAACTCAGCCAAGAGTACAACCCACGAACATTAGTTGCCCCACATCCATTCTTCAGCACTCTTTTGTTGAACCAAGACTTCTGTCCTTCACTTCGAAGGAATTCCCACCTCAGGGAGCTGCTGGCAAATCTGATTGGCTGGCAGTTCTGTTGTCACTACAGTGCCACTGGGAGTGGTGGCTGTTTCTGGAACTACAAGGAGGTCCTGGTTTCTATGTTCCAGAGGCAGAATGGAGGCAAGTGCCAGGGTCTGTCAATGGGGATGGGAGGAGAAGCTGCTAGGGATGGGAGAAGATGTCCTGATGAAGAGATTGAAGGAGAGGGAGAATTGGGAGGGTGAAGCACTCGATGTGTGAAGGAGTCTAATGAAGCTTCGAGCAGGGTGACCTCTGGGCTTACCCATTCCTTCATCCATAGCAGTCACTCCCTGATCTCCCTCCACCACATCAGAACTTAGCAAAGTTTAATGTTGCCTAAACATGTTAAATGGATCTTCAAACAGAAACTAGAGTATATCCAAGATCGGATGAGGTCAAAGTCAAAATGTGGAAGGGTGAGTGACCTTCTTACTTGTCTTACCTATGCTCATGTTGTGTTCAGAAAGACAATGAGTTTATTAATCGAAGCGGTCAAGCAACCAAACCAACTGGATCAAACTTTAGAGCCGTATAATGTGAGTTTGCCTCCAGCAGGGTATTTTACCTGATGAGGCAATGCTTAAATTATCCCTTGTAATGTGGGAATCTGGGTATGGATATCATGTTATTGAAGAACTCTACTGATATTTATTACAGCTATGTTGTATGCAAATATCAGTTTATAACAGAATCCATACTTCCTGTAGCATGCCATGATCCAAGTGATCCTGAGTAAGATAGAGTTTGAGAACCTTGTACCCTCAGATCACATGTTATGAAAAAGTGATGATATTGTGAGCATTTCTCTTAACGGCGTACTGATATACTAGCCATGCAAGGTAACACAACACTGTACAAAAAGCATATGGTTGCTTTACCTTTGCAGCAATGTGTCAACCTGAAAGCTACTACAGCTGTGATTGAAGCAGAATGGACCCAAAAGCAGGGGCAGAAGGAATGTTCAAAAAACAGAAAGTTAGTGTACAAAACTATTGACAGGATAGTTCAGAAATTGAAAAACCTTCAGAATTGAAGCATGACTTGGGCTTCCAGATTTCAAGCTGAACATGGGAATGCTGGATGACTCAAGAAGTTGAGGTTTTGGTTAAGAAAAAGAAAGAAGCATGTGTCAGGTATAGTTAGGATAGATCGAGTGAATCCTTAGATGTGTATGAAGGCAGTAGGAGTATATTTAAGAAAGAAATCAGGAGGGCAAAAAGGGGACATGAGAGAGCTTTGGCAAATAGAGTTAAGGAGAATCCAAAGGGTTTTTACAAATACATTAAGGACAAAAGGATAACTAGGCAGAGAATAGGGCCCCTCAAAGTTCAGCAAGGCTGCATTTGTGTGGAGCCGCAGAAGATGGGGGAGATACTAAACAAGTATTTTGCATCAGTATTTTCTGTGGAAAAGGATATGGAAGATATAGAATGTAGGGAAATAGATGGTGACATCTTGAACAATGTCCATATTACAGAGGAGGAAGTGCTGGATGTCTTGAAATGCATAAAAGTGGATAAATCCCCAGGACCTGATCAGATGTACCATAGAACTCTGTGGGAAGCTAGCGAAGTGATTGCTGGGCCTCTTGTTGAGGTAATTGTATCATCGATAGTCATAGGAGAGGTGCTGGAAGACAGGAGGTTGGCTAACGTGGTGCCACTATTTAAGAAAGACAGTAAGGACAAGCCAGGGAACTATAGGCCAGTGAGCCTGAAGTCAGTGGTGGGCAAGTTGTTGGAGGGAATCCAGAGGGACAGGATGTACATGTATTTGAAAAGGCAAGGACTGATTAGGGATAGTCAACATGGCTTAATGCGTGGGAAATCATGTCTCACAAACTTGATTGAGTTTTTTGAAGAAGTAACAAAGAGGATTGATGAGGGCAGAATGGTAGATGTGATCTATATGGATTTCAGTAAGGTGTTTGACAAGGTTCCCCATGGGAGACTGGTTAGTAAGGTTAGATCTCATGGAATACAGGGAGAACTAGCAATTTGGATATAGAACTGGCTCAAAGGTAGAAGACAGAGGATGGTGGTGGAGGGTTGTTTTTCAGACTGGAGGCCTGTGACCAGTGGAGTGCCACAAAGATCGGTGCTGGAACCACTACTTCTCATCATTTATAGAAATGATTTGGATATGAGCATAAGAGGTGTAGTTAGTAAGTTTGCTGATGACACCAAAATTGTAGGTGTAGTGGACAGTGAAGAAGGTGACCTCAGATTACAACAGGATCTTGATCAGATGGGCCAATGGGCTGAGAAGTGGCAGATGGAGTTTAATTCAGATAAATGTGAGGTGATGCATTTTGGGAAAGCAAATCTTAGCAGGACTTATACACTTAATGGTAAGGTCCTAGAGAGTGTTGCTGAACAAAGAAACCTTAGAGTACAAGAGCTGCTTGAAAGTGGAGTCACAGGTAGATAGGATAGTGAAGAAGGCATTTGCTATGCTTTCCTTTATTGGTCAGGGTTTTGAGTACAGGAGTTGGGAAGTCATGTTGCGGCTGTACAGGACATTGGTTAGGCTACTGTTGAAATATTGTGTGCAATTTTGGTCTCCTTCAAGGGTTCAGAAAAGAGTTACAAGGGTGTTGCCAGGGATGGAGGATTTGAGCGATAGGGAGAGGCTGGATAGGCTCGGGCTGTTTTCCCTGGAATGTCGGAGGCTGAGGGGTAACCTTATAGAGGTTTCTCAAATCATGAGGGGCATGGGTAGGATAAATAGACAAAGTATTTTCCCTGGGGTCAGAGAGTCCAGAACTAGAGGGCATAGGTTTAGGATGAGAGGGAAAAGATATAGAAGAGACCTATGGGGCAACTTTTTCACTCAGAGGGTGGTACGTTTATGGAATGAGCTGCCAGAAGAAGTGGTGGAGGCTGGTACAATTGCAACATTTAAAAGGCATCTGGATGGGTATATGAATAGGAAGGGTTTGGAGGGATATGGGTCAAGTGCTGGTAGGTGGGACTAGATTGGGTTGGGATATCTGGTAGGCATGGACGAGTTGGACCGAAGGTTCTATTTCCATGCTGTACATCTCTATGACTCTATGAATTTATTTGCTATTAAGATTGAGCAGAAGAGAGGATAGCTAGGAATAAAGTAAAGATATTAAAGAACCCATTGCAACAGTGATAACTTGTTTTATTTATATGTCTGTATACTTCTGTGGGGAGCTTTAGTCATGGTTCAGTTGTGTACTAGTAGAAGTTGTGTTCTCTTTGGGCTATGGAATGTGAATGTAACAGGTTTTTGTACTTTGAATTCCCAACCTGTTACAGGAAACAAGATTCTGAAGTTGCATGAACCATATAAATGTGGTTATTGAGCCTGTTTGATTCAATTTAAAATTGTGAAGTGCCGAATTAGACAAAAATAAAATAAATAATTTAAATTAAAGTTGCTGATTAATGTGTTATTCACTAAATTTATTTCTGCATCTGTGGAAAAGGAACAGCTTGTCTTTGGAGAGATAAGCTCCCACCTTGAAATTTTTTTTGGCAGAAATCCACCTTGCACTGTTTGAAATATTTTGCTTATCTTAAAGGAGAAAAAGAAAAACAAAAGAGATGTTTGAAATAATCTGCTTCATTTCCAAAGTTGGTTAAGTTGTAGTGTTAGGTCTTTAAGATGATGCGACTCTGTCTCTTTGCAGTTTTAGGATGCAGAAGGTTTTATTTGACTATTTATCAGACCTTTTTATTCTGATTATAGCTTTATTAGTCACTTGAAAGGTGTCTGAGTATTTATTATGGCATGAATAATTAGTGGGCCTTGCATTTCATCAATGGCATGTCATGTAGGTTAATGGTTCTGAAAAGAGGTAATGTATGAACTATGGAACCTCCATTCAGTCTGATATCTAGTACACCCTTTGGATGAAACATGGTGCAGTTCAGGCAGTTGCAGTTTGGAGCTGGTGATAGTGGGATACAGTCTCTCAACGTCTTATGTCTTGACATCTTGTTACTAATAGTTATTATGCCGAAGAATCAATGTAATCTGTATATGTATCCAATTTTTATGAAAGGCAGGAGCATCTCCTGCTAAGACTTACTTGTGATCCACCCTCCACCATAAGCTGCTGAACAAGCTTTTGAATTATTATAGGAAGGGGGATTAGTGAAGACAGTTTACCACAAGCAACAGAGTATTACATACTAACAGTGCTGTTATGTAAAGTCCTGAAATAAACACCAATAGTGAAAAGATTCCAGAAACCTTTGAATTCCAGAATTAAACTGTAATTCTGCCTAAAAGTGAATTATTACTAGAGGAGCAGCCAGTCAGTCAATTTCTGGAATCATTTAAACAGTGGTCAATCAGCTCACACCTGTGGAGGTAACAGCTTAGTAGCCATACCCTGAGGAGAAAACAAAGCCAGACCTGGGATAAAATATCCAAAGAAGGCTGTATGTGCTACAGACAATTATACTTTGGCAGAAACGAGCGGATTTGAGTCAGAGTTTGGTAATGTAGAGTAACTGGACTGGCAGAAACGAGCGGATTTGAGTCAGAGTTTGGTAACGTAGAGTAACTGGACATTGAGGACTTCAGCGACAAGTTAAATCCTTAAGGGAAAAGGGTAGAATGGCTACTTAACTGTTCAAATCACAGGCTGGGAGGCTGATAAAGTAAATATAAGCATTTGCTAGTTAAAGCTAGTCACAAACAGGTGCCAAAAATATCAGTACCTAAGTTTCAATGGGTCCATCATTTTAATATATAAGGTGGAAATATTAGAAACAAAACTAAACATCCCTGGTCTACCACCAAAGAAGATTTAGAACAGTAAAGCATTTCAAAAGCAAGGAAAATTTTATTTAAAAATTGAAATGTACTTTAATGGTGTAAAGAGTGAAAATGTGCCACTTATTTAGGAAAATAAGGCACAAAACATTCCAAGAAGAAGAGAAAAGGATGTGGTACTTCTATTTTTCCAAAAAGGAGGGAAATATCCTGCAAAAAAAGGCAAGAATCCTCTATTTTGTTTCCTAAGATCAGGAGAATTATACTGAAACGTTTAAAATATTTTACAAGCATTGTAGGATAGTATTGCTGCAGTACAGAATTTTAAAACTATGAACAATGTTGGATATACAAGTGCTTAGAAGAGAAAAGATTTATAATTTCAAAGCAGTAGATTACTACAGAACAACCTCTAAACAAGATTTAAAGCTTTTTCACATAATTTGGTATAATTCAACTGTAATATAGCATTATTAAATACTGCCAAATAAACATAAAGCTGTGAAGATCCAGTAAGATTCAGAATAATTTAAAGTAAAACAATATTTCTGAATACAAGAAGGCAAGTTTCCAAAACATCAGCTTTAAAGCAATATTGAATAGAACAGACATAAAATATTCTCATAGTCACAATTTTAATTAGTGCATTAAAAAGATATATTTCCTAGCAGATTCAAGATTAGAAATGGTTCTAACAAAACACAAGAGTGGACCATGTGGAGAAAACAATTATTAAAACACAAAAAATACAAATTGCTGCAAAGTTAAACATCATATCAAAAGCAGAGCAATTTAATGCATTAATATATTCTATAGGTCGTATTGGTGATAATTGTATAAAGTGGTCAGAAATAGAAGAAGACTCAGACAATTTTAGTGACTTTTGTAATCCTTTTTGACAATTACATTAACCTAAAAAGAAATAGAATTCTGGAATGGGCAAGATCTAATACAGGAGTCAACTTACTGAAGAATCCAAAGACGATTTCAAGAATGGTGGCACAGTGGGCTCAGTGGTTAACACGGCTGCCTCACAGTACCAGGTACTCAAGTTCCAGCTTTGGATGATTGTGTGCGTGGAGTTTGCACATTCTCCCTATATCTGCGTAGGTTTCCACTGCGTGCTCAGGTTTCCTCCTACAGTCCAAAGCTGTACAGCTTAGGTGGATTGACCATGCTAAATTTCCCATCATGTCCAGGGATGTGTAGATTAGTTAGCCATTGTAAATGTGGGGTTACAAGGATAGGATAGCGGCTATGTCTGGGTAAGCTGCCATTTGGAGGGTTGGTGCAGACTCAATGGGCTGAATCACGGATGGGTTGAAACCTATGAATATAGAACTTTACAATCAAAGTTCATAAGAAACAGAATTATTGTTGAAATTGTGAGACAGTCTTTGTTAGACAGTCCAAAAAATGATCCAGCATTGTTAAAAGTATTTCAGATTGTATTGGAAGTTGACATTAGGAAGAATCACAAACAAATCCTGAAAGGAGAAACAACATAGCCTATCAACTTCATAAGGTACAAACACACTAAACAAACACATGCCGAGCCAACACAAAATGTAGACAAAATATCAGATAAAAATAGCCAGTGACAATGCTACAGGATGAAAAAAAAGACTTACAAGTGAAAGCAATGTCCAGCTATATATGTCACATCTGTAAAAAGATCAGTCATTTTCAAAAGAGTTTTCCAAGAAGAGAGTGAGTGCAGACCCAGGAAAATCGAAATGCTGGGACGAGAACCTCTAAAAGAGGTACCTCAATTCCGGAATATGCCTGTTTTAAAATAGATATTGTTATACAAAGATATGTCTTTGTTAGAGGAAATACCAGAGACATTTGTAGGGGAAATAGGAGATCAGAATTGGATATGACTGAACTTTTTATGTTGGTGGTCATGCAACTCAAATTAAGCTTGACACAGAGGTGTGTGTCTCTGTCCTATCCAATCAAATATCATGGTTAAAGAACAACCTACACAGATAAAACTACATGGTCCAGGCAGATCAACTGCAAAGATTAAGGTATACCTCAAGTAACATTTCAACATAAAGTCCAAAGGAGCTTTAGAATCATATGTGTTTGCTGCAATCATTATGTCTCAATTTTATGGTTAGATTAGATTCCCTACAGTGTGAGAGCAGGCCATTTGGCCCAACAAGTCCACACCAACCCTCCAAAGAGTAACCCACCCAGACCCATTTCCCTCTGAATGATGCACCTCATAGTATGGGCAATTTAGCATGGCCAATCCACCTGACCTGCACATCATTGGATTGTGGGAGGAAACCAGTGCACCCCCACACAGACACAGAGAGAATATGCAAACTCCACACAGACAGTCACCTGAAGCTAGAATTGAACCCAGGTCCCTGGCACTGTGAGGCTGCAGCACTAACCACTGAGCCACCATGCTACTGTGCTAGTTATGTCTACTAATATTGAAAAATGTGGTGCTGGAAAAATACAGCAGGCGAGGCAGCATCCGAAGAGCAGGAGAATCCACATTTCGGGCATAAGTCCTTCTTCAGGAATCAGGAAAAAAAGAAGAGCTTATGCCCGAAACATCGATTCTCCTGCTCCTCGGATGCTGCCTGGCCTGCTGTGTTTTTCCAGCACCATATTTTTCAACTCTGGTACTCCAGCATCTGCAGTCCTCACTTTCTCCTATGTCTACTAATATGCCTTGCCCTCAACATCCTATAAGTCATGGATGGAATAATACTTGGTCAGAAACAATATGAAATTGACTGAACTGAGGAAGCACAACCAGTGAAACATTTTTTAAGCCCTGCAATGTTAATGGCTGAACTGAAAGTTATGTGTGGACCTGCTGACATCAATTATATTGGAGCCTGCAATTTGTTTCATACTATCAGAAAGAAGGAAACCACAGATTTTACTGGGCTGGAGGAAATGATTTCCATTCCTGCTACTATTGAAGAATGTTCTGATGCCAACCATCAGCAAAACTTGACAGAACTATAACCAGGAAAGAACAACACAGTCTATCTGAGTTCAGTGATCATTTTTTACATAAAGCTGCCCAAACAACAAAATAGTTTGCTGAAGACAGTAACAGCATGAGAACAGTTGACGACACTGATGGAATTAGTGAGAAATAAATCTACCTTCCCAGGCAAAAGAACACACAGAATGATGGAAGACATCGAACCAAGTTATTGAGAGAAAAATTGCATCTCCAACACAGAGTCAAAAGAAAGAAATTACCTCTTTCATCAATGCACTCATCTTCTACGACAGACATTGATGATACCAAAGATCCTCCAGTTGGCTAATGGATCAAAATCAAAGCCATCAACTAATGATATCCTCTGTGAAGGATATATTCAAGTTTTCATATCCTCCAGTGGAGAAACGTATCATAAGTCAGCCCCAAGGTTAACAATCTTCAAACCAAAAGCCCACTGAGCATCTAAATCCAAAACTAAAATATCCCTGGAAGAATTTCTAAATTCTCTTGAATTTGTGAAGTCAGAGACTTGGGTGAGAAAGGGCACTAGTAAATGTAGTATGGAGGTTTATACGTTGTATAATGGGTTAACTAAAGGCAAAGAGAGTTTGAGGGGAGATGTTGTATGATGGTTCTGAAAGAGCTAGTCCATGAGCTATGCTGAAACTCCACCTAGTCCGATATAAAATACTGCCTCTAGATGGAACATTGTGCATTTCAGGAAAATGCAGTTTCAAGTTAGTGGGACACAGTCTGCTCATGGGGCTGCGCATGTCTTACCAATCTTTTATTAGTAATAGTTAATATACCAAAGCATTAATAAAATCTCTAAATAAACTGTACTCTAAACTATGAACTAAACCATAAACAACCCCTTTTTTAATCAAAGATAAGAGCCTCTTCCACTGATACTTAATCCATGGTGCATTCTCCACCACAAACTACTGTGCAGCCCTTTATGATAGCACAGGAAGAATGCACAGGCAGCACTTCATGTGAGACACAAGCCACTAGTGGTTGGTATCCTGGCACTAGAATATGAAGTGTATCATTCATAATTGAAACTGTATACTGTCTCCACATTTTCTCTTTCTGACATTTTCCACCTGGTTACAATTAAAATTCTAGGACTCAGCATTGTACAAATGCAGCTCTAGCAGCAGGAAAAGCATTTCATTGGTGAAAGCCACCATCAGCTGACAGATCTGCACTAACAGCCTCCTGTACAAACTGAGAATCTAGCATATCCCTCACAAAGTTTACATTGATTGGGAGTACCCTATTATTTAAAGGGATGTCTGACCAGCCCCATGGTTCAGCGATGTCTCTCTGCGCAGGCTCATCCAGACAGTGTGGGAATAGCAAGAGGTGTTCTTTCCAGAAGGTGGCATCACCAAGCCCGCCCATCGCAGATGTGGCAAATGTGAACCACAGTGGGGTCACGTATGTGATTCTGGATTAGTGGTGCTGGAAGAGCACAGCAGTTCAGGCAGCATCCAAGGCGCTTTGAAATCGACGTTTCGGGCAAAAGCCCTTCATCAGGAATAAAGGCAGTGAGCCTGAAGCGTGGAGAGATAAGCGAGAGGAGGGTGGGGGTGGGGAGAAAGTAGCATAGAGTACAATGGGTGAGTGGGGGAGGGGATGAAGGTGATAGGTCAGGGAGGAGAGAGTGGAGTGGATAGGTGGAAAAGGAGATAGGCCGGTAGGACAAGTCCGGACAAGTCATGGGGACAGTGCTGAGCTGGAAGTTTGGAACTAGGGTGAGGTGGGGGAAGGGGAAATGAGGAAACTGATGAGGTCCACGTTGATGCCCTGGGGTTGAAGTGTTCCAAGGCAGAAGATGAGGCTTTCTTCCTCCAGGTGTCTGGTGGTGAGGGAGCGGCGGTGAAGGAGGCCCAGGACCTCCATGTCCTCGGCAGAGTGGGAGGGGGAGTTGAAATGTTGGGCCACGGGGTGGTGTGGTTGATTGGTGTGGGTGTCCCGGAGATGTTCCCTAAAGCACTCTGCTAGGAGGCGCCCAGTCTCCCCAAAGTAGAGGAGACCGCATCGGGAGCAACGGATACAATAAATGATATTAGTGGATGTGCAAGTAAAACTTTGATGGATGTGGAAGGCTCCTTCAGGGCCTTGGATAGAGGTGAGGGAGGAGGTGTGGGCGCAGGTTTTATAGTTCCTGCGGTGGCAGGGGAAAGTGCCAGGATGGGAGGGTGGGTTGTAGGGGGGCGTGGACCTGACGAGGTAGTCACGGAGGGAGCGGTCTTTGCGGAAGGCGGAAAGGGGTGGGGAGGGAAATATATTCCTGCAGGTGGGGTCTGTTTGGAGGTGGCGGAAATGTTGGCGGATGATTTGGTTTATGCGAAGGTTGATAGGGTGGAAGGTGAGCACCAGGGGCGTTCTGTCCTTGTTACGGTTGGAGGGGTGGGGTCTGAGGGCGGAGGTGCGGGATATGGACGAGATGCGTTGGAGGGCATCTTTAACCACGTGGGATGGGAAATTGCGGTCTCTAAATTAGGAGGCGATCTGGTGTGTTCTGTGGTGGAACTGGTCTTCCTGGGAGCAGATACGGCGGAGGCGGAGGAATTGGGAATACGGGATGGCATTTTTGCAGGAGGTAGGGTGGGAAGAGGTGTAATCCAGGTAGCTGTGGGAGTCGGTGGGTTTGTAAAAAATGTCAGTGTCAAGTCGGTTGTCATTAATGGAGATGGAGAGGTCCAGGAAGGGGAGGGAGGTGTCAGAGATGGTCCAGGTAAATTTAAGGTCAGGGTGTAATGTGTTGGTGAAGTTGATGAATTGCTCAACCTCCTCGCGGGAACACGAGGTGGCACCAATGCAGTCATCAATGTAGCAGAGGAAGAGGTGGGGAGTGGTGCTGATGTAATTACGGAAGATCAACTGCTCTATGTAGTCAACAAAGAGACAGGCATAGCTGGGGCCCATACGTGTGCCCATGGCTACCCCTTTGGTCTGGAGGAAGTGGGAGGATTCAAAGGAGAAATTGTTAAGGGTGAGGACCAGTTCGGCCAAACGAATGAGAGTGTTGGTGGAAGGGTACTGTTGGGGACGTCTGGAGAGGAAAGAACGGAGGGCTTGGAGGCCCTGGTCATGGCAGATGGAGGTGTAGAGGGATTGGATATCCATGGTGAAGATGAGGCATTGGGGGCTGGGGAAACGGAAGTCTTGGAGGAGGTGGAGGGCGTGGGTGGTGTCTCGAACGTATGTGGGGAGTTCCTGGACTAGGGGGGATAGGATAGTGTCGAGGTAGGTAGAGATGAGTTCAGTGGGGCAGGAGCATGCTGAGACAATGGGTCAGCCAGGGTGGTCAGGCTTGTGATCTTGGGAAGGAGGTAGAACCGTGCAGTGCGGGGTTCCCGGGCTATGAGGTTGGAAGCTGTGGGTGGGAGATCTCCTGATGTGATGAGGTTCTGTATGGTTTGGGAGATGATGGTTTGGTGATGGGGGGTGGGGTCATAGTCGAGTAGGCAGTAGGAAGAGGTGTCCTCGAGTTGGCGTTTAGCTTCAGCGGTGTAGAGGTCAGTGCGCCAGACTACCACTGCGCCCCCTTTATCCACTGGCTTGATGGTGAGGTTGGGATTGGAGCAAAGGGATTGGAGGGCTGCGCGTTGTGACGGTGAGTTTGGAGTGGGGGAGGGGGGTAGACAGGTTGAGGCGGTTAATGTCCCAGCGGCAGTTGGAAATGAAGAGGTCGAGGGCAGGTAATAGGCCAGCGCGGGGTGTCCAGGTGGATGCAGTGTGTTGGAGGTGGGCGAAGGGGTCCTCAGAAGGTGGGCGGGGATCCTGATTGTGAAAGTAAGCTCGGAGGCGGAAGCGACAGAAGAATTGTTCAACGTCACGGCGTGTATTAAATTCATTGATGCCTGGACAGAGGGGGATGAAGGTGAGTCCTTTGCTGAGGACTGATCATTCGTCCTCAGTGAGGGGGAGGTCTGGGGGGATGGTGAAATCTCGGCAGGGCTGGGAGCTGGGATCTGGTGTGGGTGTAGAGCTGGAAGTGGGGGTGGAACCTGTAACTGGAGTGTGTGTGATGGTGGGGGGAATGGGGATGGAGTAATGAGCAGGGGTAGTGTTCCCCTCGGGGTTCTGGGGGGTGGGGATAGAGACAGTGGGGTCTGTGGGGGATATGTCAGCAGAATGCAGGTGAGTGGCGCTGGTGGGGGCGGAAGTGGTGGTGACCACGGCAGTAGGGGTGGCGGAATTCACTGAGCATGTGGCATCAGCGATGATGTGAAGGGCGAAAGTGATGTCACGTGTGATGCATGAAGAATTGTGAGGGGTGGAAGTGGTTGTGGGAGCGGCCATGATGGGGGCGGAAGTGACATCATCAATCAGCATGGGGGTGGCAGCTGCATCAGCCACGTGGCTAATGGCGTCTGAGTAGATGGTGAGGCCAGGGGAATCTTCTGGAATGTTTGAGGAGCGCTGGTTATGGAGCTGGGTAGATAAAAGTTTGTTGTACTTACAGTTTTTGATGTTTGAGATTGAATTGAAATACTGTTTGTTGAGAGTATGAATTCTCCTGAGGTTGTAGTACAGAGTGGGTCCTTTGCAATTCTGAGAGATTTCCTCCAGACCAAAGGGGTAGCCGTGGGCACACGTATGGGCCCCAGCTATGCCTGTCTCTTTGTTGGCTACGTAGAGCAGTTGATCTTCCGTAATTACAATGGCACCACTCCCCACCTCTTCCTCTGCTACATTGATGACTGCATTGGCGCCACCTCGTGCTCCCGCGAGGAGGTTGAGTAATTCATCTACTTCACCAACACATTCCACCCTGACCTTAAATTTACCTGGACCATCTCTGACACCTCCCTTTCCTTCCTGGACCTCTCCATCTCCATTAATGATGACCGACTTGACACTGACATTTTTTACAAACCCACCGACTCCCACAGCTACCTGGATTACACCTCTTCCCACCCTACCTCTTGCAAAAATGCCATCTCGTATTCCCAATTCCTCCGCCGTATCTGCTCCCAAGAGGACCAGTTCCACCACAGAACACACCAGATGGACTCCTTCTTTGTAGACCGCAATTTCCCTTCCTACGTGGTTAAAGATGCCATCCAACGCATCTCATCCACATCCCGCACCTCCGCCCTCAGACCCCACCCCTCCAACCGTAACAAGGACAGAACGCCCCTGGTGCTCACCTTCCACCCTATCAACCTTCGCATAAACCAAATCATCCGCCAACATTTCCGCCACCTCCAAACAGACCCCACCAGCAGGAATATATTTCCCTCCCCACCCCTTTCCGCCTTCCGCAAAGACCATTCCCTCCGTGACTACCTAGTCAGGTCCACGCCCCCCTACAACCCACCCTCCCATCCTGGCACTTTCCCCTGCCACCGCAGGAACTGTAAAACCTGCGCCCACCCCTCCTCCCTCACCTCTACCCAAGGCCCTGAAGGAGCCTTCCACATCCATCAAAGATTTACTTGCACATCCACTAATATCATTTATTGTATCCGTTGCTCCTGATGCGGTCTCCTCTACATTGGGGAGACCGGGCGCCTCCTAGCAGAGCGCTTTAGGGAACATCTCCGGGACACCCGCACCAATCAACCACACCGCCCCGTGGCCCAACATTTCAACTCCCTCTCCCACTCTGCTGAGGACATGGAGGTCCTGGGCCTCCTTCACTGCCGCTCCCTCACCACCAGACGCCTGGAGGAAGAACGCCTCATCTTCCGCCTCGGAACACTTCAACCCCAGGGCATCAATGTGGACTTAAACAGTTTCCTCATTTCCCCTTCCCCCACCTCACCCTAGTTCCAAACTTCCAGCTCAGCACTGTCCCCATGACTTGTCCAGACTTGTCCTACCTGCCTATCTCCTTTTCCACCTATCCACTCCACCCTCTCCTCCCTGACCTATCACCTTCATCCCCTGCCCCACTCACCCATTGTACTCTATGCTACTTTCTCCCCACCCCCACCCTCCTCTAGCTTATCTCTCCACGCTTCAGGCTCACTGCCTTTATTCCTGATGAAGGGCTTTTGCCCGAAACGTTGATTTCGAAGCTCCTTGGATGCTGCCTGAACTGCTGTGCTCTTCCAGCACCACTAATCCAGAATCTGGTTTCCAGCATCTGCAGTCATTGTTTTTACCTCACGTATGTGATGCCTGTCCAGGTAAGTAATAGGAGAAAGTGAGGACTGCAGATGCTGGAGGTCAGAGTCGAGACTGTGTTGCTGGAAAAGCACAGCAGGTCAGGCAGCATCCGAGGAACACTCCAATTCACAAGAATAGATGCCAGTGTCGCACCTTCAACAGGATGTGTTGACCTTCAGTGTACAGCACTATCAATAATGCAAGTGGGTTGCAATGCCAGAAAAGCAAATGCATGATCAGCCTTTGGTACCACAAGGCAACTCAGGCCAAAGCATGTGGAAACTTACCTTTTAATTCACTGGATGCATGACATTGACTTGACTGTATGTGCATAATCATTTACCAATGATGAGATAAATGCACTGTGAAAAAGCAGTTTGTGGCATAGTAGGCATGCAAAGAGCAGAGAGTGGATTGCAGTGCAATGAGATTCAAGAAGGCATCAGGCTGAGCAACCTTCAATTGCTGCAGGCGTGTTTACAAGTTTCAACTTGTTATGAGCAGGGCTGATCAAATCACCATCGAGACAAAGACAAGGGTCAGTAATGTTTGGGTTGTGGTGGACAATAAGGTGATTATAAGATAATTAAGCAATCTAACATTAAATTTAACTGAATGTGGTCATAGGCAGCAGACATACTGACTTTGCTGGGGTGGAATGCAGCCAAGAATTTAAAATTCAGGCTAGAATTGGCACTGAAGGCAAGAAGCAGAGACCTGGTCAGTGCCTGGAAATAGTAGAAGATGAATTGGTCAGCAAATTGACCACTTGGGAGAGTTCCAGCACATTGGTTACTGAGCAACCTGTAAATATGACCATGCAATGCACAGTTTCCTGGATTACTGCCATGCATACGGTGAAACAAAATTTGTGGTGTCTGTCATTATTTTAGAGTAAGGGTCCAACCCCAGGTTTCAAATCAATTGTCTTTCAGGACCCTTGTCCCCAAACAGGGTTTCTGAAACAGAGAGAGAAAACAATATAAGGTAGGGCAGGTGCCTGAGGTGTCATAGGGGGAGCACTTTGGGGCCAGCGACCACAATTCTATTTGTTTTAAAATAGTCATGAGAAAGGATAGACCAGATCTAAAAATTGAAGTTCTAAATTGGAGAAAGGCCAATTTTGACGGTATTAGGCAAAAATTTCGAAAGCTGATTGGAGGCAGATGTTCGCAGGTAAAGGGACAGCTGGAAAATGGGAAGCCTTCAGAAATGAGATAACAAGAATCCAGAGAAAGTATACTCCTGTCAGGGTGAAAGGAAAGGCTGGTAGGTATAGGGAATGCTGGATGACTAAAGAAATTGAGGGTTTGGTTAAGAAAAAGAAGCAAACATATGCCAAGTATAGACAGGATAGATCGAGTGATTCCTTAGAAGAGTATAAAGAAAGTAGAAGTATTCTTAAGAGGGAAATCAGGAGAACAAAACAGGGACATGAGATAGCTTTGGCAAATAGAATTAAGGAGAATCCAAAGGGTTTTTACAAATATATTAACGACAAAAGGGTAACTAGGGAGAGAATAGGGCCCCTCAAAGATCAGCAAGGTGGCCTTAGTGTGGAGCCACAGAAAATGGGGGCGATACTAAATGAATATTTTGCATCAGTATTTACTGTGGAAAAGGATATGGAAGATAGAGACTGTTGGGAAATAGATGGTGACATCTTGCAAAATGTCCATATTACAGAGGAGGAAGTGCTGGATGTCTTGAAACGGTTAAGGTTGGATAAATCCCCAGGACCTGATCAGGTGTACCCTGTGGGAAGCTAGAGAAGTGATTGCTGGGCCTCTTGCTGAGATATTTGTATCATTGATAGTCACAGGTTGTTGTGCTGAAAGACTGGAGGTTGGCAAACATGGTGTCACTATTTACGAAAGATGGTAAGGAGAAGCCAGGGAACCATAGACCAGTGAGCCTGACCTCGGTGGTGGGCAAGTTGTTGGAGGGAATCCTCAGGGACAGAATTTACATGTATTTGGAAAGGCAAGGACTGGTTAGGGATAGTCAACATGGCTTTGTGCATGTCTTTGAGGAGAAAGTGAGGTCTGCAAATGCTGGAGATCAGAGCTGAAAATGTGTTGCTGGAAAAGCGCAGCAGGTCAGGCAGCATCCAGGGAACAGGAGAATCGACGTTTTGGGCATAAGCCCTTCTTCAGGCTTATGCCCGAAACGTCGATTCTCCTGTTCTCTGGATGCTGCCTGACCTGCTGCGCTTTTCCAGCAACACATTTTCAGCTTTGTGCATGTCTCACAAACTTGATTGAGTTTTTTGAAGAAGTAACAAAGAAGATTGATGAGGGCAGAGCGGTAGATGTGATCTATATGGACTTCAGTAAGGCGTTTGACAAGGTTCCCCATAGGGGACTGATTAGCATGGTTAGATCTCATGGAATACAGGAAGAACTAGCCATTTGGATACAGAACTGGCTCAAAGGTAGAACACAGAGGGTGGTGGTGGAGGATTGTTTTTCAGACTGGAGGCCTGTGACCAGTGGAGTGCCACAAGGATCGATGCTGGGCCCTCTACTTTTTGTCATTTACATAAATGATTTGGATGCGAGCATATGAGGTACAGTTAGTAAGTTTGCAGATGACACCAAAATTGGAGGTGTAGTGGACAGCGTAGTGGACAACAAGATCTGGACAAGATGGGCCAATGGGCTGAGAAGTGGCAGATGGAGTTTAATTCAGATAAATGCGAGGTCCTGCATTTTGGGAAAGCAAATCTTAGCAGGACTTATACACTTAATGGTAAGGTTCTAGGGAGTGTTGCTGAACAAAGAGACCTTGGAGTGCAGGTTCATAGCTCCTTGAAAGTGGTGTCGCAGGTAGATAGGATAGTGAAGGCGGCGTTTGGTATGCTTTCCTTTATTGGTCAGAGTATTGAGTACAGGAGTTGGGAGGTCATGTTGCGGGGCTGTACAGGACATTGGTTAGGCCACTGTTGAAATATTGCATGCAATTTTGGTCTCCTTCCTATCAGAAAGATGTTGTGAAACTTGAAAGGGTTCAGAAGAGATTTACAAGGATGTTGTCAGGGTTGGAGAATCTGAGCTATAGGGCGAGGCTGAACAGGCTAGGGCTGTTTTCCCTGGAGCGTCAGAGGCTGAGGGATGACCTTATAGAGGTTTACAAAATTATGAGGAGCATGGACAGGATAAAATCTTTTCCCTGGAGTCCAGAACTAGAAGGCATAGGTTTAAGGTGAGAGAGGAAAGATATAAAAGAGACCTAAGGGGCAGAGGGTGGTACGTGTATGGAATGAGCTGCCAAAGGATGTGGTGGAGGCTGGTAAAATTGCAACATTTAAGAGGCATTTGGATGGGTATATGAATAGGAAGGGTTTGGAGGGGTATGGGCCGGGTACTGGCAGGTGGGACTAGATTGGGTTGGTTTATCTGGTCGGCATGGACTGGTTGGACCGATGCTGTACATCTCTCTGACTCTATGACTCTAAGTGGCAGAGTCGTGGGGTATATCATCCTCAAAAGGGGTCACTTGGTGGATAAAGCTGAACAGTGTGCTAATGATACTGTGGGAAAGTTGCTCACTTGTCAAAATATCTTTGTAACAATTGACTAAGACTTGTTGCGATCTGTCATAGTAGCTGATATGAGTCATGACCCTATCCCATGTTTCTCACAATGTGATTGGCAATGAGGTTATAACAAGAATCGCCACCTATTTTCTTAATGAGAGCTACTCCTGAAAAATATCATGAGTCAATAAACATATTTGGGAAAATTATGAATTAATAGGGTGTGTAATTATTATAGTTGAAATACAAATATATATATTTAAGATATCATTGATGGTGCCCTTACCTAGAAGCATGGCATTCCAACCGGAATTCTATCAACAAACATATTGAGTTAGACCTCATCTATCACCCCCTGAGAAAAAGAACAGGAAGTGACTTCACCACAGGAAACACATCACCACAGGAAATGACATCACAAACCCAAAGAAACCCAAACATATCAATAGAAAGCAGGAATTTTCAGCAGTGCTTTGCCTGAGGCCCACTGAAGATGTTACCTAGTATGGTGAAGAAGCAAATGGAAATGAACCTTTATGCTCAGCGAGCAAACCTACATCCAAAACCTCAACCTGAGCTACAAATCTTCTCAAAACTCGCAGTGTCCTCAAATGACAAGCTTGGAAGTTTATTAGTTTCTGTGCACTCCATACCACTTCAGACTTTGGAGAAATTGGTTAGTTTGTTTCTTTCCCTCCTTTGGTATAGTGCTTCCTTTTCCAAATCATTGTTAAGGGTATGACTTTGGTGAGAGATAAACGTTGCAGTTAGGTGTCTATCGACATCTATTGCTTCATCAATTTAGTCTATCAATGACCACATGATTAGAAGAGAATTATTAGAGTACATGTTCTAGAGAAAAAAACCCAGTGATTTTTGATCCTTGGTGGTGTGGATATTTTTAATTCACTCTTGAGGAGGGGCATCCCTGGCAAGGCCAGCATTTATTGCCTGTCCCTCATTGCCCTTGAGAAGATGGTGGTGAACTGTTTTAGATTAGATTAGATTAGATTAGATTACAGTGTGGAAACAGGCCCTTCGGCCCAACAAGTCCACACTGACCCGCCGAAGCGCAACCCACCCATACCCCTACATTTACCCCTTACCTAACACTACGGGCAATTTAGCTTGGCCAATTCACCTGACCTGCACATCTTTGGACTGTGGGAGGAAACCGGAGCACCCGGAGGAAACCCACTCAGACAAGGGGAGAACGTGCAAACTCCACACAGTCAGTCGCCTGAGGCGGGAATTGAACCCGGGTTTCTGGCGCTGTGAGGCAGCAGTGCTAACCACTGTGCCACCGTGCCGCCCACAAGCGGCTTCTTCTTGAAGCCCTGCAAGCCTATATGATGTAGGCAGACTCACAATGTCATTATGGAGGGAATTCCAAGATTTTGACTCAGTGGAAGGGAATGTTTGGTGAGATAGTCTCTGGGAGCAGAGGATGCCACAGTTGTGATTGCCGCTATTAGTAAAGACCATATTAGTAAGACGAATGATAGTTTATTGTGGCGATTATTGAATTAATAATTAAGTTTAACTGTTGTCTCGCTAATTGAAGACATACATTTTAGCAGATAACACCATTTTATTTATACTATTTATAATATTTATTTTGTAGCAAGTTGATACTTAAAATGTCGCAGGCAAAACGCACATGTGGAGTAATCCAGCATCCTGAATATACCTGGATAGGAGCAAAGCATTCTCCGCTGGGAGGAAAGAGGCAGTAGGTTCTGCAGGTGTTAACTCTTATATTTCTCCGAGGGTGACATCAACAACTGGCAGCAAATTGTTAGTCACAGGTTGCCTGCTGCAAATGAAAGTGAGAAAGGTCAAGAATTTATTGCTTCCTGCAAGAAAGCAAATGGTTCTCCATCTGCACATAGATAATATGTTTGTGAAAAATGTTTGTACTTTTTAAACTAAATTGTATAAGCAGTTGAGAAATTTCTAGTAATGCGTTTGCTCATTTTTAACAACATATGTTCGTGGATTATGTTGTTTCATCTGTAAAGACTTCTTTGTGGATCTATTGTACTTCTAAAGTCTCTCTCTTGGTTTTTTCTACAGGGCTTTAATTACAGCTGCAGTGGAAACCTCAAACTGAATAGTTTAGAGAAAGCTGTAGCAGCAGTTGATGGAGCAAAATACAGTAGGTGACAGAATCTGTATGTTATTGATTTTTGCAGGGGAAGCTGTACAAGTGTTTCTTTTATCTCAAGACAAATACATATCTCAGGTCTTGGTAAACTGTATATGTGTAATTTTGTTGCTATCATATGCTAGATGGGGATGAAATTAGGCATGACAGCACCCAATCTTTTGAATGCCATAAATCCTCATGGTGTTTCAAAATTCTGCCCAAACTGTGTAAACGCAGAGGTGAAGTGTACCAGATGTCAGGTTGGTAAACAGTTTTGGGGGTATGCACTTAATGCCCTCCAGAATGACGTGTGAAGAACAAAGAACAGCACAAGAAGAGGCCTTTCGGCCCACCAAGGCTGCTCTAACATGACGCTTTCTAAAAACCTGTTGACTCAACGTACCACCTATTCCCTGCCTATTTATGTCTCTGCCAAGACACCTGTTAAATATTGTTATTGTATCCACTTCTACCACTTCTTCTATTGTTTGTTTCTATTTGTTTTCTTGGAGTCATAGAGATGTACAGCATGGAAACCGACCCTTTGGTCCAACCCATCCATGCTGACCACATGTCCTAATCTAATGTAGTCCCATTTGCCAGCACTTGGCCCATATTCCTCTAAACCCTTCCTATTCATATCTCCATCCAGATGCTTTTTAAATGCTGTAATTGTACCAATCTCCACCACTTCCTGTGGCAGCTCATTCCATACATGTGTGAAAAAGTTGCCTGTTAGGTCACATTTATCTCTTTCTAAAAACACATGCTAACAGAGAGAATGCAATAGGAGAAAAGTGATAAAAGAAATGAGGAAGGCAAAGACAGCCTATGGAAGTAAATTAACACATAAAACAAAATAGCAAACTAGCTATCTTACAGGCATGTCAATCTTTTAAAAAGGAAGACAATGGTTGGGAATCGGATCATTAAAGAGATAACCAGATAATTCTACAGGCTACGATAAAGCAATGGCAAAAATATTAAATAAATATTTAGCGTTACAATATCAGATAGATAGAGCAGAGGGATATGATGTTGAGTAACTAAATGAAGTATATGCATTTTGAATTAACAAGAAGGGATGTATTGAAAAAATGTAATTAAGGTAGGGGATGAAGCCTGTTCTGGGTGAATTGTATCCACATATTTTAAAATAATCTCTGCTAGAGATAGCAGAAACATTACCACGCATATTTAATAATTCATGATAAGAAAACTGATGGATACTAATGTAAGTACTATTTTCAAGAAGAAATACAGAACATTAAATTATCGACTAGTTAGCTTGACATTACATTTATTGGAAAAAATTTGGAATCCCTACTGAAAGAATGAACAGAAGAATATGTAGAAACAAAAAAAGATTAATCATGCATTTCATAGGAAAAATCTTGGTTGACTAGCATTTTTGACTTTGAGGGCATAACAAAGTAGACAATGGTAATGCACAAGTAATTTATCTGGATTTTCAAACAATCTTTGATAAGTTGTCCCAGAATTGATTACTGAATGATGTCAGAGAATATAGAGTCAATGGATAACATCAGAATTGATTATTAACTGTTTCAATAGAGAAGCAGGGAGCCAAAGTGAAGGATTATTATTCAGAGAAACAGAATCTGGAAAGCAGGGTTCCCGAAATCACTAATGGGGTCACTGGCACTCACAATTTAAATTTACAGTGTAGTTTTTGGAATCTAAGTTACAATTTCCAAATTTGAGAATGGCACCAAATTTGGAATGATGTTAGTTAATATCAAGAAAAAAATGCAATTAATTGTAAAAGGGAGCTAATAAATTTATAGAATGGGCAAACAATTGGCAAGTGATGTCTATCGCACATTTATCTGTCAGCATTTTGCTAGGATGAATAGGGAGGTCACTTATTAATTGGAAGGTGTAATTCTAGGTCGGGTAGAGGTATAAAGGGATCTCTTAACAAATACTACAAGTATTATATGGTTACACTTGATTACATAGGGTTAGAAAAGTCAATTTAAAATGCACTGAGCTATAGCAGGATAGAAATGAAAATGAAAAGTTAGGGGAATTATGCTAACCCTCCGTCAAATCTTGGTTAGATCACACATAGAATGTGGCATCCAGCTTTGGTTAGAATGATAGAAGCTGTGGTGAGGGTGTAGAGAAGGTTTGATAAGTTGATAGCAGAAAAGAATGGATATAGTATCAGGAAAAGATTGACAGGCTGGGTGACTGCTTGAGAACAAAAAAGGGCTTGAGGAGTGTTGCATTTAAGGAGTTGCTAGCCAAGTGAATGGGAGAGGGGGAAGAGAGAATTCCAATGATATATTTCTCTTTTTAATCTTGAAGGAGGGAAATATGCAGCCTAGACACCAGTATGAACTTACGAGGTCAGGTGGCCTATTCTGTGCTCATATCCTATGTGATCATAGTAAATTGTCCAATATTGCATTTCAACCTATCTGGCAACTCAATGATTTTTCTTTCTTCCTATAGGTTTAGCATTTGCATCTGGCTCTGCAGCTATGATGACAATTGCACATCTGTTGAAGTCTGGCGATAACATCATTTGCATGAAAGATGTACATGGAGGTAGAGTTTGCATTGGCTGAAGTTAATACAAGAACAGAAAGGAATTCTTACTCTATTAACTGGGATAAACCACATGGGCAGACAATTTAAATAGGAAAAATATCCATTAAATTCCCTCTTTAATCTTGCCAACTGAGATACCAAGAACACCAGTGGTGGGTTGTTTTGTAAAAGGTAAAGTTGCCATAGGGTTGCTCTCTCACTAAAGGAAGGAAATTGCTGGTGACGTCATCCTGAGGGTCCTGCCTCAGACAAGGGGAAAGGTTGAGAATGTGGGACCTCAAGGTGTCCTCAGCTTGTATGGGAATTGAACCCGCACTGATGATATTACTCTGCATTGCAAACCAGTCATCTGAACTATCTGACCCTCAATTTAAAATATTGTGGTGAAAGGTCTATTTATAAATTTGGGATTTGGATTTCAAAGTGGAGGCGGGTGGATTTGACAATTCTTTATTTTTTTTTAAAATGGTAGGAAAATCATTTGGACATTGACCTAATACACCAGTTCTGAAAATGTGTATGATTGCAGAAAGAGCACATGTAGTGTTAATCGATGGAATGTTATACTTTTGGGTCAATGACTGGCTATTCATCAACTTAATGAATAAAGAAGTATAAGATCTTTAATAGGTACAAAATACAATGATGCTGGAAACATTCTGTATTTCAGGTGCAAACCAATATTTCCACAGAGTTGCATCTGAAATGGGTTTGGAAACCTCATTTGTTGACTGTACATCAATGAAGACACTGAATGCAGCTATTAAACCAAACACAAAAGTAAGACTCTGTGGTGAGCTGTGTCCTTTACCTCCAAACCATGGTCGTACTTTTCAAAATTGCAGCATAAACAATACTCTGTGCTTGTGCTGATGTTCAGAATTACCTACTTATTCTCATTCTTCCTGGTCTTTCTCCATATTCTTTTTACAGCTTTCTTTTGGCATTGCTTCTACATTTATTAAAAACACAAATTAAGGAGTATACTCTCATCATCGTTGGAGGGCTTTCTAATTGATATTAACTCTTATAAATAAAGTTTCCTCATTTCACCCGTTGCTTAATTGATAAATGATCTTCTAGTTATACCCTCTGATAACTGGTTCACTGAACTTTGAACTTTAGCTACCTAATTTAAAATCAAACCTCCATAATTCTGCACAATGTCACATGTTAAAGTATGAGAAGTGTAGTGATTGTGTTTTCTAGCACTTAAAAGGCTTGAACTCATCTATGAACTGAATTTCAAATTCCATCATTACAATTTGAGAATTTGATTTCTCAATATGGAAATGAAAAGTTGCTTTCAATAAAGGTGACCACGAGCCTGTCAGACTGAAATTTGAAAAGAAACACAACCGTTGCATCAATTTTAGTTCAGAGAAGGAAGTCAGCCATCCTTATCTCGCCTGGACAGTAACCAGCACCTATTGAATTGTTTTTGATTTGGCATGACAAATTGCTTGGAAAGTAGGGACAGGAATGACATTGATCCTGCCTTTGATGCAGACCTTAGGAAGGCTTTTATCTGACAAGAAAAATGTTAATTGTTCCTTGTAACTGAAGCTCCTTCTTCCTGATATTGTCTAATACATTGTTTCAGACATAATGACATAATTAATCCAGATTGGCCAAACCTTGATGCGCCATTTGAGATATGATCAGTACAATGCCGGGACTTTTATTTTTACAGCACCTTTACTGAAGCAAAACATTACGGTGCTCCTCAGGAGAATTATCTGACAACAACGTTCTCCCCGTGTCTGCGTGGGTTTCCTCCGGGTGCTCCGGTTTCCTCCCACAGTCCAAAGATGTGCAGGTCAGGTGAATTGGCCATGCTAAATTGCCCGTAGTGTTAGGTAAGGGGTAAACGTAAGGGTATGGGTGGGTGACGCTTCGGCGGGTCGGTGTGGACTTGTTGGGCCGAAGGGCCTGTTTCCACACTGTAAGTAATCTAATCTAAACAAGCTACATCAGCTGATTTTAGGGCTGTTGACCAAAAGGTTGGTAAGAGGAAGGTTTTACGGAGCATGGTGTAGGAAAAAAGAGAACTTTTGGGAGCTAATTTCAGACTTTGAGGCAACCATTGATGGACGGGTTAAAATTGGGGAATTTGAGATGCCAGGAGCTCAGAACAATTACAGTTCTGGAAAAGGTTAGATATAGGAAAGTGTAAGGTCATAAAGGGACTTTAAAAAAATAGGATGTGCATGTGTAACAGATGGGAAAGGTATCTAAACCAAAAAGCAAACAGAGTGCTAATGGTGGTAGAGAAGAGGTATTGATGAAGAATGTGTTAATGGTCGGCATTTAATAGCACAAAATGGGTCCGCTTTGCTGAAAGCAAATAAGGATCATGTGTAGGGTGGTGGGATTTCTGAGGGAGTCAGAAGAGGGAACAGAATTCATGGACTGAAGTTGTTGAACTCAGTGTTAAGTCTGAAGGCTGTAAAGTGCCTAAGCGGAAATTGAAGTGCTATTTTAGTTTACACTGGGTTTCACTGGAATACTGGAGTATGTCCAGGACAGAAATGTTAGCATGAGAGCTAATATCTTTCCAGGTTCGAAAACTGGCGGAAGAGGCTTGTGAAGTTGTGGAGTTAGTATAAAATATTATTGAGTGCACTGATGGAGGACGTTCTACACGAGTGAAGCTAGAGTAGATATGCAAGATTATTTGGCATAATTGGAGATCACTATAAGATCCAACCACAGAGAGACGTACTTCAGCCTCCAGTTGCATGGAACTAGACAGAAGCTGAGAAAGGCTAGGCACAGGGGGTCAGCTAGCAACTACAGAGTGGGGGAAGCTTGATGACTATTATCACTTTCAAGTATAAGAAACTAAGCAATGAAATAGACAAAGTAACTGGAATTCTGACTTAGTCCCACGTAAAATCATCATTTTGATGTTCAGAGAAGTCTAAAAACTTTGAAATTTAATTTGATAAAAAAATTAGTGCTCCCTGAGGATAACAAAGAGCAAGCATGATTGAGGGATAGAGGGATACCCATTGTTAAAGCCAGGGAGATTAAATAATGGAAGAGAGAAGATTGGGAGAGAATGGGTGAAGGATGGCAATGGATGGTCACTCAGTGGGAGACACAATATCCTCCCTTCTTCTTTGTGCTGCCCAAGTAAGGGACTCTACTCTCTGGGTAACCATTATCATATAATTAGGTTCTTCCTGATACCAAGTGACCCCACAGGAAGGTGCAGCATTTTCATTTTGATCAGATAGGCAAACAAAAGTGCCCTCTTTCTGTGGGCACCCAGATAAATCCTCGGCTGCCTAAGAGACCCTGTTGACTTGTGCTGCAAATTCAGGGCATTGGTCATAATGTGACACGTGACCCTAATTTTCTACCTCCATGTTTTCATATATAAAATGAAGATTAGGCTTTTGCCTTTCTTTAGAATAGTACAATGTTCAACAAATTCTAGCATGTTCATGTTACTGTCACCTAAATGATTCTCCTGTCTCAGCACCTGTACCAGTCCTCTGATTTTGCAGATCTCCGCTGTCGGTTATTAACTAGCTTCAAGCCAAGAAGGCAATATCCTTTGAAGGTATTCACAGGCCTGTCCTGCCAACCAAGAATCATATTTGTGCAGGTATCGTTTTCGGCAGCTTCTGAAGAGCTATCCTCCTTTAGAATTTCCTTCCTGCTTGAGCATGCTTGTCCAATTCCCTCAATACAACTTCCAAGTGAACAGTCACAATTGAATCTTACTCAAATTCATTATATTCCACATTATTCCCTCCATTTAATATTTTCTTCAACCTAGTTCTATGAACTTTACTGATTTATCTAAAGTATCTAAAGACCTACCAAGTGATGTCCTGGTGTTAGTTGCATCACTATTAATGAAGCTATGTCATAACCTCCTCTGTGAGTGAAATTATATGTTTAATTCCTGGAATTCCTGTACAGCTTAGCATCCTCAGTTATCAAATGCAATCTGGTGCTAGTGTGTTCTGAGCATTCCCTCAAATCATGATGCAGCATTCAATTTGACAATGTTTGCAGCACCAGGCTAGTTTCACGTCTGTTAAACTAATCATTACTAACACTACCTTATGGTGTACATCACAATATAGAACCAGTCGTGAAAATATTAACAGTCTACTTGTTGCACTAGATATCGGTTAACATTCATAGGATCATCACTTTTATCTCCATCTTCTGTAAGAGAAAAAGAAAAACATAGGAACTGGATTGTGAGCAGTTTTAGTCTTAATTATATTATAATTATAATTTTGTTATAATTAGACACCGAATATTTATGATATTATCATCAGGATCACATCTGGCTCTCCTATCCCTTTACTCGTCTATGTGATGATGTTTCATCTAATGTTCCATCCAGGAAAAGTATTCTGAAGTTCAAGTGACTTCACCTGCTGTGACTTGTAGGAGCTTCATCTACAATACCCACCCTGGTTTGGGATTGGAACTCCATTGCAATCTTGGATGACAGGGTCACAGAGCAACATAGCCACCAGAACCATTTGCCTTCAAATCTGTACTTATCATTGGAGAAGCTTCATCTGATTGACATGGAATGACTTAATTGGCTTGGGCAGCTGAAATAGATGCGTCATAGGACTGGCGTTATCTAGTACAGAGTAAGAATAGACTGATTCAAACGCACCTCCCCTTGCATTGTTTTGCATCATCACCTGACTACTCACTTAACTAAATTAAAGCCCCCATTTACTACTTCTTCATCTGTAAACTGCATCAAAATGTTTTGCTGAGTGAGATTCAGAAGTGAGCCTCCAGTGATTCACAGCAACTGCGGTATGTCACTTTGTTCAAATGTACATTATGCAACCAAGGTTGCTACGTTGAGTGGGTAGAAGTTGATCAATAAGACATCATGTTTATCCCTGTCCTCTGATAGACCCCTTGATGCCATAAAGGAATTGACTGCACTTCACCTTCAGGCATGGCCATTTGCTTGAAGCAAAAACAGGATGTTTGCAAAGTAAGTGGCTGGCACATGCTGCAGGCATGTGATATTGGTAAAGTACCATACATCACCAGATCCACTCCCTTCACTGTTCAGCTCTCTAAACTCTGACAATCTGCCTCTGTGCTGAAAAGCAACAGAAGCGACACGGTGTGACAGTCTGCAACCTAGCACTGAAGTAGCTGTGTACTAAAAAGAGATGAAAATTAGATGCCTCCGAGGAAATGCAAAGTGAGAAGCACTAAAAAAGGCAATCATCACATTTCCATATTTCCATGCACCCGAGAAATCTAACCTCCTTTAATAAATTATAAATTCAGTGGACGAAAGAATTCATTAAATCTAAGACCCAGAGATTATCATTGGAAGCCTTCGTTGCATTGACAATTCTTTCAACATTTGTCTTAACAACTTAAAACCAAGACAGAACTCCAATCAGAATCAAGAAAGGTCTGGGCGGCACGGTGGCACAGTGGTTAGCACTGCTGCCTCCCAGTGCCAGAGACCCGGGTTCAATTCCCGCCTCAGGCGACTCCCTGTGTGGAGTTTGCATATTCTCCCTGTGTCTGCGTGGGTTTGCTCAGGTTTCCTTCCACAGTCCCAAAATGTGCAGGTTAGGTGAATTGGCCATGCTAAATTGCCCGTAGTGTTAGATGTAGGGGAATGGGTCTGGGTGGGTTACGCTTCGGTGGGTCGGTGTGGACTTGTTGAGCCGAAGGGCCTGTTTCCACACTGTAAGTAATCTAATCTAAAAAGTAAATAAATTACATGAATGGTTTCACTATTTTTTTGTTTTACTTTTTAAAATGCAAACTCTCCCACTCTTTATCGGGGCTTCTTTATCATGACTAATTCCTCACAGCACATGCCTGACTCTCGGAGGTTGTAGATGGGAAATGATTCTAACTCTGTTTGTTCTTGTCACCCCTGGATTCTGAGAATGCTACCACCACACATACTATTCCACCCTGCCGTTGCAATTTTTCTCCAATTCTCACCTTATGTAAGCTCCTGGTTAAAACTTTACCACCTTAATTCCTTCTGCCTTGCTGCTGATATATCATAACCCAAACTGCCGTTCCCAAACCTGGCCAACAGGGAGATCCCATTTGTCCACTGTGTAGCCTTATGTACAGGTTTCAGGACCCAACCTGTACCCATCCCTGTTTTAGAGACAATTTCCCTGCCACACATTCTGTGACAGACCCACCCAAAGTTTGTTTTCTCATTTCTTTATCTTCTGTGATCCCCTCGTGGTCAGGAAAAATCCATGAACAATCTTTAACAGGGCTCTCATCACCTTCTAAAGTTCCAAGCCCATGCGCTAGGTGGGTACAATATGAAGCAAACTTTGGATACAATTTCCAATTAATGTGGAAATCTTTATTAACTTTTTTGCACAATAGCATATGCTCACAACACCAGTCGTTCGTGAGATCCCATGTGCAGGAACTTGTAATCAGGCAGTCACTCCACCAATGAAATCCTGTGGTTCTTCCCATGGCTACAACTATAATGTCATTGTGGGCTACCATGTTCTCACCATGGTCCCTTGGCATATAAAGTAATATCTTAAATGAGGTCATCTAATTGGAGCTCAGTGCCTGATCAATCCCACCATGGCTATGCAAGGCCACACTTAGGTGGTTGTTTCCTGCTCTTGGCAGAGGCTCTATCCGGTTGCACATCAACAATTTATATCCTGGGGAGGCTACACATAGGAAAACTATGCTTACAGATCCACGTGTCTGTATTTCTGTTTAACTTAAATTGTAATTGTTTCTAAAGAGTTCAGTGCAAGCCCCAGCAATGATATCCTTGGGCAGAATTCTTCTCCCTTCTACTCCATGTTCCTCCCAATGTTGACCTCCACACACTGTTGCACAGTACAACTGGTAACATATGTTTTCATGAGCCAAGGTAGAAGGCATTTTCAAAGCCGGATGGAAATTTTCAAAGTATCAAAATGCCTTTGGGTACACAGCATGATGGATTGGCAAGACATATGTTATTGGAAGTGCATATTTGGAAATTGAGAGCACTGGAATGAAAACATGAGACCTAAGATCTCAGCAGTACAAGGGTGTCCTGTTAATAGTCTGAGGGGGTTGGAATAAACTTAGCAGAGCTGGGATGGGGTCTCAAATCTGACAATATCATGATAAGGATGCTGAGATTTGTAGCAATGGGATGGACTGCTCCAGTTTAGAATCACTGAAGGGAGGGGAGTTATCTTGGAATTAGTTGTTTTTCAGAGTTTGAGGTTGGAAAGATTCCTGGGGTAGTGTTTGACCCACGGCTGTTTCTCTGAGATGTGTGCTAATGATAACAAAGCTAAGCAGCCTCACATGCATGCTGGGAGAACTGAACAGTACCAGTCTTAGAGCCTTGAAGCAGTGAAAAGTACACTCCTGTGGGTTAGTCAAATTGCTCAGAGCTGGAATTTGATAGCTTGCGAAATCTACTGGTCATAAACTAAAAAAACCCATTAAACTGGAACACTGAAGGTAAGGCTGGAAGATGCTGGAAATTCCAGGAAAGATACATCTTATCTTCAGAAGAAACATTACTAATTCATTCTAGTAGTTGCTTTGAGATGGTGGAAGAAAATTGACAACGTTTTGTCAATCAGCATCAGTATAGGGTTAAGATGGTGGAATAAGGAATGTTGCATGGAAATCACTGAGGCTTCTTCAAAATATATTCTCCATTTTTCCTTGAGTAATGTTGCCACAGTAATCTCCCAAAGGCTGTTCAGGGGTAATGCAAATGAAAGGAGGACTTGGTCTTTCATAGTTTCCAACATGTACAAGAAAGAACCACATTGGCGAGACTTTGCCTGATTATACTGAAATGTACACAGTATATGGGTGGACAAGATGTACTATACTGAGACAGAAATTGCTGGAGAAACTCAACAGGTCTGGCAGCATATGTGGGGAGAAAACAGAATTAACAGTCTTAAGTCAGGTGCAGACTCTGCTTTCTCCCCATCAATGCTGCCAGACCTGCTGTGGTTCTACAACAATTTCTGTTTTTGTTTCAGATCTCCATCATCTACGGTTCTTTATTTTATTGCACTATAATCAAGAGTTTTCATTTGACATTTCAGAGCATTGGGATGAGGGAATAGCCATAGGTGCTTAGTTTACCTTACTGTCACCAAGACAGAAAGACAAGCAAATCTCCTTCTGGCAGCAAAATACTGAAATGCAGGAATAAACCTGATAATGATAGCCACAGTAGCTAATCATCAGGCAAATGCACACCACACTCCCAATTCCAAACAACCATTTTCATCCTAAACCAACCATGTTCAAGACTGTCACGGACCAATCTAAATATGGTGCCATGTCCACTTTTATGGTCATGAACTTTAAGAAAACAACAGCCTGCATTACTTTATTTTCACTTCCCTCAGAGTGCCCCTATGAAGAAATCCCTATCACTAACTTGTTTATGGTTCTTTTCACAGCTTGTTTGGATTGAGACTCCTACTAATCCTATGATGAAAGTTATTGACATCAAAGCTTGTGCAGAAACTGCACACAAACATGGAGACATCATACTGGTTGTGGATAACACCTTCATGACATCGTATTTCCAGGTAACAGTATTGGTCCACAATAAGCCACATTGCTCAATTGAATTAACGTATCGCAATGTAATTTCAAATATTTAGTGTGGGTTAATTTCTTTTCATTGAATTATCACTTTTTCTTTCCTCATGTCTCTAAATAAGCCTAACTATGCTCAGGTCTCAGTAAAATTGCTCCTGCAGTGATAAATCCTGTTTTTAAATTGAATGATAGGTATATAAAGACTTTCTGTTATTGGACATGGACAATAATGTTGAGTCATTGTATTGCTGATGCAGAAATTATTGCACCATTATGCCAATTGTGCATTCTATCACTCTATAGGTTAGAGTCTTATTTTCCATTGCAATGGAATAGTTTTTATTAGTAATTTCAGATCCAAGTCTCTTGGAATACGGTTTTTTGCAGACTATGCGAAAGGGGAACTTTATCTTCAAGCCTGTCCAATCTGATCATGTTTGATCTTTAGCTTCAACTCTGTTCTGCTGCTTTCTCAGCACACCTTGGGTTTGTTTTTAAAGAAATGTAATAGCATTTCAGCAGTTAATCTGGCATATCCCCCACTCAACCATGACCATCAAGCCAGGGAATCAACCCTGGTTCAATGGAGAGTGCAGGAGGGTATGCCAGGAGCAGCATCAGGCATACCTAAAAATGAGGTACTAACCTGGTGAAGCTACCAATCAGGACTACTTGTGTGCCAAACAGCATAAACAGCAAGTGATTGGCAGAGCTAGGTGATCCCACAACCAATGGACCAGATCTAAGCTCTGCAGTCCTTCTGCATCCAGTCGTGAATGGTAGTGGACAATTAAACAACTCACTGGAGGAGGAGGCTCCACAAATATCTCCATCCTCAATGATGGAGGAGCCCAGGACATCAGTGCAAAGGATAAGGCTGATGCATTCACCACAATCTTCAGTCAGAAGTGCCGAGTGGATAATCCATCTTGGGCTCCTCCAGTGTCCCCAGCATCACAGATACCAATCTCCAGCCAATTCGATTCACTCCACATGATATCAAGAAATGGCTGGAGATACTGGATACTGCAAACGCAATGGGCCCTGATAACATTCCAGCCATAGTACCAAAGATGTGTGTTCCAGAACTTGCGCTTCTCTAGCCAAGGTCTTCCAGTATAGTTACAACACTGGCATCTACCTGACAATGTGGAAAATTGCCCAGGTATGTCCTGTAACACAAAAAGCAGGATAAATTCAACCTTGCCAATTGTGGAGCAATCAACAAACTCTCCATCATCAGTAAAGTGATGGAAGGGGTCATCGACAGGGCTATCAAACAGCACCTGCTCAGCAACAACCTGCTCAGTGACGCCAAGTTTGGGTTTCGCCAGGGTCACTCAGCTCCTGATCACATTACAGCCTTGGTTCAAACATGGACAAAAGAGCTGAATTCCAGAGGTGAGAGTGAGAGTGACAGTCCTTGACATCGAGGCTGCATTTGACTGAGTGTGGCATCCAGGAACCCTGGCAAAGCTGGAGTCAGTGGGTATCAGGGGGCAAACACTCCGCTGGTTAGAGTCATACCTGGCACAAAGGAAGATGGTTGTGGCTGCGGAAGGCCAGTCATCTAAGCTCCAGGATATCACTGCAGGAGTCCCTTAGGGTAGTGTCCTAGGCCCAACAATCTTCAGCTGCTTCATCAATGACCTTCACTCTTTCATAAGGCCAGAAATGGAGATGTTTGCCAATGATTGCACAGTATTCAGCAGCATTTATGACTCCTCAGATACTGAAGCTGTCTGTGCTCAAATGCAACAAGATCTGGACAATATCCAGGCTTGGGCCGACAAGAGGCAAGTAACATTCACACTACACAAATGCTAGACAATGACCATCATCGATAAGAGACACTCTAATCACCAGCCCTTGACATTCAATTGTATTACCATCACCCCAGTGTCAACATCCTTGCGGTTACCATTGACCAGAAACTCAACTGGACTCATCACATAAAAACAATGGCTACAAGAGCAGGTCAGAGACTAGGGATACTGCGGCGCGTAACTCACCTCCTGATACTCCAAAGAGTATCCATCATCAACAAGGCATAAGTCAGGATTGTGATGGAATACTCCCCACTTGCCTGGATGGGTACAATCCAATAACACTCAAGAAGCTTGGCATCATTCATGTCAAAGCAGCCCGCTTGATTGGCACCACGTCTACAGATATTCAATCCTTCCACCACCGGCGCTCAGTAGCAGCAGTGTGTACTATCTACAAGCTACACAGCAGACATTCACCAAAGATCCCTAGACAACACCTTCCAAACCTACGACCACTTCCATCTTGACGGACAAGGGCAGCAGGTACTTGGGAACACCACCAGCTGCAAGTTCCCCTCCAAGCCACTCACTACACTGACTTGGAAATATACCACTATTCCTTCGCAGTCATTGGGTCAAATTTCTGGAATTCCCTCCCTACTGGCATTGTGGGTCAACTCATAGTAAGTGGACTGCAGCGATTCAAGAAGGCAACTCACCTCCACCTCAAGAGCAAATAGGAATGGGCTATCAATTAGGGGGTTAGATAGGGTTGACAGTGTGAACCTTTTCCCGCGTATGGAGTCGGGTATTACAAGGGGGCATAGCTTTAAATTAAGGGGGGGTAGATATAGGACTGAAGTTAGGGGTAGGTTCTTCACTCAGCGAGTCGTAAGTTCATGGAATGCCCTGCCAGCAGCAGTGGTGGACTCTCCCTCTTTATGGGCATTTAAGCGGGCATTGGATAGGTATATGGAGGATAGTGGGTTAGTATAGGTTAGGTGGGCTTGGATCGGCGCAACATCGAGGGCCAAAGGGCCTGTACTGCGCTGTATTCTTCTATGTTCTATGTTCTAATGCTGGCCAGCCAGCAATGTCTAAATCACACAAATGAAATTTTTTAAAAAGTGCACTTCTCAAATTGCAGTATAATTGGTCATTACTTCTAGTTTTGGATGCACTTTGACATCAAATCTATTACTGAAAGACGTAAGGACAGTAAAAGGCCTATCTTAATCCATCCACTTAGACTCAAACTTGATAAAACATGCTCATCAAATGCTTGACCTTCTGTTTTTACAATGCTCAATTTCAGCTGCTTCCCTGGAACATCAGTATGTGAAACCTATATTTATTTGTGTATTCTTCTTCCCCAGTTTGAACATCATCTGATACTTAGAAACATAGAAAATATGAGCATGTGTAGGCCATTTGGCTCTTCGAGCCTGCTCCACCGTTCAGTCTGATCATGGGCTGACTATCCAACTTATAACATTGTTCCCGCTTTCACCCTCTATACCCATTGATCCCTTTAATCCAGTAATTATGTCAATATCCTTCTTGAAAATATTCAATGTTTTGGCCTCAACTGCTTTCTGTGACAAAGAATTCCACCAGCTCACCACATTCTGGCTGAAGAAATATCTTCTCGACTCCATCCTAAATGGCCTACCTTGTATTCTTAGACTGTCACCCCTGGTTCTGGACTCCTTGGTCCCTGGTGATGGTCCCTCATTAATGCCTTAGACCAGCATCACTGACCTGTGTCACCTGCTACAGTAGAACTTGGCTTGACAAGGACTGGGTGGCAAACCCATTCTGATGGCCATTAAGGTTATAGCTGCTGTGAATTTCTCTGCTAGCAGCTCATTTCAGGGACTAACTGGGGACCAATGTGACATTTTCCTATCCTTGACCTATACATGTTCTCAGGATGTCACTGATGCCATTTTCTCCAGATCCCAGCTATTCATATCCTTCCCCTTTGGGAGAGTGAGGCAGCTCAGCCAGTGGGATTCTCCACCAATGCTGGTTTCTCCAAGTTGAAGGACAACAGCTATACAATGCACTCATTGCTTTGAACCTATCTTATCACCAACTTGTAGTGTTCTTTAGCAGAGTAGTCTTCCAGCTCATAGAATAGATTACTTACAGTTTGGAAACAGGCCCTTCGGCCCAACAAGTCCACACTGACTCTCCAAAAAGCAACCCACCCAGACCCATTCCTCTACATTTACCCCTTCACCTAATACTACGGGCAATTTAGCATGGCCAATTCACCTGACCTGCACATTTTTGGACTGTGGGAGGAAACCAGAGCACCCGGAGGAAACCCACATAGACACGGGGAGAATGTGCAAACTCCACACAAATAGTTGCCTGAGGCGGGATTCCATTCCATTCCATTCCATCTATGTTCAAGTTCAATTTGATCATCAATGGCAAGTTTTGGATGTCTGTGCCAGATATCCTGGGAGTTGACATGATATCTACATGCCAGAGCACACGCAAGTTAGTGTCTCCTTCTAAAGTCCTTGGGACATACACAGATTGCTGTTTGGAGTCAAGGGCTATGCTCTCCAAACATGGCTGATGACACTTCTACAAAACATTCAGACTGGCATGGAATGATGATGCAATGCTGCCCATACTTTCCATTAGGGAAACACATCTTTGGTCTCCTTAAGATGACATTTTAATGCCTGAAAGGTTGTGCCACATCATTGTGGCATTCTGCACCCTTCACAACAGAGATGACAGAAGTTGGAGCTCCTGAATGCAGACAAAATGGGGAATTGACAAAATATCTGAGGATGAAGCTGAAATTGAGAATGTGGCCATTGATCAGGAGGGACATTCACAAGAACATGACAGAGCAATGCTTCACTGCACGTGAGCTGCCAGAGAAAATCTAATTAAAACTCATTTCCAGGCTGTAAAGTTGGTTTGGACTTCCTTTTATTGTGTAAGCCTTCTGTTGGTCTTCTGGCAAGTAGCCCTACTTTGAGCAAACTACATATGGATTGTGTTATGTTTGCAGTACTTAACCTTTTCTGTTGCTCAATAATCCTTGCTCAGTGTTCCATAGCCATATGGTTATATGCCTGGAATCTATGTCTGATACAATTTTCCGAATCTACACAGCAGAGGTTCTACTGGAAATAGCATCACTCAGTGAAACAAGGCACTAATATTGCATTGTCGTAGGTTTAGGGAATGTTTAAGGCTTCAGTCAGCATATCATGTCCAAGCATTGTGTCTCATTTTCAACAGCAGGTTGAGAAGAGACTTTGTGCAGCTTTCCTGAGCAGACCACTGCATCATGAGGGAAGGTGGAGATGTGAACTGTCCATTATGTGGAGGTGAATTCCTGATGAAGGGCTTATTCCCAAAACGTCAATTCTCCTGCTCCTCAGATGCTGCTTGACCTGCTGTGCTTTTCCAGCACCACAGTCTTGACTCTGACCTCCAGCACCTGCAGTCCTCACATTCTCCTGTCCATTATGTACCTCTCAGACTTGAATGAATGTGTGTGTGTTTTTTTAAAAGCTGATAGGTGGAATTAAACGTTGCCTCCAAAGATGTGTGGAATGATCAGTAATTCTGTACTTCCACTCTCAGCGTGAAAATAAGTGTGGAAGATGTGTGCAGGCTAGACCCTAGCACAATTCCTGAATGTTGCTTTTAATCTCAATGTTGTCCACATTAAAGTGCAACCTCCTGGCTATCAATGTCACAGATTCAAGGATCCTTGATGTCCAATGTTATGTTCAGTCAAGACATCAGTTGCATGTGAGAGATGAGAAATGTTTGGGATCCCTGAAGAGTCTGTTCATCTCTTATCTGGTTCAACATAACCAGGTTTGACAGTGACAAAGATACAGGAGCAGATATTTTAAGAGTACAAGTCCATGATACTGCAGCAACAGATGTTGCTAGGTATCCACTGTGAGTGAGTAGGAAATGCAGAGACAGGAAAGGTTAGCAGTTTGTGAGGATGATGTGAGTGAGAGGCTTTGAATGGACATGGTGAATGCAATATTGACAGTTGCAGTGATCCTTGGTAAGAGGTGCCTGCAGCTGCACCTTTGTCTGAGCTGTGGCCCGAAGAATACAGGCATAAGGTAGTGAGAGAAGGTTTTCTGCACTCCACCCAATGCAGAAAATCAATAACCTTCATTCTGCCCTGCTGTGTATTATACTTCACCCAGGACACTGCACTGACCTAAGCTGCCATTTCACTCTGGGCTGGCTGACTCTGTTAGTATGTCCTCCTTTACCAGTCAGCACTACCCTCCTTTCCACCACCCCCTCCAAGTCCCTGTCAGTGCACTGTGGAGCTAAATTGCCTTTCTCAGTTATTTCCCGAAGGAAATTGGTACAGGCATCACAGCGTGAAGAGCAGTTCCTGGCTTGTGGTATCTGAAACGTTGTGGGGCTTGGCTTTAAATATGGCAACAAAGGCATGTACATTGCAGAGTCTCAACAAAGGTGAGCACATTGCCTCTCCAGACAAATGATTCCACAACATGTCCACTCTAGAGATCAGTTACATAACTAATTTGGCCCCATGACTGAATTTTTCTTTTTTCTGTCTCATGCACCAAATTCAAATGCAATGTATACATTTCTCAGTGACATTTAACTGTGGTGCCTTTGGCTCAAAGGTGCATTGCTGATCCTATTCCAAAATGAGAGTGATTGATCTTCACTTTTTTGAACACACATGCAAAATAGATTCAACTTTTAACTAATAACAACTTGTAGTGGACTATGGTACCTTTATTTTTTACCTTCATTAAATGAGTTGTGATGATGGATTGGAATCCGAAACTATTTACAGACCTTTTAAAATTTTTAATTCCAAAATGTGTTGTTTTTAAAAGAATAACTGTCATAGAGTCATATGCTACAGAAGAACTGTGGGTTTCAGTTCAGTGAATGTTTGGCAAAGTCCTATGAGTAAAATGTCCCACAGATAAATTGTCGGGAAAACTTCAACAGGGTGAGACTGAACAAAGAAATAAAAGGAAGCCGACCATCTCCTTCCTCTCAACAGAAAGCTCCCTGTCGGTTTTACACTCCAGGACTACACAAGAACAGACATTAAAAAGCCAATTTCAATTCTACCAGAATGGACTACTGGGACTGAACACTGTTATGTGTGCCATCCTGCATTCAGCTGTTAGTGAACTGTGAAATTCACAGCCACAGGACTATCTCTTGGTTACATTATATTGCAAGAAACCACTATATTTCACCTAATGCTTCAGTCCAATTAAAAGGAAACAATGAAGCATTCTCTGGACAATGAAGCATTCTCTGACCATGAACACTGGAACTTAATCATCGTCAAAAAGCATCAAAATGACAGGACCTCAACTAATCTGCAATACTAAGGATTGTGCAACTGACCATTTACCAACCAATGTCAGTGTTACTGGCACCTTCCACTGCTCTGGTCACAATATTCAACTTGCTGCTCTTTGCAAACACTCAGAGACCGATCCATATATCTTTTTTTTTTAACTTTCATCCTGTCATATTCATTCCTTATTTCTAATCATTGTGTATATGTGTTCCCTTGACAGTACTTCTCATGTTTAGTAATGAGTAAACATAGCCTTTCTGTAAATTCAAGGAAACTGATGAAGTTGACTCCCCCTAATACTGACGTTAATTTGGATCATGCAAAAAGATAGTCACAACAAAAGGAATACCTTTTAAATTAATTTGACTGCAACCAACTGAGCAGGTGGGTGAATAAAGAAGAGGAGCCAGTTCATCCCTCCTCACCATGGAGGTGAACAATTTCAGGAATTCCATCTGGGACCTTAATGAATTTAGGAAACTAGCTGGGATCTGATCATAACAAAGAAACTTGGCTGCATCCCAATCCTTGAGTTTTGATTTATTTTGACTCTTTTTAAAAAGTAATTTTTACAACAGAAGTCTAATTCTGTTTAATGTTCTATTTTTGAAGTCCGTTATACCTCAATAGATTTTGGATGTTCTCGCCAATGAGAGCATGAATATCAGTTGTTTGTATGCGTGTTTTTTTAACTGCCTGCATATATAGTGCAGACAATTATCATTGTTCAAGTATGAAGTGAATTGAAAGTACAGGAAGTACAGGTTCGTAACCTTGACTCCAGTAAATCTGGGGTTGACTGCCTTTGGAGGTTGGTGGGGGGAGGGATTGTGGTAGTGCATGGAGCTAGACAGTCGTCATCTGATGGTTAATTTGATCAAGTTTTTTTTTTACATGTTTTTTCTATCTCTTAATTTATTTTCTTCCCCACCCTGTGATTGCTGATAGGAGGCCTCAAAAGGGTCTTTTTTCTTTGTTGTTCCTTAACTCTAGCCATACAGATTCTTCACTTTCTGACCCCAGATCACTTCTTGCTGTTGATTTAATTTCACTTCTTAGTAATATAGTAACCCCACTCCCTTTACCCATTTGACTGTCCTTTCGATAGGATGTGTACCCTTGGATATTTCATTCCCAACCTGGTCCCCTTGCAGCCACATCTCTGTGATACCCACAACATTGTATCTGCCAATTTCAATCAGTGCCACATGCCATTCAATCTGTGCCATATCAAATCTTGTTTGATATGCTACGTGCATTTAAATACAGCATCATATAATCATAGAATCCCTAACAGTGTGGAAACAGACCCAACAAATCAATATTGACCGTCTGAAGAATATCTCACCCAGACCCATTACTCTACGCTAATACTCTACATTTCACCTAACTAATGCATCTAACCTGAACACTATGGGCAATAGCATGGCCAATTCACCTAACCTGCACATTAGATTAGATTAGATTACTTACAGTGTGGAAACAGGCCCTTCGGCCCAACAAGTCCATACCGATCCTCCGAAGAGCAATCCATCCACACCCATTCCCCTAGATTTACTCCTTCACCTAAAGCTACGGGCAATTTAGCCTGGCCAATACACCTAACCTGCACATTTTTGGTCTGTGGGAGGAAACCGGAGCACCCCGAGGAAACCCACGCAGACACGGGAAGAATGTGTAAACTCCACACAGACAGTTGCCTGAGGCAGGAATTGAACCCGGGTCCCTGACGCTGTGAGGCAGCAGTGCTAACCACTGTGCCACCGTGCCGCCCACAAATCAGTGGAGATGCCGGGGATTGAACCCAGGACCTCATACATCTTTGGACTGCGGGAGGGAGCACCCGGAGGAAACCCATGCAGACACTGGGAGAATGTGCAAACTCCACACAGACAGTTGCCCAAGGCTGGACTCAAATCCTTGTCCCGAACCTTAAAACATTTTCAATTCTCTGGCATGGTATAAATCTTTGCCACATTTATGTTTTTTCTCTTTCACTTTAATACTATTCTTAACTTCGTTGGTCAACTATGAGTGATTTATTCTCTTCCCAGAATTCCTCATTGTGATAGGTCCTCGTTGTGAGTCATAATCTATTTTCTTGAAAGTCAATCATTGTTCATCAACCACCTTTTCTGCAAAACCCCTTTCCCAGTCCACTCCAGTCAATTCTGCACTCATTGCTTTGTAATTAATGTTAATTAGGTTTAGCCCAGCTATTTCCAATCCAAGTGTCTCCCCTTTGAACTGAATGCTAAACCATGTCATGGGCACTATTTCTGAGGGTATCCTCTATTCCAGATTAATTTATTAAACCTTTTTCAATGCACACTACCAGATCCAAAATAGCCTAATCGCTGGTTGGATTCAGAACATACAGTTCTAGGAAACTGTCCCAAATACTATCTATGAAACCTTCCTTGTGATTACCTCTGCCAGTTTTCTTTTCCAGTCCACGTGAAAATTGAAGTCACCCATGATTAATGTACTACCTTTTTACTGCCTTCATTATCTCCTGATTTATTCTTTGTCTGAAAGTATGGCTACTGCCATGGGGCCAATAAACCTCTCCCAAAAGTATCTTCCTCCCCTTGTTATTCTTATCTCTATTCATATGAGTTAATACCTTTTGACCCAAGATCATTAGATTAGATTAGATTACTTTAGATTAGATTCGATTAGATTACTTACAGTGTGGAAACAGGCCCTTCGGCCCAACAAGTCCACACCGACCCGCCGAAGCGAAACCCACCCATACCCCTACATTTACCCCTTACCTAACACTACGGGCAATTTAGTATGGCCAATTCACCTGGCCCTGCACATCTTTGTGACTGTGGGAGGAAACCGGAGCACCCGGAGGAAACCCACGCAGACACGGGGAGAACGTGCAAACTCCACACAGTCAGTCGCCTGAGGCGGGAATTGAACCCGGGTCTCTGGTGCTGTGAGGCAGCAGTGCTAACCACTGTGCCACCGTGCCGCCCTTATCTCACTTATTCCATGTTGTCCTACCAAAGCCACTCCACCACCCTTCCCTCCAATAAGCCACATACCTCTGAATATTTTGTTCCAAGCTCTAATCTCCTTGTAGCCATAATGGCTATAAGATCAGACCCAACAACCCCTAATTAATTCATTTTTCCCCAATTCTATATACATTCATATAAAGAGTCGTTAATTTTGCCTTTTCACCTTTTTCTCCTTTAGGCCCTATTTGCTGCATGTAAATTCAGTCCCTTCCTGTCCTAGTCTGGTATAATTCCCTAAATAGCTGCCGTGTATTAATAAAATAAGATTCTTGATTTTTTCCTGACAATTGAGACACAGTGGTACAGTTGGTTTTCATGGATTTAGATGCAGAAATTGGGCTGTTTATACTGATCAATAGTCAACCAGAAATGTATGTGTGGACCCACTTGAGGATAGAATCTCAGAGATGGTTTCTTGCTGCTGGTATTGAGTAGCATGTCAAACTTCCCTGTTTTGATTACAGTACGTGCACCAAGTGCCATTTATTCCAGAAAAGCAACAAACTCTTTGGATGTGAAGTGAGAAATTTGAGAGAAATGAGAAGATAAGACATTTTAATGTGTTGTGGTTTTATTATGTTTTTGTCAGCTTTCCATTTGACCGGATTTGACCGACAATTCTAGATAAAATCACCAATATGATGTGAAGCTCGAGTAGTTAGTGCTAGAAGTTTAATCTATTTCCAAATGATGGCTGGACCCTTAATACTCCACTCAATTAGCTAGTTCACCCATTTTCTTATTGGGAATTAGTTGGACAGTGACATTTCAAATATCATTACTTTATACTATTAATATTATGTTATTTGATGGTTAATATCAAATCAAATATTTACTTCCAGAATATTGTAGAATTTATTTTCTCTTTTTAGCGCCCTTTGGCACTGGGTGCTGACATCTGCACATGTTCTGCAACAAAATACGTGAATGGTGAGAGCTTTTGTTATTTAAATAAAGCATCATATTTGCAATTTAATGTTCAGACCATGAACTAACTGCACAGAGACTGGAATTCCATCATCAAGTAACCCTTTATTTCCTTGTGCACAGTACACTGACTGTGGCCAACCAGCTCAGAGACAGTCCCCTGAACTGAGGAGATTCTAAATCCCCTGTTTGTATTCTTTTCCTTTCCCATGTCATGTATGTAGGACACAGTGAAGAACAACAGGTGCTTAAATCTTTATTTGTATTCCACCGCCAGGAAGAAAGGGAACACCTGAGTAGCCTCCTCATCAAAGGGCAATGCTGCATGATCAAAAAAGTGAAGGGGAGGGCAGAGATTAAATCAAAATAGAGTTAGAGGGGGAAATAATACACTCCACTCCCTGCGGCGCCCACCTCTCCCTATAAACCTTGATGGTGTCGGTAGACAGTGTGTGCTCCTTCTCCAGAGACAACTGGACTCGAATCCCTGTTTTTTTTGTTTTTAAATGTCTCCTAGCTCAGAGAACTCCTCTTCTTCTCCCTCCTCACAGTACACTGGCTGTGGCCAGCCAGCTCAGAGTCCTAAATCTGAATTGAGGAGATTATAATCTCCTGTTGTTTTTTTCTTTCTCTAAGCACCCATGTGGTGTGTTTGCATGTGTGAGACACAGTGAAAGACAACAGGTGTACAAAGCTTTATTCAATTTCCACCACCAGGAAGTAAAGAAACACCAGGGTGGGCAGTGACAAGCAGTGCCCTTCTCAAAGGGCAATGCTGTGTGTTCAAAAAGGTGAAGGGGAGGGCAGGGATTAAATCAAATTGGAATTGGAGGGGGAAATAAAACACTCCACTCCCTGTGGTGCCCACCTCTCCCTGAACAACTCGAGGGTGTTGGTAGACACCGCGTGTTCCTTCTCCAGAGACATACGGGCTCGGTCGTATGTTTGTTTATTTTTCCTGTTTTTTTTGCTGTGTAACACTGTTGTTTATCTTTTTTTTTATTATTAACCCCCACACTACCTCCTAACTGCGGTAGTGCTTATTTTTTCCCCCAGCACCCATGGTGTGTGTGTGCAGGTGTGAGACACAGTGAAAGACACAAAGTGCACGAATCTTTATTCAATTTCCACCACCAGGAAGATAGGAAAACACCCGAGTGGCCAGTGACAAGCACTGCACTTCACATCAAAGGGCAATGCTGTGTGCGGTCCCATGTTTGTTTATTTTTATTATTTTATATTATTTTTTTTTCTTTTTTTTATTTTTTTTTATTTTAACCCCCACACTACCACCTAAGTGCGGTAGTGCTTATTTTATCCCCAGAACCCATGGTACACTCCTTTTTTTTTTACAGTGAAGGGGAGGGTAGGGACTAAATCAAAAATAGAGTTGGAGGGGGACCAAAGCAACTTCTATTTTTTTTTTCTTTTTTTTTTTCTTTTCTTTTTTTAGTGCTTATTTTTTCCCCAGCACCCATGGTGTGTGTGTGCAGGTGTGAGACACAGTGAAAGACACAAAGTGCACGAATCTTTATTCAATTTCCACCACCAGGAAGATAGGAAAACACCCGAGTGGCCAGTGACAAGCACTGCACTTCACATCAAAGGGCAATGCTGTGTGCGGTCCCATGTTTGTATTGGGCAGCCAGGGCTTCCTGATTGGCACAGGTTAACAACCCCAAACAAGGATCTGATACTCAATAACATCCACCTGGTTCCAATCAATACAGATCTGTCGTTTGGAAAATCACAAAATTCTGAAGTCACGTTTTAGTCTGTTTGATGTGTTTTCTGAAGTGTGCAATGTGGGTAAACCATTTGAATTACTATGATCTCTATAAGGATTTTTTCATCTCTCTGCAAGTCCTAACTGTCAATGGCAGGAGTTATGTGCATTAACAGTGTTACTACCTTTACCTCCAGTAAGGTAAACATATCTACTTTTTATGAGGCTAAAGAGAGGAACAAAAAGAGGTCCTGAGGAACTATGAGAGATTTCAGATCATTCAAGGAACTTATTCAGAATTGCTAGCTATAGGTTTGGTCCTATAATGAAATTTTAGGAATTTTCCTCTTAGGAATTTTTGGAGTACCAGAATTATGTCAGGACAGAACACATCTACAAGTAAATTGTAACAGAAACAACTCAACTGAGTTAGCCAACACCAACACGCAGTAACAAAAGCAAAGCACTGTGGATACTGCAGATCTGAAATAAAAACAGAAACTCAACAGGTCTGGCAGCATCAGTGGAGAGACAAACAGAGTTAATGTTTCGAGTCCAACATGGACTCATATGGAACCGTATTGAGATGGAAAACTCTGGGCTGCATCTTCGCAGACACAGGCTGTCTTGTTTTTAGTCAGCTTTATGGAGGTTTACTCTCCGTGAGGTCTAGTGAGTTTTCTCATACTATCTTCATGTACTTGCTACATGACCTATGCATCAAGACCCTCTGGCAGCCTGCTCATGCTATTCTCCGGTACGTTTTAGCACATCCTAGGACTATATTTAAAAGGCTGTTGTGTGTCCAGTCAAGTGCTGTCAGTCCAGATTTGCCCTGCACTATTTGTGTCATTTTCCTTGGACACAGCAAAATTGGTGCCCACTTTGCAGACCAGGAGCTGGAGGTACTGATGGACAGGATTTTTTAGAGGGGCAGCCACTCTCTTCCCCCAGAGGAGGCAACAAAACCAGACGCTGACAGCCAGGCCTGAGTTGCCACTTGGGTCAGTGTGGTCTCCAGAGTCTGAAGAAAGGTCTAAGCAGTGTAAGAAGGAGACAATAGCTCTCACTATTGCTTGCAACATCTTTCCTCATTCACTCTTACCTACTCCATCCCTCCAGAATACTAACCTTGCCTGGCCTCTGTGCTACCAACCTGTATACATAGAACAAGTTACTACTTTTCCCTCAGCTGCACTAACTCTAAAAGCATTGCCAGGCATGCACACAAATCTGTACTTTATCACGCTAACCACTGGTGCTCATCTGCAGTGACAAGGCGACAGAGGTACATGGGAACTTCACCTCATGCCAGGTGCCCCTTCCTCACACAGAGTTAGGGTGATGCCAATTGCTGGAGGAGGAACCACAGTCAGGTTCCCCAGAAGCACTCCACTGAGGCTCTCCACCTTGCATGCCACCCTCAGCCCTGTGGGCATTCAAGTTATGGAGGGTGCAGAACATTCTCAGGTTGACTGGCTCCTCTTGTCACAAATGCCCCGGGTCACTCAATCAAAGATCCAAGGTGAACAGTTCCCACCTCAGTTAGGGTCCCTCACCCTAGCAGCAAATCCTAGGACTGCACAAGAATGTAATGAGAGGAAGGAGACTTGGTTGACATTTCATGTAAATACTTTGTCACACTTTTTGATATATTTTCATTTCTCATCATTAAGTTGTGTATGTGAATGTCTGTCGAGCCACAACTACACAGATCCTAGCCATCCTTGGCATGACACAATGTTGAATGATCCAAGGTGTGAACTGAGTAATTCCTGCATCATCAACAGACTATGGGAACTTGGGAGGTGCTTGATACTTTGCCCCCTAGACTTAATCTTCCAAGTCTCAGTACATTGTACATCACAGCCATGAGTTGGATTGATTTATGATGATGGTCAAGAATGCTTGTGCTCAGGAGTTTGGACTGCATACAGTCAGTTAAAGCTTACGGTTCCCATACAGCATGTTGTTGTCTTTCACCTGTACTGTATTGGTATCTGTAGAATGCTGCTCCCCTTTGAAGGGCCTCACATCGCACATAGTGAAACCCCTCCCTCACAGAATGAAACTCTAACCCTACCCACTCCAGCTGTGGTGGCCACCATTTTCAGCTCCATTCTGTAATTGTTTTTTGTAGCATGATGGAAGGAAACAACAATTACTCCTCAAGCAAAGAGTATCAGGCACATCCTCTTACTATAAGAGATACCTCACACACAAACATTGTCTTCCTGGTGGTCCCTTCCATCAATCTCATTGGTTTTGCACTTCCCCAATTTCCCACGCAAGCTGTCTATCCCCTTGCTGAAGATGATGAGCTAAATCAGGACTGATAGACTCTCTTCAAGGTCTATCTTTCTATTTTTTTTCCCTTATTACTAAATTATACAGATCATGGCAGCATTGGGAATGCTTTTCACTATATTTTACTGTTTTTCTCACTGTAAGGTATATGACAATAAATTATTCCATTCAAAATCATTCAATTCTTCATCTCCCCTTTTACTATCCAGCCCCAGTCACATTGAATCAATGTGCCATATATACTAAACCACTTTCCACCAGAGTCAAAGTCAGGGTGATTGCTGATTGCTGATGAACACCACCCCCACTCCTGCATTACAGCTTTCCCTTCAAAGCTCTAACATCTCCCCTCATTTAGGTATTAGGTTGTCCCATTTCACAACTGTAATTTCCTGCTGCCTTCAATCCACACAGTTGAGTTCCCCAATGTCCCTTCTACATCATTGGCCTCAGAAAAACCCATCTTGACAATTAGTGGAAAGACCCCAGGACTGACAGTGGACAAACCCCTTGATATATGTCATCGGCCCTGAACGATTAGTGACCAGATCTTTGAATGATCTCCATGTAGCTCCCTGACTGACTCATCGCAACTCCATTAGCTAGTTGCACTTGAGGCATAGAATTGCCTATGATGTACTTCCCAAACTGTAGAGGTATGGACACCCTGACCCTGACTAGCCCAAACCCTTGGACCAATGCTTAAAGCTACCCTTGACTTGCCAGCACCCCCTGACTGAAGACTATCTTCTTTGACTTGACTGAGCACTATTCCCCTTAGAACTTGAGACATGGTGATTTGGTTGGAGTGAGCCTTTAAGCTCTAGTTCAGAGAGCAAAGCATAAAAGGCAAAACAGAGATGCTGTGAGCACAAAGCAGACTCCAAAGTGAGTGAGCAGTCCTGATATATAGCCCGGTTCAATTCATCAGATAGATACCTCTACATGTGAGCAAAGTCCTGGCAACAGCATTATAATGAAAGGTGCTGGCAGGCTCCAAAGTGCAGAGCTGTGTTGTGAGTGAATCAGAGGTGTGCCATGGTGATGCAGTGAGGCCAGTACATGTTGCATGCCATTGTCTGTGAATGGGGTGATGTGCAGTCACTAACCATGGATTGTGCCCTGAAATGAAAGGGTTCAGAAAAGATTTACAAGGAGGTTGCCAGGGTTGGAAGGTTTGAGCTGTAGGGAGAGGCTGACTAGGCTGGGGCTATTTTCCCTGGAGTGTCGGAGGCTGAGGGATGACCTTATTGAGGTTTATAAAATCATGAGGGGCATAGATAGGGTAAATAGACAAAGTCTTTTCCCTGGGGTGGAGGAGTCCAGAAATAGTGGGCATAGGTTTATGGTGAGAGGGGAAAGATATAAAAGGGACCGAACAGGCAACTTTTTCAGGGAGAAAGTGAGGTCTGCAGATGCTGGAGATCAAAGTTGAAACTTTATTGCTGGATCAGCACAGCAGGTCAGGCAGCATCCAGGCAGCATCGTTTCCTGAAGAAGGGCCTGTGCCCGAAACGTCGAATCTCCTGTTCCCTGGATGCTGCCTGACCTGCTGTGCTGTTCCAGCAATAAAGTTTCAACTTTTTCACACAGGGGATGGTGTGTGTATCGAATGTGCTGCCAGAGGAAGTGACAACATTTAAAAGGCATCTGGGATGGGTATATGAATAGGAAGAGTTTAGAGGGATATGGTCAAATGGGACTAGATTAGTTTAGGATATCTGGTCTGCATGGATGAGTTGGTCTGAAGGGCCTGTTTCTGTGCTGTACACCTCTATGACTCTATGTCGGTGCCTGGTGTCCAACATGGAGCTCCAGAGGAACAAAAAGTGAGTGAGAGTTGCCAGGTAACCACTCTGACTTCTATGTCAAACATTGTCACCATCTAGTTTCTATCCGACAAGGGGGGAGAATGCAAAACCTCATATCAATGAACAAAATTAGGTAACAAAGAGATGTTAATACATAACATTGCATGCAACTAGGCTTCTCACCACTCACTAGCGACAAGCTTGTTACGCCATTTAACATTTAATTGGAAAACGGGACATCTTGCTCTTGATCTCTTGACCATCTCACTGGCCATCTCCCATGATTTTCCCAATTTTCTCTCCATTACCAATGTTGTTCAGGGGCTGAGAAGATTCCACCCAGAATTGATGTTTCCAGCCTGTGGAGTTAACTCTGTTCTTCTCTCTACATAGATGATGCAATTCCTGCTGTGTATCTTCAGCATTTTCTCATTTTCTTTCAGCACATAGGATTTAACTTAAGAATTCCAGAGTATTATTATTTCTTTTTTTTTGGTCCTTGAAGGATTAAGGCTAGAAAATTTTAGTCAGTGTTTAAGAATGTTTATTATGCTAATTAATTCTTTTTCACATTTATAGTAATGATTACAATATCAGAGTATGAGGTAATTAAATATATATAGCAACTACTCCAAATATAAGTAAATAGTCAATAATGTCTCCACTGAACAATGAGTCATAGATATTTGTTACATGACAATTCTATTCTCGATTTAACGCAATGCTCAAATACACTCACAAATCAAATAGATACTGATACAAATATGTCAAGACAGTCCATTCACTTCCACTATGACTTTCTAGTAATAGAAAGTGGGTAGATGTGTGTTTAAAGGAGAGTTTAATTGCAGGCCCTGGCCGAGCTTTATTCTAAATGCAATCAACAAATGGCTCCCATTGATTGAGTGTGTCCCATTGCTTATTTCATTCTAGCTTTATAAAAAAAAGTCCTTGTTTCTATACCCCAGGCTGTTATTTCCGAGGGTAATCAATTGCCAACTATATCACAGTAAAAAGGGGGTTGCGTATCAGGCAGAATGTGTAAGGCTCATTGATTTTCCTCCCGAAGTGAACCTTATCAAGTTGTTATAACATTCCAATAATTTCCATAATTTTTTTGAAACTGAATTCAATTATCCTCGATCATCCATATGTCCAGACCTGACTACTACCCTCGAATAATCCCAAAACACTTGACAACACTCCAGCCCTGACCAGACCAGAATGCCAGCACCTCCCCCAGACCCATAAACATGCCAATCATGTTTAAGAATTCTCTGGATTACCTTTTCACTCCTCCTGAATTAATGTCAGAAATATAACTAGTATAATCTTGTAACTTTTTGAAATGATTCTGGGCAACACACAGAAACAACTGCTTGGTGAAGAGTTAATCATGTATGTTACAATTGGTTTGTTAGTCCTTCAGGTTAAAGCACTTTGTATGGTTTAGTTTTTAACAAGCTTTCAGTGAAACTCCTAATAAAGTTATTCCCTTGAATTCCTTTGAATTATCAGTGTGTGCACTTTACCAGAAAAAAATAACTTTTTAAATTTCCAGGTCACAGTGATGTAATCATGGGCTTGGCTTCTATGAATCGAGATGACCTCTATGAAAGACTCAAATTCTTGCAAAATGGTAACGATTTACAGCTCTCTGAACAATATTTTGCATGATAATGTTTGAACAGCTCTATAATATTGCTCATTTCTAAGGTCAGAGTTTTTTTATGGTGAAGTACACAATGGCCTAGAATTTCCAGGCAGTGACGATGGTGGTCATCTTGCCACTCCTCTTGACGCTTTCTCTGATCCAATGATACTACCTATTTCTCCTGGAATCTTCCAATCTTGGCCAATGCCGAAATGGGCAGTTTAATTTTCCAGAATATGACCAGCGGGTTCAGGAGAGATGTATGTTGGGGTGTGGGGAGGAGGTGTGTGGAGTGGTAGTTTTAAGTCTCTCAGTGGATGAATGTGGGTTGGTGAATGGATGAATGAATACGTGAGTGGATGATTGAGTAAATGGGTGTGGTGGGGAGTTGTATCATTATTCTGTCTAGTTAGGGGATGTTTTCAGATCTGATTGGCATGTTTATTGGGTCTAGGGGAGGTGCTGGCATTCTGGTCTGGACAGAGCTGGAGTGTGTCAGGTGTTTCAGGATTATTTGAGGGTAGTAGATAGGTCTGGACCTATGGATGATCGAGAATTAGTTGAGTCAGGTTGAGCGTAGTTGTGCGATCAGTGATAGTGAGGTTGGATCTGGAGAGTGATTAGATTGGTGCAGGTAGTCAGGGAAGTATTTGGGGGGTATTCATATAAGTTTGTGGGGTGAATTTGTATTTGCAGAATTACATTTTACATTGCTCAAAAACTGCATGAATTCATGTAAGATTCCGTAAATGCATTTTTTAGATTAGAATCGGTTTGACCATTGTGGCACAGACAACCTCACACAGAGAAGCTAACACCTTCAATACATTATCTGAGCTGACATGACACCAATTGTTAAAGTTCACTTGAGAATATAACTTTTTAAAAAAGTTTTGCGATTTACATATGTAAGAACTGAAACCAACATAGTCATTCTAGAAGATGAGAGACTGAACAAACAATCCAGGTCTTTTTTAATATATAATTTCAGTTACATTACACTGTAAACTTTTGCTACACATTCTGTGTCTTACAATCTTATTCTGCACAACACCTGATGAAGAAGCAGCTCTCCGAAAGCTAGTGCTTCCAAATAAACCTGTTGGACTATAACCTAGTGATGTGTGATTTTTAACTTTGTATACCCCAGTCCAACACCGGCATCTCCAAATCATGAAAAATTTCTATTGTGTGGTTTAAGATTTTTCCATCTGTTCTATATCTAGACAGCTTGTTTTTGTTTGCAACTTCTGTTAAAAAAACTTCTGTTTTGTTAAAGAAACTTTGCAGACTTGTGTATCTATGTTTGAGTAACTTGTCAACACGTTAACTGAATATTTCGAAAAATGAGTTTTATTCATTTTGTGACCTGATGTCCAGTAGTACCATCAGCTGGGATTGAAGCTAGTGTTAAAATTTGAAGATAATGCCACATCAGGCGGTATTACTGACAATGGGAATGACTAACAAAATATAGAAAACACATATCAACTTTGTAGAGTGGACAGATAAATAACAAATGAAATTTAGTAAAGCAAAATGTGAGAGGGGTTCGTCTTGATGAAGGGAAGCAAGGCAAATATTCCTAGGCGGAGAAAGTGAGGTCTGCAGATGCTGGAGATCAGAGCTGAAAATGTGTTGCTGGAAAAGCGCAGCAGGTCAGGCAGCATCCAGGGAACAGGAGAATCGACGTTTCGGGCATAAGCCCTTCTTCAGGAAAGCTGGGATTGAAGTTAGTGTTAAAATTTGAAAATAATGCCACATCAGGCGGTATTCCTTGGCGGTAAAGCTTGAGGAGGAGCAGAGCGATTTGGGAATGTAAATATCAGTAATTAAAGTCAGAAACATATTTCATTGCAACACTATTCAAAATGCATTAAACAATTCAATTTACACTAGGTTTCATTATAGAGAAAGCACAGCAGACCAGATAATCCTGGTGAAGGGTCCTGCCCATAACATCGACTCCCCTGCTCCTCGGATGCTGCCAGACCTGCTGTGCTTTATCCAGCACCACATTTTATTGATTCTCACTCTCCAGCATCTGTTTTCCTCACTATCTTCTTCATTATAGAGAAGACGAGAATAAAAATCTATGGAAGTAGTGTCACATTCATATATAATCTTAGTTCAAATTCACTTGAAATACCGCAAAGTTCTGGTCTGAAAGGTAGGAGAGGATTTAGAAAATATCATATGCTTTTCTGTGTTTCATATTTTGGCTCATGTTTTGTATAACTTTTCAACCAAGTGAGTATTCAAACAAATAACCTGTCCTAAAGGACAAAATTTGGTTTATAGAATCTAATGTTTTACAAAATGTTTTTGTTTCAAAACTCTAATGGTGTTGTAGCTATTGGTGCAATTCCATCTCCATTCGACTGTTACATGTGTAACCTTGGCTTGAAGACTATGGCTCTTCGAATGGAACAACACTTCAAGAATGCGCTGGCTGTAGCCCAGTTTTTAGAGGCAGATCCTTGGGTGGAGAAGGTTATTTTTCCAGGTTAGTGCTTAAGGCATGATTTTTATTATCAATATTCAGATCTATTTTGGTAGCAAACTGACTTGATAGATGCAATAAGTTTAATGATCTTATTCTGTCTTTGTATTCTATTTGCTATCTGATTGTTATCCCTAATTGGATCAATTAACAAACCCATCAGATGTGACTTAGTTCATTAGATACTCTGTTTCATTTCATAAAATTACAATATTGATAAATGTGCACATGTCCAAAAACCACATCAGCCTTATATTAAGCTTCCTAGTATAGCACAGCCAATATTTTACATTGAGTGCATTTCCTTTCCTGTGGTTGCAGTGTGATATGTACAGGACAGCTTTTAACTGTCATGTATTACTTTACTCACTCCACATAATATCAAGAAATGCCTGGAGGCACTGGATATTGCAAAGACTATACACCCTGACCAGAAACTAAACTAGACAAGACATATTAATGCAATGGCAATAACAGCAAATCAGAGGCAAGGAATACTGCGATGAGTAACTTGCTTCTTGACTTCCCAAAACCTGTCCACCATCTACTAGGCACAAATTGGGAATGCAATGGAATAGTCCCTATTTGTCTGGATGAGTGCAGATCCAATATAACCCAAGAAGCTTGACACCACCCAACACAAAACAGTCCACTTGATTAGCAGTACATCCACAAACATTCACTCCCTCCAAAGCTCAGTAACACCTGTGTGCACTATTGACAAGATGCACTGCAGAAATTCTACAAATCCTACAAACCTCCTTAAACAGCATCGTCCAAACCTCTGGAAGGAAATGGGCAGCAGATACATGGGAATGCTACCAACTGCAAATTCACCTAGTTGGCAGTGTGCAACATCCTTTAATGAGGAGGAGAAAGCTAACATGGAAACCAGAAGGGGAAGTTGTATAGTTAGCGTTTGGGTGTAAATCAAATCAATTGATCAGAAGGACGGTCTTGAGGACAAAATGAGATTAGAGACAGCAAGAGGGAATGTGAGCTCAGGACTAGGGTAAGAAGTACCCTTAGCAGGATTTTACTCCGTGGACTAGTTGAAGGGAGGGAAGTATGGGAGACAGCTCTTAAGCTGTGACCAAGAAATCCATGAATTTGACACACTGTAAGAAACAGGAAATTAGCATTGCAAACTAAGATGGTCTTGGAATTGTGATACAAAAGAGTGGGTCCTCATCAATAGTTTTTAACATTGACAACAAATGGCTAAACCATTTTTCCGCCATGTCTTTTCAAGAGAGTCGATTTAGTGATATGAGGATGAAGGCCACTTATCTTAACACAATCTCATTTGTACGTGCATCTTGGTTGGTGAGGGCTACACAACTGGAAGATAAATATAGTTGAATATGAAGCGTTTTACTGTGACAACCCCCGCTGCTCCATTCACTCCCTATTCTCCACCTGTGATAGCGTACTGCAGTTCTGGCAAGAAAACCCATTCTGGTTTATATATACTTCATAAACCTTTATAAATGCCACCTTTACTTTGTCAATGTATATTTTTCAGGTCTCCCTTCTCATCCACAATATGGTCTGATAAAGCAGCAGTGTACTGGGAGTTCGGGCATGATGGCTTTCTTGATTAAAGGAGATTTGGAAAATGCCACGACATTCCTGAAAAACTTAAAAGTGAGCACTTTTGTAATTTCTTCCTACCTATGTCTTATTCAAATTTACGGGATTAATATTTCCCACTCTTATAACAGGTAAACATCATGTTCACTTCTGTTTGTGTTCCAACAGTACAGCTGAGCCTAATTTCAGCATTGACAAATTAAATGGGGAGCTTTTCATTGTCTTTTTTAAAAAGAGAGAGGCAACTTTCTGTCATAGTTAGGGGGAATAATAGAAATTTGCTGCAGTATTTCAGTACCTTGGCCTAGTGTCTATGCTTCAACTCATTGCTCCTCTACATTAGAATATCAAATGTGTCTCAAAACATATCCTCACCCAACATCCTCAGACATGCGTTCTTCACACAGATTTATGCAAATTCCCAGCAGGATCAGGCAACATTTGTGGAGAAAGAGAGGGAATTTGTATTTCTGGTTGATATCCTTTTGTAAGTTGGGTCATAATGCATGGAGTTTAAGCTGCTCTATTCCCAAATTCATCACAAAAGTTAAAGATATTAACTAATACGTAAAATTCCCAAATTTTCCTCATTTTTAGACCCAGATTGATAGACCAGGAGTTTGTACATACCAATAGTTACTTTTTTTATTACATGTAATTAGACTTTCCCTACAGGTAGACAGTCATAAACTGTCAGCATCTAATACTATAAGTTAAAACTCTTATTCCTACATAAACTCTCCTTATGCACAGATTGACAAATATTGACAGGAAAAATAAAAACATGGATGGAGGGAAGACTGGAAAAACATTTTTTCACAAGATCTGTTTAATTGTACTGATAAGAATGTTTCTTCTCAACTTTTCATTCTCCCGGTGTCTGCGTGGGTTTCGTCCGGGTGCTCCGGTTTCCTCCCACAAGTCCAAAGATGTGCAGGTCAGGTGAATTGGCCATGCTAAAATTGCCCATAGTGTTAGGTGCTTTAGCCAGAGGGAAATGGGACTGGGTGGGTTACTCTTTGGAGGGTCGGTATGGACTTGTTGGGCCAAAGGGCCTGTTTCCACACTGTAGGGAATCTAATCTAAATATTTCCAGTGATTTGCAAGAGTCATTGGGTGGCTGTTTCACTTCTGAAAGGTCTCTGACTTTCAATTAATAGCCAATGCTTATAGCAATTGCTGAAGAAAAGATAAATTAGTTTTCTACTGTGTAAAGTGTGTTTTGACTGCAGTGAGCAGAGACAGACAGGTCTTAAGCTGGTGGTGATCTGATCACTTCTCTACCTTTGTTTCCCAGCCACAATTTTTCAGTTACCTGAGAACCAATCACAATGTTGGCAGGCAAGAGGCCTTTGTTATTAATAACGGGTCACTAGTCCATAGACCAATCAACTTCCTGTTGCCAATCAGAACTCCATCTGAATACTCAACCCCTTAACTCCAGCTCATCTGTAACCCACATTCCCTTTACTGCTTGCTCAAACACCTAAATTATGTTCACCATGAGTGTCAGTTAATTGTTTTTCAAAATATGCAGCAATCCTTTCAACACTGGTTTTAAAGCTGTACTTTCTCAGTCCAGTTCACAATTCTAAAATGCATAAAAATAAAGATATGGTATTTTAACTAACATCAAAAGCTAAGAGATATTTAAGCATTCAGGCAGCTGGTTCTTATGTGATAGGAAGCAAAAACACTAACAAGGCAAGAGAAAATGCTTAACAAGCTCTCTAATGGGAAATGATTAAAATATACTATTTTAATGTTGTATATATTATATTTACCATGTCACAGAATTCATACTGTATCCCAATGGAGATAAATTACGTGTCAGTGCAGTAACGCTGTCTGTTGGAGACTCATCCCTCATCATAGTTCTGGTCACCAGGTTATAGGAAAAATATTATTAAGGTAGAGAGGGTTCAGAAGAGATTTACCAGGATGTTGCTGGAACATTTTTCACTGGCATGTAGGAGGTTAAGAGGTGACCTTACAGAAGTTTATAAAATAATGAGGGATATAGATAGAGTTGATGGTAGTTGTCGTTTCCCTAGGATGGGGGATTTCAAGAGTAGGAGGCACATTTTAAGGTGAGAGGAGAGAGATTTAAAAGAAAAGATATGAGAGGCAAATTTTTTACACTATGGATGGCTTGTGTGTGGAATGAACATTCTGAGGACGTGGTGGATGAGGGCACAATTGCAATGTTTAAAAGACATTAGGATAAGTATGAATAGGAAAGAGTTAGAGGGATATGGGCCAGGAACAGGCAGGTGGGACCAGTTGAGTTTGGGATCATGTTCAGCATGGACTGGTTGGACTGAAGGGTCTGTCTCCATGCTGTATGACTCTATGATGCTATGTAGCAGATTATAAGCAAGTTCAAAGGCAGAGGGAAGGGAGGGGAAAAAATGAAAGGGAAGATCTTTGAGAGGATGGAAGATAGGAGAGATTAAATAACTGAGAGGATACTGTTTAAGATATAGGAGATGGTAATTGAACAATGAAAGATACTTCTAGAAGAGTTGTAAATGGAATAACAGAATTATTGTTAACAGATCCTGCCCAAAAACGTGTGAGCAGTGGATCTAATTTTGTTCAACTCAGTTTTGAGTCTGAAAAGCTTTAAGTGCCCAATTGAAAGATTAGGGACTGTTCTTTTAACATATACAAGGTTCAAAGGAACATTGTAGGAACCAGAGTATAGCGGTCAGACTGCAAGAAAGGAACCTTGTAAAATGGAAAGGGTGTTTGATGCGATTGCAAAGGAGACGTTGCCATGGAGGGAATAGTCCTTTAAAATGCTCAAAGGGAAAGAACAGGTGAATTTGATGGCACTAGAAATGTCATGGAAGCTGGTGAGGTGATAAAGGAGAATGCTGGGAAAAGATCATGGTTCCGCAAAGGAAGTGTCTGGAAAATAGCATGGACAGTGTCAAGGGCCCTGTCAACTACAATAGAAAAGGAACGCTGAGTTGCTGGTACACTTTCAGCAGTATGTTGTGTTTGTTTGCTGATAAAGCCAGTGATTTCATTCATTGCTGCTGTCTTGGCTGTTTACCAAATGTGGCTCACACTGTGCCTTGAAACTTGGACCTTTCTGGCCACAATGATTCAGTTCCATAGTTGAGCAGAGCTGCTCAACTATTTGAATAATATGATGATAATTCAGGATTTTAATAATGCTTTTATTTCTATGTTAGATGAAAAATTGATCGAGTTTGATTCTTATCATCAAATTAAGTTTATGTTTGCTTTTCCTGTTGTGTCTTTCTTTTCAGCTGTTCACCCTTGCGGAGAGTTTGGGAGGATATGAAAGTCTAGCGGAGTATTCGTAAGGAACTTGGATTTATGGATTTATAAATCACAGAATTTTAGCATTAAAAAAAGTGGCTAAACTTGAGATAGAGCAGTTTAGAGATTTGAAAGTGAGTGTGGAAATTGCATAAAGGTGATAGAAAACAAATGCTTTTACAATGTAAGCAATGAAATATGTTTACTAAACATAATTCATGGAGCTACACCATGGAGCTCATTCATTTTCTAACAACAGAAGTGTATTGGAGGCATGGTAGCACAGTGGTTAGTACTGCTGCCTCACAGCACCAGAGACCTGGGTTCAATTCCTGCCTCAGGCAATTACCTGTGTGGAGTTTGCACATTCTCCCTGTGTCTGTGTGGGTTTCCTCCAGGTGCTCTGGTTTCCTCCCACAGTCCAAAAATGTGCAGGTTGCCCGTAGTGTTAGATGTAGGGGACTGGGTCTGGGTGGGTTGCTCTTCAGAGGGTTGGTGTGGTCTTGAAGGGCCTGTTTCCACACTGTAAGAAATCTAATAAATTTATATTAAAAAATTAAACAAAATGCTCCCTATTAACAATATGGTTTCATGCTATATATTTTCTACATTCTGATTTACTTGCAACTTTTCCAAGAATTACTTTATAAGACACATCAATCTGAAAAATGATTTACTTCTGTACAGTCAACACTGCAGTCCTCTAGATAATATCTTTATTTTCCCTTTATTTTCCTACCTATAATTAGATGTAAAATTTTAATTTACCATATCCTGACTATGAACAATGCAACCCCAAGTTCTCATTTCTTTCTCAATACTTCAAAGCTATTTCAGCTTGTTCCTTTCATTGGCAAAAATACATCACCCTAGGCAATCTTTAGGCTTCTGTTCTCCAAAGGTTCAAGCAGATATTAATCCTCACCCAACCTCCATGCGTCAATAATTAATTTATTCAGCTTACAGCACAGTTCTATCTAACCATCATTTATTTTGACTATCTTCTCTCAGTGAGTTGAAAAACATATGAGATCCAAACCTCAAGTAAAGCCTCATCCAGCAAAAATCCAGATAAATTTCACTAGGCAGCTTTCCGAATCTCATTCCATCTCTTTGATAACGTAGCCTGTTTTGGGTAATTCTGAAATCAAACTTAATCTAATCATGCCTCATTTTTTCATTCTGTTAAACAAACATGGTAACATGTTGAAAAGTCATACTTTTAGATACTTTGGTAATCATTAAAGCCCAGGATTTGAATTCCCTTCCCTTAGCTGCTAACTCCTTAAGGCAAGAAGATCTTGACATTTCTATGCTGTGTTTAATTGCTATTTATTCTACTTCCTACAGTTAAACTTTAATTCCTACAACTACAAACTATGCTTTGAAACTAAAAGGTATATTCTGAAACCCTTGAACCAAGAATGAGATATTCACAGAAACACACTTACTTTGAAATGTATTTCAGATTTTGTTGATTTAGCATGAACCAATCCACAAGAAGCATGTGACTATTAGTAATTGTCCATAATCAATGAGTCTTTGAGAAGAAGATATTTACCTTTGTACATTTTAATAGTTTTGTGTAGATGATTTGAGTAACCAACTGCAAGATTTTCATGGGCTCAAAATAAAGAGAAAGGACTTTTTAATGCATTCATCCCAGAATCTGATGCTATATGACTCAGTTAGGATTCCAGTAGATGTTAGTACTGGACAAGTCAGATCTCAGAGTGAAATCTGGCTTGATAGACCAGAGTCACAGAATTGCTACAGCACAAAAGAATGCCATTCGGTCCATCATGCCTACACTAGTGCTAATCTCTTGCTTTATCTTCATATCCTTGAACACCATTTCTATCCAAATAATCCAAATGTCTTCTTGAATGCCTGAACCAAATTTACCTTCACCTCATTTCTAGGCCCCACCATGTTTCATTTTTGAAGTTTTTTTTCCTCTGTGGTGGTCAGTCATTGTATATATTCACACGAGGCTGCTAATATTCCTTTAACAAAAGACCAAAAACACAAAGCTATATATGTGACAATTGAGAAAGATCCTAACATAAACAGAGATTTTCAATTCTTTTCCCAGCAACATCTTTTAGTCATCCATCCCAGTGAAGTATCATTCCTATATTAACTCTTTCATTTCTTACTCAAATGACTGTTACCAACTCTTCTCCTTGAACTGCGTAAAAGCTTAAGACTTCTTTTCAGCTCTGAAGGCCTGAAGACTTGATCCCAGCTCTGATAGCCAGGATTCCCTTTTCTAACATTAACAGCCTCGAGATTTCTACCAACTACCAGTTTGCTGTCTTGATGAACTGATAAGGAACAAGCTGGGAAACTTTGTGATGCTGTAACTTATGTTTTTCCTTAGACATACATTATGCTGCTACTGTCTTTCTGAAAAAGCATTTAAGGTTTGCAGAGGGTCAAATATATGACTGTCCTACCTTGCAACTCCTTAAAATTACATTTCCTTCTCCAAATATGGTATTAGTCTAAGATGGGTTAGTTACATCCTGGATTATTGCATGAGGGGATAAATACAATCACTTTTAAAAAGATTTAATCATTTCAGGAAAGCCTTTTGGATAGTCTCAAGAAAGTTGTACTTAATATTTCTCACTTTAGAATATATCTTTTTCAGACAGTGAGGCAGTTTTTGGGTATGTAAATCAGGTCACGTGATCCCTGACAGTTATCATTACAATTTATTGTTCACCTATTAAAGAAAAAAGTTATTTAAAAGAGTTCAAATTGAATATAACTCATGTTTCAAAAGCATTAACTATGAAGTGCCTTTATAAACATAATGCTGCTAAATATTTGCACTCTGCATGAAAAATGTGTAGATGCAAAAAAGGCAATCAGTTGGAAATTTTACAGAGATGATTTATTACTTTAATTCCTCCCAAACATTAATAAAAGTCCAATACTGCTCCCCAGTTATTCCATAAGTTACTTAATTCTAATTAGTAGCTGCTTGAGGGGTGTGCTACTTATTGAAAATGCTCAATTTTCACTAATATTAATTCATCACAAGTGAGCAATAAAGTGAACAAGTTTACAGCGGCTGACTGTGTAGTCATTGGGATTGCATTATTGACAAAAATACTTCAATTTCATATGTTTCGCATTTTTAATTTCTTAACAAACCCTCTGAAATAAAACTGAATAATCCACAAACATTCAATTTGATTTCTTGCTTTATTGTTCCTATATGATGAATTACTGATTAGTGAAAACTGAGCATTTTCAACATGCAGCACATCCCTCAAGCAGCCACAAATTAGAATTAAGTAACTTATGGGATTTGTACTTTTAACTTTATGTTAAATAGATTTTCATTATCAGTATTAATCTATTTTACAATGACTGCTATTAATTAATTTTAATACCAATTATTTAAAAATTATTAAAGCTCACCATCATCCCTGATATTTAAGAATTTTGAGAATTACTTATAACCTTAAAAAGTTTGTTGCATTTTTGTCTCCATCATTTCATTAGACATTTCCATTGAACTTCTTATACTGATTCTTTCAGTATCAGACAGAACTGATCTGATTTATGGTCATTTATTAAATTCTGTTCTTACAACCTTTAATATGTATATCTCATTCTACATAATTTCTAGTAAAATTTGAAATTTTGTTATTTGTGTTGCTGTTTTAAAATAATTTTAGATGTCCACTTTTACAGGCATGAATATGTTTAGTACTTTTTAATCATTCCAAATACAGTTAATCCTTTTTTTGTTTAAAATATTTAAACTAAGCCCACCAAACCTTTAACTAAATCTTAGAACATTTTTAATTTTAATTTCTTCCAGAGATTACTACTTTTTGATTCTTTATCATAACAAAACACTATTGTTTGTCATCGTGATACATATGAATTATGATATCACTGATGAAATTAGACTACAAACTAGGTATGAAACACAAAAGGCTGAGTGATTTTTTATGACACCAATGTCACTGGGATTAACTCAGCTATCTTCAATATGTATTTTGTTCATGTAATGTCTGCACTCTATCTGAAAAGACATAAATAATCTAGCATACACCAAGTATTTTCTCTGAAGCATGTATGAAGAAAAGTAAACTTCATGCTTGACAAATATGGTCCACTAAAAATACTTGTGTGTAAATTTATCTTCCCATTCTTGGCATCTGATAAAATTTAAAGTAGAAGTAAATCATGCAAGTCAAATGGCTATAATTACGTATTTTTTGTAATGTACCAAACCTTTTCTTTATAAGGGAAATGAAATGTCACATCCCTAATTGTTTTAGCTGCCTTCCTGGATTGCACTGACACCATGAATAAATCCCTATGTTGTTGAGCCTTCATGAGGTCTCCCTATCCTGAGGTCTGTGCTGTAGATCTGCTCTTAGACTAGTCTGTTCCTAGTCTGAGTCTGCTTCCTCTCTGAGTCTGCCTTATCTCAGATCAATCATTACTTGACTCTAAGGAGTTCCAACAAATTCTTAATTACATACCATTATATTGATCTTTATGTTGCAACTCTATTATAGTTGTTCCATTCCTGTCCTCAGTATCTCAGTGGTATTTGCCTCATTATTTCAGAGCTACACATCTTACATATGAACAACAAATGCTCCACAATTATACTACACGCAAGCAAGTGGTTCAAATACACATTATTTCGACTGTAGTCATTGTTCTAATGTGTCTGCGTGGGTTTCCTTTGGGTGCTCTGGTTTCCTCTCATTGTACTTAGATGTGCAGGTTAGATGGATTGACCTTGCTAAATTGCCCATAGTGTCCAGGGATATGCAGGATAGATCGATTAATGGGAAATGCAGGGTTACAAGAATAGGATAGCGGGTTAGGTCCAGGTGGAATGCTGTTCAGAGGCTCAGTGTGGACTTAATATCACTGTAGTGATTCTAATATAAATTTGAATATAATATAGTGCAACATATACAATGGAATTCATAAATTTATATGTCTATGGAGGCCAGCTTGTAATTCTACATGATAAAGGAATTAATACAAACATTCTTCCTGATAGAAATTAATGTTTAATTTAATTTCTAGCACTTAATCATTCTTCAAAAAGTTTTCCATTACGAAGTTGAAAAACTCTTTGTGAATTTTATGTTTATTTGATGAGGAATGAAAGGAAATAATTTCATTTTTGTCACCAACCACTCATGGTCAAGTATAGCTGAGTGAGATTTGGAATCAAGTAATTGTGGCCCAGTGATATAGAGTGATACAGCAGGGAAACAGACTCGTTGGTCCAAATCGTCCATGCTGACCAGACATCCTAAATTAATCTAGTCCCATTTTCTAGCATCTGATTCGGAACTCACCCATCAGCGGAAACATGCTTCCTGTCTCCAGAGTGTCCAATCCTTTAATAATCTTATACGTCTCAATCAGATCCCCTTTCAGCCTTCTAAACTCAAGCATATACAAGGAGAAAGTGAGATCTGCAGATGCTGGAGATCAGAGCTTCGGGATTCCTGAAGAAGGGCTTATGCCCGAAACGTCGATTCTCCTGTTCCCTGGATGCTGCCTGACCTGCTGCGCTTTTCCAGCAACACATTTTCAGCTCAAGCATATACAAGCCCAGTCGCTCCAATCTTTCAGTGTAAGATAGTCCCGCCATTCCGGGAATTGACCTCATGAACCTACGCTGCACTCCCTCAATAGCCAGAATGTCTTTCCTTAAATTTCGAGACCAAAACTGCACACAATATTCCAGGTGTGGTCTCACCAGGGCCCTGTACAGCTGCAGAAGGATCTCTTTGCTTCTACACTCAACTCCTCTTGTTATGAAGGCCAGAATGCTATTAGCTTTCTAAGTAACAAGCCCAAACAAGCAGACAAAATGCACCTAGAAACCTTTGCCACTCTCCCCTACATCAAAGACATCTCAGAGTTGACTGCCAGACTACTCAGACCTCTTGGCATCATGGTAGCCCACAAACCCACCAACACACTAAAACAACAGCTGATGAATTTAAAAGACCCTATACAGACAACAAGCAAAACAAACATCATTTACAAAATATCTCGCAAGAACTGTAACGAACACTACATTGGACAAACAGGCAGAACACTAGCCACCAGGATACATGAACATCAACTAGCCACAAAAAATCATGACCCACTATCACTAGTATCCTTATATACAGTTGCAGTCCATCCTAGGACAAGCCAAACAGAGACATGCATAAGGATTCTGAGAAGCATGGCATTCCAACCAGAACTCTATCAACATCGATCTAGATCCCATCTACCTCCCTCTGAAATAAAAGAACAGGAAATGACATCACCATCCCAAGGAAATCTAAACACATAAATAGCAAGCTGGACATAACACCAGTACTTCACTGGAGGCTCACTGATGATGTTACCTAGCATGATGATGAAACATCTGAAAACGAACCTTCCAACTCAGTGAGCAAACTTACATCCACAAGTTAGAGGCAGTTTTAAGGTGGTGACAACTGGATGCTGTGCCGAATTGTTCTGAGACATTGCCTCTAGCATACATAGGTACTTGCTCTTTCTCAAGAACTTGGCTATTGGCTGCAAGTTTCCGTACAGTTTGGATTGATTTTAAATTCCAAGTTCCATAGGTATCTAAATAAAAGAATCACTCAAAAATATCAAATGTTATTCTAATGTTTCTGGCAGTAATTTTGGGTTTCCAACATTGGCTAGGAAATTTGATTTGATTGATTGTCGTCACATGTACTTAAGTACAGTGAAAAGTTTTGTTTTGCAAGCAGTACTGGCAGGTCATAGAGTATTTTGACAGAACAAGGCATACAGGGTTATGGCTGTACAGGAAGTGCACATAAGATCAATACTAGAATTGAAATTAGAGAGCTCCACTCAGCAGTCTAATAACAGCGAGGATAGGTCAATATAAAAGTGAAATCTGCTATCCACAACACCCTCACCTCACCTCAGCAGCCTTGCACACAAACAAATGCAGGAATAAAATTATCTTTGGTAATAAATATATAAAGTAAGGTGGGGGAAATTATGAGAAAGATGTTTAATTCTGTTTGTTGTAGAAAATGTCCTTAATAAAGCAGCACAATATAATGTTCTGTTTTTTAGGGCTATTATGTCACATGGTTCTATTCCAAAGGAGGAGAGAGATGCCCTGGGGATAAGTGATACCCTAATCCGATTATCTGTTGGTTTGGAGGACATTGTAGACATTATCGAGGACCTACATCAAGCACTAAAGGCTGCAGTAAGATATCTAATTCAAATAGGGAAACAAAGTTTCTGAATATTTCTTTCATGACACATATAACAGAACACCTTGAGTAAAAGTGCAAGTCTTTTTTCTTTAGTGGAACTTGCAATGTTTCTAGTCTCCCATGACTTCTCCAAAGCAGCTATTCTTGGCTGTGCTGTGCTAATGCCCAGCCTTAATATTTGATTCTAATTGGATATAAGTGGCCTTGGTTTTTCTGATTAGGTTGGGGAAGGAAAGGCTTGAGCTTTTAATTCTAGTTTGAAATGAGTAGTGAACCAGAAGGATGGAATTATGTGGTGATTGCTGAGAGTGAGAGTTGAAGGTGCAAGATGGGTATACGTCATTTGAATCAAGTGTTTATGTGGAGGTTAAATATTGTCATGAGCTAATTGGACCAAATGGCCAATTTCTTTGTTGGAATTTCTATCCATTTCCATTATTACCATCTCGCGACTTGTTCTGGAAAGCTTATTGACGTTGAACAGGGTAAGGTTTGATCCTTGGAGGGAATATTCTGCTGACAAGCAGAGAATGGGCACTTGGAAAAATGCAATATAGTTTCTGGCCCCTGTGACACTCTATACCATAGGCAGGGTGCTGTTTTCAGGAGAGGTATGGATTATTTCATAGAAAGTGTTCGTACACTCCTGCTAATAATCAGTACTTTGGTGACCCAGTCAGTTTTTCATTGTTTGCTGATAAAATAAGCCCTGAGAAGGGCCTCATCCACAGCCAGGCAGCACCAGTTCTGTTTCTCTTGAATTTGACTTACTTTTGGGTGAGGAACTGGGGGAGAACAATTTCAAATGATGGGATTGAGTTTAAAAATTTCACTCACTTCTTTTTTGAATTGTTTCTCTAGCATCCGAATGTGATTAAACCTGCCGAACAAATTAACCTGTGAGTGTTCCCTTGAAGAAAATGATTTGTTTTGCTGGCAAAAAGCACAGTGGCAAAACATTTTGTATTGTTTATGAAGCTTCACCGAACTGTAGCCTTTTAAGATGGTTTGACATGTAACGAGTCATCATTTGATTCCATTAAATGCCAGTTGTAAAATGCATGCAACTAGATAAATTGTTGATTTATGTCTTCTGTAATTTTATGGGATATTTTGTGAAGGGTTGACTTGAATTAATTTCCTAAATTTAGGTTTATTTTGCTGTCATGCACTCCTCTCTGGAATACTGGTAGGGAAACTAAGAATTGATTTTCTTGATGTATCAATGAGGTGAGATAAACGATGATTAGGAAACTAAAACAAATTTTCTGGAAACACTCAGCAGGTCAGTGTTTGCGGAGAGAAACAGAATTAACATTTCAGGAAAATGGCCTTTCATCAGAACTGGAAAGGATTGGAGTTGTGAAAGATTTTAAGCATCCGCAGAGGCTGGGAAAGGAGAATACACCAAAGGGAAAGTCTGCAATAGAGTGGTAGGCAGCAGAGATAGAATGACAGATGATGGTGCAAGGAAAATGAGATGGTAATGGTGCAATAAAACAGGTCCCAAAATAGGAAAAATGGGAATAGTTGAATCATGACCAACTGCAAAAATAAAGACAATGGATAAGATTTGATTCGTTGAATTCAATGTTGAGGTTGTAAATGACCTAATTGGAAATGAATTGCTACTCTTGAATTTACATGTAGTTTTATGGGAACATTGCAGGAGGATGTGATCAGAGTGGAATGGAGAACTTAATTGACAGGTATCAGAAGCTCACCACACTTGTGAACTGAAGGGGGATGACCTGGTCAACCAATCTGCATTTTTCTCCCCAACACTGAGGGGACTGCATCAGAAGCAGTAAATATAGTACACTACATTGACAGAAATATATGTGAGTCTCTGTTTCACTTGGAAGGAGTGTTTGATGCACTGGGAAGTGAAGAACTAAGCAGGGAAGTGTTATATTTCTTGCTAGTTTTCCATTATCCCTCACTGTGCACCCATTCATTGGTGAGAAGTCTTTTCCTTGAAAAGCAGAACTTTGCCATCTTCCAAATTCTTAATTGACCTGAGCCAAGTCCTGTAGCCTTTTCCTCTTTCTGGATCATTTCACTGGAAACTGTTGGCATGACATTGGGGATCTCAATTTCTTTGCTGCCCTCACATGTTGGCCCTTTCATTCCCTTGGACTTGCTACAGTCTGATCTTGTAGGTCCAGGTCTAATATTGGCATAAACCAATGACAATGTTGTTTGTGAACTCAAATTCTCTCTGCCTGCAACTCTCTAACTCATGTCTTTGACATTGAACATCAAGCCAAACTTTTCCAGACTCATCTCAGCTTGAGGTTTTCCCTCCATTACCACCAGCAAAGTCATCCGTTAGCCCTGTATAGCCTTGCTTCAACCACCTTTCCTAGATTCATCAATAGAAATGCCCTGGTAGAACCATCGATTCAGCCTTCTTTTTCCCCTTTCCTATCTTGCCAATTTTTCTTGTGTCCCTGTGTTCAATGTCTTCACATGAACATTGGCATTTTTTTTTGATGTCATCCGTCTTTTTAACAGTATCTTGGCCATGATGGATCTCTAATCCTACCGAACTTCCAATCTCCAGGTAACCTAATTCTTTCCTAATGCTCAATTCTTTCTTGAACAAAGGTCCAATCAGTTCCCTCAACATTCTTCCACTCTCACATTGAACAACTTCTTATTTCATTTATTCCCCTCAGTATTTCAGTGTCATTGCCAGCTTTTCCTTTGAACTTGAAAATATCAGCAGTTTTGCTTCTAATTTACACTACTTGCTTTCACATGACCCATATCGCCTGCCTCAACTTCTGTTTGCATTTCTGGGTATAGACTGTGGATTCGTATCTATTACTAGCCCACACCAAACTTGGCCAAGCTTTCTTCCATATTGTTTTCTGTAAAGGCTCTATTCCACACATCAAATGTCTCCAAATTCATTGCATCTGTTCTGACAAATCCATATCCCACATCAATGTTCTTGATGTCTTTTTCCCTCAACCAAGGAGCCCTATCTATTGTGATACAGTGCCCCTGAGTGTATCTGCTCCATTTCCCACCCTTCAGCTCTCACCCCATTCCTTCCCTTCCAGAATGATGATAATGTTCCACTTGTCTTCATATTCCATATACAACAGCTTCCATATTCGACACATATCTTCTAACAGTAGCACCAATATCTCTTCCTCTCACTATTCTGCGTTCTAAAGGACCTTTCCCCAACAATGTCCTGATACATTTCTCAGTCACCCACATAGATGCCCTCCTTTTCCCACAAAACCTTTCCAAACATAGACAGGATGTGCCTTTTGATCTCTTCTCACTTGATGCTACTTGCAAGAGTAGCAAACAGCATGTTCTTTAATGAAGACCCCAGCCCCTTCAAAGTCTGCCCAGCTTTCCAGGTGAACCAGCAGTTTACTTGTACTTTCAATTTAGCACACTGCTCATGTTTAGACATTTAATCCCTTGCTCCTTCCTACCTTCGACTCAGCTGGAACTATTTTTTGTTATTTCTCCTTTTCACGTCTCTGTACTCTCTACATCACTTGTAACATTGTTCATTTCTGGGGAGAGTCATTACTATCTATCTCTGTTTTTCTGACTACAAATGCTGATTGATGTTAAAGCAATTTTTGTCTTTTGTTTCAAATTTCCAGTGTCTATGGTATTTTGCTTTTGTAATCATAGTTTGGAGAACATTAAATGTCTAACTATAGTACGTAACCTTAGGTTTCTTGTTTTTAATCATGTGAAAGGACAGAGTACATGTAGAATTTGACATTTACCACAATTGCACCCAAGCTGGATATTGACTGTGCAGTACATTCTTCATTATTATTGTCTTTTAATACACTGGTAATGAAGTTTCTCTGTAATTGGGTCAATCCCAATTGCTGACAGAGACTTTATATAATTCCAAATGTAGGGGAGATGGTGGATGGTGACAACTTGTCACACTTAGTAATCTAGTGGCCCAGGCTAATGCATTGGAAACATGCGTTTAACTACCACTGTGGTGGAATTTGAATTCACTTAATAGGTTTCTATTATAAAGTTAATGCCAGTAATGGTGACCATAAAACTATCATAAATGCTATCAAAACACATTTATTTCACTAATTTCCCATCTAAGCCCCTGGTGGACTAGGGAAGTCCCTGTTATTAATGGGGAAGTTAAAATTACCCACTACCATAATATTCATCTCATATGAAACATAAACAAGAACTTTCAGACTATTCCCACCAGCAGCCAGAACATCCCCCTCTCATCTCCCCATTCAACATAAAACTGGCAAAAAGATAATTTCACTCTCACAAATCACAAATGTGAAAGTGTTGTTAATCAACTTAACATCAACAGCCCTATGCATAGCCTTGATGAATTGAAATTCATTTTTACAGCTTCTGTGTGATGTATCCCTTGTGATTCAGCAGTTCAAGAAAGTTGAGGGAGAACTTTTCTTTTATATCAGACATATCATTGCCTTTTCAAGAGGAGAGTCTGTGTTGTGGAAAGTGTGGAAACCTGATGGGTGGAATTCAAACATGGTGCCCTGGGAAAGACAGGTACAGATTTCATTCAAAGATGTTGGGCAGGAAAGAGACATTTCAGGAGGTAATTTTCAAGGCTGGTGGGGGTCAAGGTTTTTTTAAGACAGGTGTGATAATAGCAGGGGGACAACACCTGGAAAGAGTGAGACATCAACAATGTCAGCTAAAAAGGGAATGACAAGGGTTGGCTATTTGTCAGCAATTTAGCGTGAATAGAGTCGAGAGAGTAGGAGATGGGTCTTACAATCAGTTAAGCTGGGAAGGCAATGACAGAGGACAGGAGAGAAAGCTGAGCTATAAGTTGTGCTTTTGAAAGATAGAGTTTTGTACACTGTGAGAATGTTAGTGTGTTGACATGATGTGGAAGTGCCGCTGTTGAACTGGGCTGAACAAAGTTAAAAATCACACAACACCAGGTTATAGTGTAACAGGTTTATTTGGAAGCACTAGCTTTCAGAGTGTTGCTCCTTCATCAGGTAGCAGATGAAGCATGTTGAATTTGTGAAACTGGTTATTGCAAAGTGAGCCTCTAATATTGTTGTTCTGTTTTGTTTTGCAGAAGCATTGCTCTTGACAGTAATCACCTTGGCAATTACCCTTCCAAATGCACTGCATTATTTGCTTCTTCCCTGCTACATGTATAGGACATCCCGCTATCTCTCCATCAGGATCTCCAGTGCTAAGTCTGAATTCCTTTGGTATCTTCCCCATCAATCCCTGAACTTCTTGATTCATCTAGTCTTTTGTTAGCCAATGAGTTAGGGAGGCACGGTGTCTCAGTGGTTAACATTGCTGCCTCTTAGCGCCAGGGACGTGGGTTCAATTCCAGCCTCAGGTGACTGTCTGTGTGAGTTTCCTCCAGGTGCTTTTGTTTCTGCCCACAGTCCAACGATGTGTGGTTTCGCCATGCTAAATTGCCCATAGAGACCGGAGTGTGCAGGTTAGGTGGATTAGCCAGGAGAAACGCAGGGTCTGGGTGGGATGCTCTTCAGAGGATCAGTGTGGACTTCATGGGCCACCTTTTCAATTTATGTAAGACATACCACTGGATGAAAATTGGTGCATGAGTGGTAGATGTGCAGGTCTCATATTTAGTGCCTTCGGACAGTTTAAATCTTCACTAATCAAACCCCAAAAATGGATATTTAAACAAACGTGTCTTATTGGGACAATGCCCACTTAGTATTAATTTTAACCCTTTCACCAAAATAATGCGCTGCCATTTTTCAAGGACATATAGGAAAATAAAAATCTGGTTGTGCAGAACTTAAGAATTGCCGATGAAAGACACATTTTATTGGAGCTTTTTGCAATTGTTCTGATGAGTGCAAGTGGAAAAGAATCGACAAAACGTTTTTTAGAAAGACTCAAGGATGGTGACACCTAGGCTAATGAAAACATGCCACCCCATAACTTGTAACAGCAAAAAACATCTGCTTTTTCCAAAAGTCAAAATGATGACTTGTGCAGTTTTAAAACTATTTTATCACAATAAAATATATTTGCTTCTCTCTGACCCTGCAGATTTTGTATGTCTTGATTGCATTAATGACAATGGTGATGAAATTCAGGAAAAATAAAGGACATGGGGATTGTAATGTATGATTAACATGCACTTGTTATTCCCTCCCTTCCTGTTAACAGCTCTACATGTGTCCTTCCACTTTCTCTTGCTCAATAAGCATTCTGACCCAATGACGAGCAAAACCCCTTCAACCAATCCCCCCAAAAGGCCATTTCATATCAATGAAGAAAAGGGAAGAAAGATTGAAGAACAGCACACAAAGCATAAAGGCAACAAAGGAGAAGCCAGTGTTCTGAAGAGGGGTCACTGGACCCAAAACAGGAACTCTGATTTCTCTGCACAGATGTTGCCAGACCTGCTGAGTTTTTCTAGCATGTTCTGTTTCTTTTGTTGTTGTTAATGAGGAGACAGAGATGGGCAAAAGTAGGAAGAAGGCAGAAGATGACAGGTTTACGCAGCCTGAAAACAACAACATGGTGAAAAGGAGTTGTAGTATTCTATAGCTTTACTTGAACAACACCAGCTTATCTACTCCATTTAAAACAAAGGTTTGACCACAATAATCGGTCAATTTGATGATGAATTTAGTTAAAAAGCACTTATAAATTTCATGACTCAAAAATTAGCTGATGCAACTCGTGGATTATATTTCATCCTCATCAATTAATTAAAATGCTACTTAATGTATATAAGTAACAATAAATAATCAATATTGTTTTTGGTTAGAGCACGGGAACTGGATTAATCTTGGACATAGTCACTGTGTGACAGAACTGGAGAATAAGACACCTATTTAGACAGTCGGAAAGCTCTGCAAATCTAAATATATATACATTTATGTTTGTATTTTACCGACTTTAAACAGAGATACGTAGAATCATAGAGTACAGAAGAGACCATTCAGCCCATTGAGTCTGACACACTAAATCTACACTAGTCCTATTTCCCAGCATACAGGCCCATTGGTGAAAGTGAGGACTGCAGATGCTGGAGATTAGAGTAGAGAATGTAGTGCTGGAAAAGCACAGCAGATTAGGCAGCATCTGAGGAGCAGGAAAATCGATGTTTCGGGCAAAAGCCCTTCATACGGGTCCATAGCTTTGAGGCTTTCTGTTTATGAAGGCTTAACTTTTTATAAAATCAGAGTTACTGTTCTGAGAAGTTAATTGTGTAAGTGTTAGTCAACAAAAATAACTGACTAGAAAAAAAAATGCAAGTTTTCTCTGAGGCTTTTTTTTAATCAATCATAGTTTACAGAAAGAGAAGTTCTTCATTATAGTAGTCTGCTGGTGGTTAGGTTGTAATACATGATGAGAAGTTTACATAGGCAGATTGCATTGTAAATTTCAACCCACTAAAACATTGCTACAGAATGTGACAGGACTGTAACAACGAGTATAAGATTCTGTAGTCAGGTTGTATGTAAGATTTTTATAGACTACACAACATATCTTTCAATTTATGAAGTATGATCTTGTTGTCCACATATACACATCACTTACATTTCACAAGTTAACAGAAATGTATTTAATCTTTTGAGTAATTTGGTGTACATTGTACCATACTGAAGAGTATTTGTTCTCTTCAGGAAGTATTGCGGGTGTGGAAGCTCCATGGCACAGATTATCAATTCTACATCCCACTGCAATCGATGCTATTCAGAACACAATGCGTTGCTCTCCAATAAGGGCTTTGGTTTCTTCAATGGATATTTTATTGCTCTTCAGGCTGGTTTAGGAAAGACACAAGAAATAAAACACTATGAAAATGATTTCTCGTGAACCTCTTTCAACCAACATTATTTGTAAACCCTTTCATATCTAGCCAGGAAGTGGTGGACGCAGGTACAGTTACAACATTTAAAAGACTTTTGCATAAGTATATGACTAGGAAAGGTTTGGAGGGAAATGGGCCAAACACTGGCCCATATCCCCCCAGTTTAGTTTGGGAACATGGTCAGCGTGAACTAGTTGGACTGAAGGGTTTTCATGCTATATAACTCTGACTCTATGGTCTACAGCCAATATGGAGCAAAGGTCCTGTTTCCTCAACTTTGACTGACCACACTGGTGCCTGATCATTAAGCAGTGGAATCTGAAAGCAGCCCCTCCTTCCAGGTTTCCCTCCCTCACTAACTGAGTGAAAACAATGAAAGGGATTGTGTTACTCCACATGCATTTATGTTGCTGATCTGACTTTGGGTGCAATGTGGCAATTCTCGATTTGAAAATGTAATAGTTAAACGACTGTTGCTACTTACAGCTAATTACAGAAACAGCTGGCTATATAGAATAGTGAGATAGAAAGAGGGAGTGAGTGTGAAGACACGAATGTATAGAATAAGTGAGAGGAAAATTAAAGCAAACTAGAAAGAGGGCGTTAGCAATGAGAAGTTAGTGAAATCAAATTGAGTATAATAATTTGTGTGACACAATTTACTGGGAATGCACTTGCCAATTGCCAGCCATGACAGAAAATTGAAGCTCTCGTTAAATCTGAACCATGCAGTACAACAGGTAGAATATATTTTAGAAAAGTTATTGAGAAAACTTCCAAGACATGTTTTAATTTGAGGGAAATAAAGAAATGTGTGGAGCCTTAGGAAGAAGGTGGGTATTTTAGAAGAAACAATTTTTTTATCTAATCTCTGACAGCACTTCATGAATGGGTATCAATGGACAGCAGCTTGAACAAGCAGCTTTCCTCAAAGGTGATGATTATTTAAACAAAAAGTGACACCCTACATTTACACAGTTGTACTGAAAGCACCCCAACAGATTTCCCAATCTAATGATCCAGTTACAAAGACTATAGCCTGCAAAAGCAACACATAGACTACCAAACTCCCCAATCAGGGTCTGCTGTGTGTCAAAGTAAGTTGATGTCAATGTTTGTCATCAATTGTGTTGTACCAGAGGTCACTTTGTAGTGATGTAAAATCCAAATTTTGCCCACATTGCAGGCATTTCAAAGAGTCTTAACAGTTGTTTGGCAGTACAGAACTTGAAGATTGCTGAAAAAAGATATATGTATTCCAAGATATTTATAAATGTTAGTTTTGCCCCTGGAATTGGTATTCTTGCAAGTTGTCCTGATGAGTACCAGATGAAAAGTTTCAACAAATGTGTCTTTTATCAGCAAATTTCAAGTCTATTCGTTCATTATTGTAAGTAAAGCTGGCAACATGTCACCTGCTTTGCTTTTCCAGGGACATCAGAAATCTAAGAGAATGGACCCAGATCCAATCATGATTTAAATGGAGAGGAGCTTTCTGATGTCACAGAGGAAGACATTCTCCACCGAATGTCCACTCTTGGGTTATCTCTGACTAATCAATTCAAATAGCAGCAATAGCAGAACAATAGCAGCTTAAAGAAACCAAGAAATGAACAAATATCTAAATTTGGAATGTTTGGGATTATGAACAGTTCAGTCGACTAGCCTTCCACTTTAAACACTTCTTCTTTTTCTCTTTCCCCCAAGGTGGAGGTTTTAAAATCGACAAAAAAAATGGGTTTTCTGTTATTGTGGAAAACCAAAACATGTTTTAGATAACTTTCAGTTCCTGAGAATGAATTTAGCTATGTGAGAAGTTAGTTGAGCAGCAGAAGCAGAGATGCCCAGTTAATATGGAACATAGCTTCTCAGGTCTGTTCTTACCAAATCTCTTGGATTGTACTGTTTATTTTCAGTGCATCAATGAGATGTTTTACTCCAGTCAATGTAATGTTATTCTCAATCAACCTGAAAAAGAAAAATATCTTAATTGTATCCTTGTTTTCTTCCTTTAATGGCCTGGCTCCCTTCTGGTGATCTTTACCCACCCGCATGTTCCAGGATCCAGCATATATGAACACTGTCACAGTCAGGCTGAATGTATATTAGGTAATCTCAATTAATTCCACATCCGAGGCCCTCTGTTTAAATGGGACTAAATCTATTTATTACTTATTTTTAACTGTGTAACTTCTATAGCCCTACTATTATCTTCATTTGCATCTTTTATCGCTCACTAACCAACATTTCTCCATGTGTGAGCCCTTATTGTCCTTCCTCGTTACTACACCATCTCCCATTTGGAACCTTTGTATGTCACTTCACCCACTGACCACCCTCTTTAGAAGGTGCCTCTGAGCCAGATCAGGTTTCAAGTCCCACTCCAGGACATTGATGGTCAAGGAGGATGTTTCATAATACGGCCAAACAGGTTGGGTATCATCTTGTGAATCCTTCCAAAATATGCCAGTGACAGGTGGTCAAAGTGGGAATGATTCTTCCCATGAGATGGGAAGAAATTGGAGACCCAACTGTTGCTATGCATGATCTCTGGCTACTACATACAAGTAAAAGTAGGGATGGGGTGGGTCTTTGCAGGAGGGCTAGTGTGGATAAGACTAGTGACAACAGCTTGGGGTTTGATGTCCATTCTGACCAGCCTGGATTCAGGAACTACCTCCTTGACCTATTAATATGGAGATTGTGATGTCATAGTTGAACCAGGCTTCAAGCAGATAATTCAAGAAGAAGCTGACCTCTGTATCACGCTGATCCCTCAATATGCCCTCTCTCTCACTACCACCCCTAATTTGTCTTCTACGTTTCACATTCATTCTTGTCCTCCACATACACCCATTGTTTTCTCTGCAATGTCTTTCCCATTCTATGCCATCCACATCGTTTTGTTACTATTATGTGTCCTCTGTATCCTGCTGCCTTTCATTTTGTCCTAGTCACTTACTTATCCTTGTATTTATATATCCAACTATCTCTAGCCTGTGTAGCCTGCTTCCTGACATCTCCCTTCTGCAACTCATTATCTTTGGTTCTCAATTCATGATCATTCCAGCACCCGAAGTAATATTGGTTTAGGTGACTTTTAGTGAAAAGATAATCAAACATATTCAGATTAAAACTTATTGATGAAACTGAAATTGCTGAAGGAAACCATTTTAAAAATGTGGCTTCTTGATAGTAAAAATGTTACAATTCAAGTTAAGAAACCATGGACCAAGGTCATAGTGTACCAATAATAACTGGTACAATACAAATAACAATAACAATATAATTAAGAGACTAGCCAGGAAGTAGATAAAATGCCACTGAAACATGAAGTTCCATTGTACACATACTTGAATATTTAATAATTATTATTTTTTCTTTTAAGACCATAGCACCAGATGATATAGAAGTTAGACCATTCAGCCCATTGAGTCAGCTCTGCCATTATTAATGGCTGACATGTTTCTCAACCCCGTTCTCCTGCCTTCTCCCCATAACCTTTGATCCCCTTTCTAATCAAGAACCTATCTATTGCTGTCTTAAATAAACTCAGTGACTTAGCTTCCACAGCCTTCTGCGGTAATGAGTTCCATAGCTTCACACATGTCTGACTGAAGAAATTCCTCTTCATCTCATTTCTAAAGGGTTGTCCATTCACTCTGAGGCAGTGTCCTCTAGTCCATGTCTCTCATATTAGTGGAAATAGCTTCTCTACATCTACTCTATCCAGGCCTCTCGGTATTCTGTAGATTTCAATCAGATCACCCTTCATCCTTTTAAAGTCCATCACTAACAGATCCAGAGCCTTCAGTTGCTCCTCATACAACTAGACCTTCATCTCCGATCATTCTAGTAAAACTTCTCCCGACCCCCTCCAGTGGCAGTATATCTTTCTTTAGCAATGGGACCCAAAACTGCCCAAATGCATTCTCACCACAGCCTTACACAGCCTCAGCAGTATATCTCTGCTCTTGTACTCTAGCCCTCTCAAAACGAATGCTAACATTATATTTACATTTCTAACTGCCAATTGATCCTGCATGTTAACCTTAAGTGAATCTAGAATAATGGCTCCCAAGTCCCTTTGTGCTTCACATTTCTGAAGTTTTTCGCCATTATAAAAATAGTCTGTGCCTCTATTCTTCCTACCAAAATGCATAACTTCACACTTCTCACATTATATTCCATCTGCCACTTCTCCTAGCCTGTCCAATTCCTTCTACAGCCTCCCCGCTTCCTCAACATTATCTGACCCTCCATCTATCTTTGTAATAGCTGCAAACTTGACAGCAATGCCATCAATTCCATCAACCAGATAGTAAATATGTAATGTGAATAACTGTGGTCCCAACACTGACCCCTAGCTACTGGCTGCCATCCTGGAAAAGATTCCTTTGTCCCTACTTTCTGCCTTCTGCCAATCCTCTACTCATACCAGTACCTGCACCTAACACCATAGGCTCTTATTTAGCAAGTTTGGTACCTTGTCAAAGGCCTTCAGGAAATCTAAATAGACCATGTCCACTGGCTCTAACTTACTCATTGTGTCTTCAAAGAATTCTACCAGATTTATCAGGCCTGACCTCCCCTTGACTAAGCTGTGCTAACTCAGATCTATTTTACGATGCACTTCTAACTACCCCACAATCTTAATAATGGACTCTAAAGTCCTGCCAATGACTGAGGTCAGGCTAACTGGCCAATAGTTTCCTAGCTTCTGCCTTCTTCCTTTCTTGAACAGGGTTGTTACATTAGTCATTTTTCAATCCTCCCCGATTCCAATGATTCCTCAAAGATCACCAAAAATGTGTCTGCAATTTCCTCAGCTATCTTCTTCAGAACTCTAGAGTGTAGGCCATCCAGACCCAGGTAATTCCCAGGTGGGAAAAGGGCAGGACAGTGGCTCAGTGGTTAGCACTGCTGCCTCACAGCACCAGGGATTCGGGTTCAATTCCAGCCTTGGGTGACTGTCTGTGTGGAGTTTGCACGTTCTCACCGTGTCTGCATAGGTTTCTGCCAGGTGCTCCGGTTTCCTCCCACAGTCCAAAGATGTGCAGGTCAGGTGGTTTGGTCATGCTATATTATCCATGGTCTCTAGGGATGTGTAGGCTAGATGGTTAGCCATGGTAAATGTGGGGTTACACGGATAGGATGGGGTGGTAGGTCTGGTTGGGATGCTGTTCCGAGGGTCGGTATAGACTTGATGATCCAAATGGCCTGCTTCCACACTGTGGGTATTCTAGTGATTATATCTGATTCCAGCGTCTCCCCTCTCAGACTGCAGGGTGAATTGTATCATATTGTGGTCACTTCTCCCAGGAGTTCCTTCTCCTTTTGCTCCCTAATCAAGTCAGCCTAATTATACATCACCAAATCCAGAATTGCCTGTTCCCTAGTGGGTTCTAAAGAACATCTTGTAGACATTACATAATTCCTTTTCTTGAGATTCGTCACCATCCTGACTTTCCCCGTCCACCTGCATATGGAAGTCCCCCATGATTAATCTGAAAGTGCATTTCTTTTCTATCTCTGCATTTATTCTTTTCCCAATAGCCTGCCTGCTGCTAGGAGGTCTGTACATAACACCCATCAGGGTCATTTTTTCCTTTGTGGTTTCTCAACACTACCCTCACAGGTTCTATGCCTTTTGACTCTATATCCCTCCCTACTATTGATTTAATTTAATATCTTGCTAACAAGGCAACCTATCCCCCTTTCCCCATCTGCCTGTCCTTTTGATAGGGTGTGTATCCTTGGATAGTTAGTTCCCAGCCCTGATCCTCTTGCAGCCATGCCTCTGAGATACCCACAACATTGTAGCTGCCAACTTTAATCCACACTACACACTCATTTACCCTGTTTCATATACTGCATGCACTTAAGTACAACACCCTCAGTCTCATAGTTGTCCTCTTATCTACTGGGCCTGAAGTTAGATTCCTGACTCTTTCCATACTTCTATTACTTGTTCTGGAAATTTTAATAACCTTTGCTGAGCCCTCCCCACAACTTTAACTGTTTCCAGACTTTTCTATGCAGTTGGACCCAACCCCCTACTATTTAGTTTAAACCCTATCCATTGCCCTAGCTACATGATTCGCCAGGGTTCTGAATCAAGTGGAACCCATCCAATCAGAACAGCTCCCTGCTTCCCCAGTACTGATGCCAATGTTGCATGAATTCAAACCGATTTCTCCCACAGCAATCGTGGAAACAAGTCATTTGGCCCAACAAGGAGAAAGTGAGGACTGTAGATGCTGGAGACCAGAGCTGAAAATGTGTTGCTGGAAAAGTTCAGCAGGTCAGGCAGCATCCAAGGAGCAGGAGAATCGACGGTTTGGGCATGAGCCCTTCTTCAGGAAGAAGAAGGGCTTATGCCCGAAACGTCGATTCTCCTGCTCCTTGGATGCTGCCTGACCTGCTGCGCTTTTCCAGCAACACATTTTCAGATTTGGCCCAACAAGTCCACACCGACCCTCCAAACAGTATCCCACCCAGACCCATTCCCCTACCCTATTACTCTACATTTCCCCTGACTAATGCAGCTAACCTACACATCCCTGGATGCTATGGGCAATTTAGCATGGCCAATTCACCTAATCTGCATATCTTTGCACTGTAGGAGGAAACTCATGCAGACACTGGGAGAATGTACAAACTCCACACAGAGTGTCGCCCGAAGCTGGAATCGAACCGGGTCTCTGATGCTGTGGGGCAGCAGTGCTAACCACTGAGATGGAGTTCAGCAGCTCCCACATCAGACAGGCATAACACATCGCCTAGCCCTGCATCTCTATTTTAATTACAAGGACTGATTTTGAATTCACAATATTCATATTTTTATTTGTTTTATTAGAAACTGATTAATGTTAATAATTAATCTAATACTTTCTTACATATGTTAAGTTGAAGATCAAAAGTTAGACTTCATGAACATTAAATGGTTGTAGAGCTTTATTTAAATAAGTTTATAATAACAATACCTAGAAGCACCTGTATAGAAATTATGTGTAAACATTTTTAAAATCTGTTAAAATCAGATTAACAAAAGGGATAGAACAGCCTATAGTGTAGGAACCAGCTCTGATGATGAGTCATCTAGATGAGAAACATTAACTTCCTCTCTCTCTGTCTGACCTGCTGCGATCTCCAGCATTTATATTTTTCAGAACAATCTGTATTGTTCTGTTATCAAAGATAATTACACACAAAAGTAAAGGGCAATTAAACTAAAATGTATGTCAGCCAATCAAACTATAAGAAAAAGTGAATTACAGATACATGCTCTGTGTACTAAAACTAAGAAGGTTTAAGACATGCATGAATAATTCTTATATATTCGAACTTAACAATAACATAAATTCTATACTTCAAGACTATATCTCCACTTAAACATTTCTTGGAATTTGCTATCTGAATATTTGTGTCTAACCTGAACATTAAAATAATTATTAAAAATTGTTATTGTATTGCCCATAGTCTTACCAGATCATAGGGGCTGCTCTCTCATTAGACAGAAGTGTCTGTGGTGATTTAATCTGAGGGCCACCAGACCTCAGGTGAGGAAAGAGATTGAGAAGGAGAGTCCTTCATGGTAACCTTAAACCAGTGATGGGAATTGAACCCACACTGTTGGCCTCACACTGCTTTGTAAACCAACAATCCAGCCAACTGAGTTAAACTGATGCCCAACTGTTAAAAATAATTTCTGCTCAAATGCATTATTTCTTTACAGAAGACCAACATATTATTTCTCTGTGTCTGTGTCCAAAGATGCTGCCGAATAATTCTCATTGAGTATTTCAAGCATGTTTTATATTCCTCCAGAACTTTGTCTCTGGCTTCGGTATGTATTTACTGTATATACCCATTTTGTTCCTTGAATACACTATACCACATATTTCAATGGGAACTAAACAGACAACTTAGTTTCAGAGAACAAATCCATTAAACTGTATAGCTAATGGTATTTCAATTATTGGAAATATCAGATTTAATTTTAACCAATTCCTTAATCTCTGTGAAGTTGTTCAAAGATAAACAGTGAAACTGCATTATGATTGGTGAGCGAGAATTAACATGTTGTAAAATTCTCATGTAATATGTGCATTGCTAGCAGAATGAGCATCTATTGACTGTCTCTCACTGCCTTCTTGAGTGAAACAGTCTCACAAGTCACTCATTTGTAGAGTACAGTTTAGAACTCAATCACACCATTGTCTGCAGTGTTGTATTGACCAGATCAAGTGGGTGTAACAGACTCCTTGCCTTAAATTAAATTTTTTGACTGTAGGAATACCACCTCCAGGTGGTGCAAGGAGACTGCAGGTCACCAATGCAAGCAGTCGCTCACCCACCAACCCATCTTAATCACTTATCCATGTCTGTTACTCACAGACTGATTCACCCACTCACCATTCACTAACTTATTGTCTCATGGAAAGATTTGGATCCTTAAATCTAGTACTACAGAAAGAGAGCATGCCCTTCTATTGTCAACTTCTAGGTGTATCCAATGAATTTGTCCAGGGATGGCTGCACCAATCCTTTGGGATTTGAAGGTATGGATGAAAAGAGTTGAGTGGCAGAAATCTTCATGGACAGTGTCAATGAGCTCAGCATTGATGCTGACTGAAGGTCTGGGCTAATCAATCACAATAACCATAATCTAATTGACCAATTGCTAAAAATGAGCTAAAAATAGTGCTACTCAGCTAACAGTTGGTGTTAAAGTCAAGTTAAAGGTGCTGATTATAACGTATTAAGAAATCTGAATATTTCAGGCAAAAACATGTGTTAAGGCTTTAGATACCTCAATGAAGTACACTGAGTGCAATAGCAAGCCGAAACAAATGGTGTCTTATTACAATTCAATTACCTTTTATAATTTGCACACCTAATTCACTCTAATCCCCATTAGTGGTGGCAAGTTACAGTTTGTACTGAGCACTCCATTTCCAACAATTTAATCATGATCTTATTGCTGTGAAACATTTTGGAGTGCCCTAAGGCCCCAAAGGTGCCACACAAATGCAAGACTTTTCTTGCTTTATCAAAAAAAGTCTTTCCCTGTCACCGTGAGGCCTTTACGAAATTATGTAACGAGACAAACATATTGAACATTTCTGAATCACGTACCATAAGGTTTGTAGGCTCCTATTTACTTTCAGCACATCTCCGAACCACTTCATTGCTTCATCGTCCAGTTTGTTTGCTGTGAGCCTAATTTAGAAAAGTTACATTTCCAGAATATTACCAAATTCAGCTGTGGCTAACTGAGGTTTGGTGATGAGAGTATTTAATGTGATGAAGGGCTTATGCTCAAAACATTGATTCTCCTGCTCCTTGGATGCTGCCTGACCTGCTGTGCTTTTCCAGCACCACACTTTTCAACCATTACTGAGATAGCCATAGGTGAGGTTCTGGAAGACTGGAGGTTGGCTAATGTGGTGCCATTATTTAAGAAAGGCTGTAAGGAAAAGCAAAGATACTATAGATTGGTAAACCTTGCATCAGTGGTGGATAGGTTATTGGAGAGGATTCTGAGTGACAAGATTCATATGCATTTGGAAAGTCAAGGACTGATTAGGGATAGTCAACATGGCTTTGTGCGTGGGGAATTGTGTGTAACTTGATTGAGTTATTTTGAACAGGTGGCAAAGAAGATTAAGGAAGGCAGAGCGGTGGACATTGTCTATATGGATTTCAGCAAAGCGTTCAACAAGATCCCGCACAGTAGAATGGTTAGTATGGTTAGATCACATGGGATCCGGGGAGCTAGCCAATTGTATACAAAATTGACTTGAAGTTAGGAGACAAAGAGTGCTGGTGGAGGGTTGTTTTTCAGACTAGAGGCCTATGACCAATGGTGTGCTACAAGGATTTGCTGGGTTCTCTGCATTTTTGTCATTTATATAAACATTTTGGATGTGAATATAGAAGTATGGCTAGCAAGTTTGCAGATGACACCAGCAGAGGTGGTGTAGTGGACAGCAAAGAAGATTACCTCAGAATACAATGGGGTCTTGATCAGATGGGATAATGGGCCAAGGAATGGCAGATGGAATTTAATTTAGATAAATGTGAGGTGTTGCATTTTAGTCAAGCAAACAACGGCAGAATTTGTACAGTTAATGGTAGGGCCCAGTGGAAAATTGCCAAACAAAGAGACCTAGGGATGCAAATGCATTATCCCTTCAAAGTGCAGTCGCAGATAGACATGGTTGTGAAGAGGGTGTTTGTTCCACGTGCACTCATTGGTCAGAACATTGAGTATAAGAGTTGGGATGTCATGTTGTGGCTGTGCAGGACATTGGTGAGGCCGCTATTGGAATACTGCATATAATTCTGGTAGCCATTCAAAAGGATGGATTTCGTTGAAATTGAGAAAGTGCAGGAATGTTGCTGGGTTTGAGCTATAGGGAGGGGCTGGAGGTATTCTCCCTGGAGCTTCGGAGGCTGGAGGATGACCTTGTAGAGGTTTGTAAAATCATGAGGGGCATGGATAGGATGAATAGCCAAGATCATTTTCTCAGGGTGGGGGAGAGTCCAAACCTACATGACAGAGGTTTAAGGTGAGAGGGGAAAGATTTAAATGCAGAGGGTGGTGCCGTGTATGGAACGAACTGTCAAAGGAAGTGGTGGAGGCTGGTACAATTACAATATTTAAAAGGCATCAGGATGGGTATATGAATAGGAAGGGTTTAGAGGGATATGGGCCAAGTGCTGGCAAATGGAACGAGGTCAGATTGGAATGGCAGGTCAGTGCAGACGAATTGGACTGAAGGGTCTGTTTCCGTGCTGAATGACTCTGTAAGCAGTGTTTACACTGTGATCTTTTATTTTTGTTTCCTCTTTAAGTGCCAGTTGATAAAGCAGTGACTGTGATTTTTTTATTCCAGCTATTGACATTCACTACTTTTGGCACCATGTTTCAAATGTAAAACAAGCTTTATTGAAGTTAAGTTTAAGATGTCTGCCTCATGGTGGAGGTCACATGACTACACCAGGCTAGGACAGACGTTTGTACAGTTTCTACACCGTGCCGCCCACTAACTGTACAGTTTGTACAGTTTGTACAGTTAGTGGGCGGCACAGTGGCACAATGGTTAGCACTGCTGCCTCACAGCGCCAGAGACCCGGGTTCAATTCCCGACTCAGGCGACTGACTGTGTGGAGTTTGCACATTCTCCGCGTGTCTGCGTGGGTTTCCTCCGGGTGCTCTGGTTTCCTCCCACAGTTACAAAGATGTGCGGGTCAGGTGAATTGGCCATGCTAAATTGCTCGTAGTGTTAGGTTAAAGGGGTAAATGTAAGGGTATGGGTGGGTTGCGCTTCGGCGGGTCGGTGTGGACTTGTTGGGCCGAAGGGCCTGTTTCCACGCTGTAAGTAATCTAATCTAATCTAATCTAATCTCAATCCAAACAAGGAGCTGAGTCACCACACAATTTCCACTCTGAATTTACCCCTTACCTAACAAAAATTAATTGACCCGAGCCATGAAAATTTTAATTGGTCAGCTGCAACACAACCTTGAGAAGGACAAGTATTCCAAATTCCTACTTCCCTTTCTGTGAAAAAAACGATTCTTGATTTCACTCGTGAATAGCCCAACCATTGTACTGCTATATATACCAGAATAGGACATAACACTGCAATTTTAGAGGCCGAGGATATGGAGCTTAAAGGTATAATGACTTGCTTTATTCACTGATCCTCAAGTTAGCCACTTTGGTTTATGTATCTTCCTTCACTTTTCCAAGGAGAAAGTAGGCCAGAGATGCAAGCATTGCCTATCAGTTGTGTATGTCATGAAGACAAATGGTATAGTGAGAAGATTCGAATACAAGAGCAGGGATGTTTTGCTGCAATTGTGCAGGACCTTGGTGAGATCACACTTTGGAATATAGTGAGCAGTTCTGGTCTCTGTATCGGAGAAAGGATGTTCTGGCTATGGAACGAATGCAACAATCTTTTCTCTGACTGATTCCTGGGATGACAGGACTGACATATGAAGAGACACTGGATCAGTTAGGCCTACATACACTGGGGTTTAGAAGAATGAGGGAGAATATCACAGAAACCTATAATATTTGAATAGAACGTGGCTGCAGAGCTGATGTAGGAGGCAGGACTTCAGAGATGTGGATCATTGGGATACCTTTTAGGGAAGGTGAGATCTGCACAAGGAGGACGGGTTGCACCTGAACTGGAGGGGCACCAATATCCAGGGCAGGAGGATTGCTAGAGCTCTTTGAGAGGGTTTAAACTAGTTTGGTAGGGGAATGTGAACTGGAGCTACAGATCAGAGGATGGGGTAGCTGGTGAATAGGCAATGCAGCGTGCAGAGAGTCTGTGAGGAAGGATAGACAGTTGATGGGACAAAGTTGCAGTCAGTGTGATGGGTTGAAGTGTGTCTATTTTAAGAAGTGTCAGGAATAAGGATGATGAACTTAAAGCATGGATCAGTAATTGGAGGTATGACGTTGTGGCCTTTATAGAGACTTGGATATCACATTGGCAGGAATGATTGGTGGATGTTCCGGGGATAGATGTTTCAATAGCAATATGGAGGGTGGTAAAAGAAGTGGGAGAGTGGCATTGCTAATCAGGAATAGTACCACAGCTTCAGAAAGGGACGTCATCGAGAAGGGTATGTCTACTGAGTCATGATTGATGGAAGTCAAAAACAGGAAAGGAGCAGGAGGAGTTTTCTATAGACCTCCCAATAGCAATAGAGACACTGAGAAGCAGATTAGGAGGCAGATTTTGGAAAGGTGCAGAAGTAAGAGGGTTGTTGTCATGAGTGACTTCAACTTTCCTAATATTGATTAGAACCTCCTTAGTGCAAATAGTTTGGATGGAGCATATTTTATTAGGTGTGTCCAGGATGGATTCCTGACTCAATATGTAGATAGGCTGACTAGAGGGAGGCCATATTAGATTTGGTGCTCGGCAACAAACTAGATCTGGTGTCAGATCTCTCAGTGAGAAAGCATTTCATTGAGACTGAACATAACTCTCTGACCATTACTATACTCATGGAGTGCAATAGGAGCAGACAGTGTGGGAAAGTATTTAATTGGGGGAGGGGGAATGACAATACTATTAGGCAGGAACTGTGGAGCATAATTGGGAACAGATGTTCTCAAGGAAATGCACAACAGAAATGTGGAGGTGGTTTGGGGAGCACTTGCTGTGAGTGCTTAATAGGTTTGTCCCACTGAAGCAAGGAACGGTTGGGAGGGTGAAGGAACCTTGGATGAAAAGACATGCAGAACATCTAGTTAAGAGGAAATAGGAAGCTTACTTAAAATTGAGGAAGCAAGGATCAGACGGGGCTCTAGAGGGTTACAAGGTAGCCAGGAAGGAACTGAAGAATGGATTTAGGAGAGCTATAAGGGGGCATGAAAAAGCCCTGGCAGGTAGGATTAAGGAAAATCCCAAGGCATTCTACACTTATGTGAGGAACAAGAGGATGGCCAGAGTGAGGGTAGGGCTGATAAGGGATACTGGAATGAACTTGTGCCTTGAGTCAGAGGAGGTAGGGGAGGTCCTTAATGAATACTTTGCTTCAGTATTCATGAGTAAAAGGGAACTTGTCATTTGTGAGGTCAGCTGATATGCTCGAACAGGTTAATGTTAAGAAGGAGGGTGTGCTGTAAATTTTGAAAAACATGAGGATAGATAAGTCTCCTGGGACAGATGGGAAATACCCAAAGTTACCATGGGAAGTGAGGGCAGAGATTGCTGCCCTTTTGGTGATGATCTTTGCATCCTCACTGACCACTGGAGTAGTACCAGACAAAATTGGAGGGTGGCAAATATTATTCCCTTGTTCAAGAAAGGGAATAGGGATAACCCTGGGAATTACAAACCAGTCATTCTGACATCGTTGGTGGGAAAAGTATTGGAGAGGATTCTGAGAGACAAGATTTGTGATTATTTGGAAAAGCATAGTTTGATTAGAGACAGTCAGCATGACTTTTTGAGGGGCAGGTGATGCCTCACAAGCCTTATTCAATTCTTTGAGATGTGACAAAACACATTGATGCGTGTAGAGCAGTGGATGTGGTGTAAATGGATTTTAGCAAGGCATTTGATAAGGTTCCCCATGGTATACTCATTCAGAAAGTAAGGAGGCATGGGATACAGGTAAATTTGGCTGAGTGGATGCAGAATTGACTGGCCCATAGAAGACAGAGGCTGGTAGTAGATGGAAAGTATTCTGTCTGGAGCTCAGTGACCAGTGTTGATCCACAGGGATCTGTTCTGGGATCTCTGCTCTTTGTGATTTTTATAAATGACTTAGATGAGGAAGTGGAAGGGTGGATTAGTAAGTTTGCTGATGAAACCAAGGTAGGTAGAGTTATGGATAGGGTAGAGTGTTTTTGTAGGTTGCAACGGGACATTGACAGGATGCAGAACTGGGCTAATAAGTGGCAGAGGGAGTTCAACATGGAAAAGTGTAAAGTGATTCATTTTGGAAAGTCAAATTTGAATGCAGATTACAGGTTTAAAGGTAGGTTTCTTGTTAGTGTGGAGAGGGATCTTGGGGTTCACGTCCATAGATCCCTCAAAGTTGCCACCCAAGTTGAAAGGGTTGTTAAGAAGACACATGGTGTGTTGGCTTCCCTTAGCAAGGGGATTGAGTTTAAGAGCCATGAGGTTATGCTGCAGCTCTATGAAGCCCTGGTTAGACCACACTTGAAATATTGTGCTCAATTCTGGTCGCCTCATTATAGGAAGGATGTGGAAGCTTTAGAGAGAGTGAAGAGGAGTTTACCAGAATGCTGCCTGGACTGGAGGGCATGTCTTAAGAAGAAAGGTTGAGGAAGCTAGGGTTTTTCTCATTGGAGCGAAGAATGATGAGAGGTGACTTGATAGAGGTGTACAAGTTAAGGAGAGGCATAGACTGAATGGATAGCCAGAGACTTTTTCCCTAAGCGTAAATGGCTATCATGAAGGGGCATAATTTTAAGGTGACTGGAAGAAGGTTTAGGGGAGATGGCAGAGGTAGGTTCTTTACACAGAATGGTGGAATGCACTGCCAGCAGTGTAGTAGAGTCAGATATATTAGGGACACTTATGCGATTCTTGGATAGGCACATGGATGATAGTAAAATGAAGGGTACGTGCGTTAGTTTGATCCTCAAGTAGGATAAGAGGTTGGCACAACATCGAGGGCCAAAGGGCCCATACAGTGCTGTACTATGTTCTAACTAGACAGGGTCATCGCATGAAGGATGTTCCAGATGACCTCGGAGTGCAGATCCAAGGGTCATAATCTAAAGATTGTGAGACGGAGATGAGGAGAAATTTCTTCACTGAGAAAGTGGTGAGCCTGTGGAATTCTCTGCCTCAGGCCAAAACATTGAATGTTTGCAATGAGTTAGACATATTTCTTCAGGCTAAAGGGATCATAGGGTATGGGGCAAAAGCAGGAACAGGGTACTGAATTACATGATCAGCTATGATCATATTGGAACAGGTTTGAAGGGCTGGATGGTCTACTTTTGCTCCTATTTTCTATGTTCCTGTGGTAGCATCATGCATGTAATACCCCCATAACACCACATAATTTCTGGGGGAGAAATAGAAAAAAATCAATGTTTAAACAAAAAACATGAGCAGATTATCTTTAACCCACTCCTACACTAAAGAATAATCCAGGAATTTTTGGCAAATATTTCTTAATAGATGATTTTAATAGCGGGCCAGGCAAGGAACAACCAGACAAACAAGAGGAACATCAAACTCAGTGTAGACTATCCAAGCCTCAGGCCTGTTCTTTAATGTCTTTGCTGAACATTAACTTACAAGAGCTACAAGAACAGAGCAGAGGCTGGGATACTGCGATGAGTAACTCATCTCTTGACTCCCCAAAACCTGTCCACTATCTACAAGGCACAAGTCAGGATAGAGCAGTCCATTTGATTGTACCATATCTACAAACATCCATTCCCTCCATCACCAATGCTCAGGAGCAGCAATGCTGTAGGATCTGCAAGATACAATGCAGAAATTCACCAAAGATCTTTTGACGCCATCTTCCAAACCCATAATTACTTCTATCTATAAAGATGAGGACAGCAGACACATGGGAACACCACCACCTGCAAGTTCTCCTCCAAACCACTCATCATCCAGAAATAGAAATATTTCTCCATTTCTTAATTGTCACTGGGTCAAAATTCTGGAATTCCCTCGCTAAGGGAATTGTGAGTCTACCTATAGTTGATGGCCTATACAGCAGTTCACCACCACCTTCTGAAGGGAAACTAAGGATGGCAATAAATGTTGGCCATCCAGCGATGCCCATATCCCAGGAGTGAATAAAAAAATCCATTTGAGTTTTAAAATTTCCAATTGATCTAGCCTTGAGTTTTTTTTTAAGAGGGGTACGGTGAAGAAAGTTCCTTTGTGTGAGATAGCTCCTTTCACCTTACTACAATGGTGAGATTCTGATCAGATTTTGGAACACTACCTTACATTGCATCAGCATGACCTATTGTCCACTAAGTGAGCCTGACAACTTGAGCATCAATTCATGCGTTGAGGTGCATGACAGATCATTGGGAAGAGATTTCCATTCCAGCTGAACTGGTGGCTTAATTCCCAAGTACACAATAAAAATAATACCAGAGTGTCTTCAGGCATCTGTTGTCTTCCAATGAGGCAGCTAAATATTTACTTCCCTCTGTGGAAATGCCATTTCCTGCAAGACTATGGGAAAAAAATTTATTAAAAGATAACAAATTGTAGACAATTCACAGCATATATATGTGTGTGTGTGTATATATATATATATATATATATTTAAATTTCCTCAGAAAGTAGTGGCCATGATTCCACAAAATTGTAATCTTTCCATTCAGGTAGAAGTGTAAACTACGGTTGGCTGTTTGAGACATTTAATTTCTAACTGCCACAAAGCTTTGAAAGAAAATAGGATGCAAAAGGTAATAACTGAAAGGACAAGGTGGCTCAGAACACAAGCACAGAGAGTGTTAAGGGGCTGGTGAGACCAGTAGGCATTGTCAAGAAATGGGAGAATTCAGAGACAGGAGATCATCATTATTCCAAGTTTGGTTCACACCAATTTTTGTTTGCAATATAATAATCCAAGTAACTAGGATTTCAAAGACCTTCAGATTTCTTACATATCTTAAAATTCAAATCTCAGTCTTGGGGATCTGGATGCATTTTCTGGGAGAGTATTTAAGGTGAGTAACTTCACAAAGTTTTCCTCATAAGGTTTTAAAAATTACTTGAATGAGCACTTGCAATGTCATAACATTCAAGGCTATGGGCTAAGTGCTGGAAAGTGGGACAAGTGTGGATTTTGTGTAGTTGTGGTGGTATAAACTTGATGGGTCAAAGGGCCTCCTTTGCACTGTATGATTCAACAAAAAGCAAATTGAAGTTGTTCTGAAGGTGAGTCACACTGAAACTTTAACTCTGTTTCTGTCTCCATAAATGCTGCCAGATCTATTGAGTTTCTCCTGTGTTTTCTGGTGTTTGCAATGTAAAATTCTCTCACTTCTTTCATTGTGACCTGCAGCCTAAACTGTGGGTGAACTGAGATTTATTTGTGTTACACAATTTGTCGTATTGTGAAAATTTGTAAAAGATGCTGCTCTCAATGTTTTGTCAAAGGATACAACAAATATGCTCACTATAACGTATATTGAAGTCATGTATATTAAATAAATTTTACTGATTTTTATTTATTGGTTCCCAAAGTCTACCTCTTTATTCATCCCCCTGTAAATAAAGCTGAGTAATTAATTTAAGCCTGTACACATTTGCCTGATATTATATTGATAGATATGCAAATACTTCATGCAATGGACAGCAGAGCCATAGAATTGTATAGCATGGAAAAAGACCCTTCGGTCCACCATGCCAACCAGATATCCTAAATTAATCTAGTCCCATTTTCCAGCATTAAGCCCATCTCTCAATAACTCTTCCCTTTCATATACCCAACCAGATGCCTTTTAAATGGATATATTGGCATTGATTAACATTCAGACTTTGTCTGTCTTATGTCATCAAAATGCTTAGAAATCTGATTACCTGAGCTTTTTTAAAGAAGGATGATTTCTTAAAGCTTGAGCAAATGCTTCAGCACCCAAGTCTCCGACTTGATTCCCCCACATCCTGTGTTTCAATTCAAGATTTAAAGTCACTGGAACTTCAGCTGGAAAACTTACACACTACAAAATAGCATGCAACTTATGACCAAATCACGTACATAAATTAGATACAACATGCATTTTTCTCTTTTCTTTTGCACCGGTGTGTTTTGTACTGTTTGTGTTCAAGCCTCTGAAATCAGGCTTGAAATCCACAATCTTCCAATTTAGAACGAAAGCTGATACCTTTGGGAATACCAAAACAAGTTCACAATTCATTTCAGTGATAATGGCAAAAACCCCTGGAATATCAGCACAGTTTTCAAAGAGACTTCATAGTTATGAATCCTATGGAATAGTGCATCTTTTGTAGAAGGGGGTGGTAATTATAGCACTTGCCAACAAAATTTTGTGGGACCTCTTTATTGAGCTCAAGAAGCAAATTTAGTTGGTCATCAAAGCATCCATCATTCTTTGTGTGACTGCCCCTGGCACATTCTTAAACTCTTTTACCTCGTGCTAATGGTATCCTTGATTTGGCAGAGCCGGTGTTGGACTGGGGTGGACAAAGTTAAAAAAAATCACACAACACCAGGTTAAAGTCCAACAAGTTTATTTGGTAAGGAAGCAGCACTCCAAAAGCTTGTACTTCCAAATAAACCTGTTGGACTATAATCTGGTGTTATGTGATTTTTAACTAAAGTCATTCTAACAAGTGTTGAATACACAATTCTGCCACTGCAGAGACTCTTTAGCAACTAAAATCACCTTTGACAACTAATCTGCACACAAAAATAAAGCTTCAAAATAAAATGTCTCAGCAACAATGGAAGTTGAAGTAACTCTGACTCGGAGAAGATGTGAATATAATAAGCAGACCCTCTGCAAAAATACAGTAAACTGCGACCTACCTGCTCCATAGGGTCCTAGGAAGGATCACTTAACTGGAAGCAGTCACAATACACCAGAGGACCACTCAAACGTAAGAAACCTGTGAGGAAGTGGGGTAAGCGTGCCAGCCTCCTAGTAAGACTGAGACTATGCGATGCCAAGACCCCCCTCCCCCCACCACCCTTCCTAGTTCACTCCTAACAAATGTACAATCTCTGGACAACAAGAGGGACAACCTCAGATCATGGCTCAGCTTCCAGCATGAACTGCGGGACTGCTGCGCACTCTGCTTCATAGAAACCTGGCTCAACCCATTCATTCCCGAATGCACATTTCACGCTGATGGCTTTTCTATCCATCGTATGGACTGTACAGTGTCCTTGGGTAAGACAAAGGGTGGAGAGGTTTGCTTTTTAATCAACAACTTGTGGTGCACGGACATTACAACCCTGGGCAGCCATTGCTCCCCAAACCTTGAATTCCTGACCATCAAATGCCGCCCCTTCTATCTAATACGGGAATTTACAGCTGCTGTATGAACTGCTATGTACATACAGCCACAAGCAAAGGTTGAGGGAGCTCTGGATGTGCTGTACTCCACCACTAACATCTTGGAGACGGAACACCCCGAGCCCTTGGTTATTGTAACTGGCGACTTCAATCAAGCCAATCTAAGGAAGGTGTTGCTCAAGTACCACCAGAACATTACCACCCGAACATTTTAGCCCACTGCTACACCACTGTGAAAGATGCTTACCGCTCCATCCCCACCCTCATTTCCGGAACTCCGACCACAATGCCCTGTTTCTTCTCCTGGCCTACAGGCAAAAGCTCAAGCAGGAGACCCCCTCGCAGATACAAGTCTCGTGCTGGTCTGAAGAGGCAGAAAATCAACTCCGGTGCTGTCTGGAATCGGCTGATTGGGTCATGTTCAAACAGTCTGCTGGTACCTTGGACAAGTACGCCACCGCCGTCACAAACTTTATCAGCAAATGTGTGGGGGACTGCATACCGAGGAAATCAATCCAGGTGTTCCCCAACAGGAAACCCTGGATGAATCAGACATACAGAAAATGGTAAAAACCAGGTGTGAGGCCTTCAGACCAGGGGATCCACTCAAATATAAGGAAGCTAAGTATGACCTTCGCAGAGCCATTCAGACAGCCAAGGACCAATACTGATCCAAACTAGAGACCTAGACTACTGCCCCCAGCGACTATGGCAAGGACTGAATGACATCATAGGTTCTAAAAAGAGACAGTATAAGACAGCAGATGATGACAAATCCCTCCCAGATTGTCTCAACGCCTTCTATGCTCACTTTGAGCACAATTTCGGCAGAGAGGTAACACCTATTATGACAAGTCCTGACGAACCTATCCCAACAGTCACTGCATCAGAGTCAGATCGCTTTTCCTTCATGTGAATCCAAGGAAAGCAATGGGGCCAGACGGAGTACCAGGCTGTGCACTCAGAACAAGTGTAGATCAACTGGCAGAGGTCTTCTCGGACATCTTCAACCTCTCCCTGCAGCAGGTCACTGTCCCTGCCTGTTTCAAGAGGACCAACATCATCCCTGTGCCTAAGAAGGCTCATGCAGGATGTCTCAATGACTACCACCCAGTGGCCCTAACCTCGGTGGTCATGAAGTGCTTTGAAAGGCTGGTCATGGCATTAATCAACTCCAGCCTCCCTACTACTCTTGACCCACTCCAATTTGCCTATCGGACCGACAGATCCACATCAGATGCCATATCACTTGCCCTTCACTCCTCCCTAGAACACCTTGACACCAAGAACAGCTACGTAAGAATCCTACTCATTGACCTCAGTTCAGCCTTCAAACTATTATCTCCTCGAGACTGATTACTAAACTTAGTGATCTTGGATTAAGATCCACTCTCTGCAGTTTCCAAACCCACAGGTCACAATCAGTGAAGATTGGGGACAAAATTTCATCCTCACACTCAACACTGCAACCCCCCAGGGGTGCATACTCAGCCCCCTACTGTACTCACTGTATACCCATCACCGAATACCAGACTAATGCCATTTACAAGTTCACTGATGACACCACCATAGTCGGTCGAATCTCAGATGGCAACAAAACAGACTACATACGGGAGGTGGAAGACCTGGAAAAATAGTGCACTGAGAACAACCTAGCTCTCAATGCCAGCAAAACCAAGAAATTCATTATTGACTTTCGGCAGGATGTTACTCATGCCCCCCTTACACATTAAGAGCACAGAGGTGGAATGAGTGGAGAGGGTCAAGCTCCTGGGAGTGGGCATCAACAACAAGCTATCTTGGACAAGTTTCATGTGGACGCACTGGTTACAAAACCCAACAACATCTCTTCTTCCTCAGGCAGCTGAAAAAATTTGGCATGACGATGAATCCTCTTGCCAACTAGTATAGGTGTACCATCGAGAGCATTCTATCTGGATGTATCACTAGCTGGTATGGCAACTGTACCATTTAAGATTGGAGACGGTTACAGAGAGTGTTAAACTCGGCCAAGACAATCACAAAGGCCAACCTCCCATCTACACAATCCATCTACCAGGCCCTCTGTCAAGGAAAGGCCGCCAGCATTCTCAAAGATCCATCCCACCCTGGCAATGCTTTTCTACAACCTCTACCATTGGGGAGAAGGTACAGAAGCCTGAACACATGCACCAGCAGGTTTCAAAACAGTTTCTCTCCTGCTGTTGTTAGAATACTGAATGGACTTACCAACTGTTAGCATTCACCTGTACCTATGTTTTTGTTGTTGCCGCTGTTTACTTATTATTTTCTTATCTATGCTATTTAACTATGTGATTGCCTGTATTGCTCGCAAGACAAAGCTTTCATAAAGCTTTTCGGTACACGTGACAATAAAGTTAATTCAATTCAATATATTGGTCATTTCTCAAAAACAATATTTTAAAAAGTCATGTAATATTTGTTCAAATTTAACAATTCAAACATGAGACACTTCATTCTCCACCCTTTCCCTTACTCACCAGAGATGTTTGATTGTCTTACTTTTCTGAACTGCCCATGCTAGCCTTTTCCCTCCTTCAGATGTAATCATGTTGTAACCAATGCTTTAAATGCAGAAACAAGAAAACAATTAGTTTAATATTTTCTCTTCTTCATCTGTGTGCCTTTCGTTATCAAAGGATCTCACTGAAACTGAGACTGAAACATTAATGAAGTTCCTTCGGAATACTTGGCACATACTCTTTCTTGTAACAGGATCCTTCAGAAATTGACCTGGTAAATTGTATATTCTCATCACTCATGATCTTTAGTTGTAATCTCAAAAGTGTTCTCAGGAAGATATTTCCTGATGGTGATGAATCAAAACAATCATTATAAAAATTAAGTACTTTAAACTTGCTGTGGGCAAGTGTTCTTACTAACTAATTCAAAGATTAAGCTTCTAGGAACCACATTCTAGGAATGGTATAATCATCATCAATACAAAAATTGATAAATAATTCCTCATTATTTTCTCAAATGGAGAACATTTGACAACATTGGTTAATGGAAGCAGTATTTAAATAGGAATAGATACCCTGGTAATTCTCAATTGGTAACTGCAGTAATGGGACATTTGTGCTAACAATTCAGATTGAAAGGTTAGATTAGGGAAGAGATTTTATTCTGTATTTACAGAAGACCTTCTTGAAGAAATCTTGTGAGAATTTTCATCTCACTCTATCCTCTGTCAGATATTATCTGCTGACTAATGGGCCTAGCTTGGATCTCAGGTGAGGGTAGGCTGCTGCTTTTGGATGCTAGATTTGGTATGAAGATGCAAGAAATATTTCTAAACTATCTCTGCACCACCCTTCTAACCAGTTTAACAGGTTAGTCAAGGACAAATCAGCCATAAAAAAAGAGATTTGATTGAATTAAGTTAATGGTTACAACAGACCCATGAGAACCTCACAGTAAGAGTTGTTTTGATTGTTACTAATGATGATGATTAATAATTTAAAAGTGGCACCTTTCATGCAGGGATTCAGTTTGAATATTTTTACAAGCTTGCTCCAAACGTGTCATCCCTATAAGTGTTCTGATTCCTAATTTAGATTTCTTCTTTATTACAGCTTTTTCTTGAATGTGTGTCAATGTATCTGGAAGTAATGTGATTCTTTACACATGTAATGTTGTTTCTATTTCCATTAGTGTATGAGATTCTAATCTGACGAGTCCTTTCACTAGATAGAACTACACAGCAGAATGCAGATGCTTCCTGATGTACTAAAATGGGTAACTTCATCACCACAGCGTGGGTGCATGGCACTCTTGTGTAGCTTTTTTTGACAATACTGTGAGTTTAGCAACCAGTGACTATTTGTATGATACCATCTCATGCCTCTTTATCCTTAAAAATGGGATATTGTGTAACTTGGCCTCTAACTACATGAATAGTTTAGTTTCAGACTGATATTTTGTATGACTTAATTAAAGCAAACCTGCTTACGCCAATTTGAGTAGACTTGGACATTCATCAATAAGTGTTGAAATATATTGGGCACCAATGTCTGTAATCTGATTTTTGTATAAGCTGGAAAAACAAATATGAGTTAAGGCGTTAGACCATGGTAATGGGATCTTGCACAGAGAAAATATATCAATAGTACTCAACAAGCCCACTTGAATCAGCCATCACTTGTTGCTGATAGTTTGGAAGAACAATTTACCTTCCTTCAGTTCACCAAAATCTTACTTCTGCCTTCCAGCTTCTGTTTCTTATGCTTTTTGCAATGCCTACTTTCACTATCCTTCATCTACACCTTCACGTCCTAAATTTTGGTATTCCCTCCCTAAACTTCATCAATCATTTTCTCCATTTAATCTAATTTTAAAACCTCCCTTTTTGACAAGGAATTGAATATCTTTCCTAATGCCTTGGGTGATTGAGTGGCACAAATTATTCTCTCATAATTGTCTGAGATGTGTTATGGAGCCAATAGAATCCCTTCAGTGTAGAAGCAGGCCATTCGGCCCATTGAGTCCACACTGCCCCTCAAAAACATACCCTACTCCATCCCTGTAACGCTGCATTTCTAATGGCTAATCAATCTTGCCTGAAAATCCCTGGACACTAGGGGTAATTTAGCATGGCCAATTCACTTAACCTGCACATCTTTGGACTGTGGGAGGAAACCTATGCAGACACAGGGAGAATGTGCAAACTCCACACAGTTAGTTGCCCGAGGCTGGAATTGAACCTGCGTCCATGCTGCTGTGAGGCACCAGTGAGCCACTGTGCCACAGAGATGTAAAGCCCATCAAATGCAAGTCAGTTCTGTGAAAAGCAAACCAAAACAGACCCATTCAGTCACTATATCATTGTATTCCTGCAGGTTTACTCCCATACAATTTCTCTTCGAATTAATTCACCATCTCAATTTTTACCACCTTCATGGACAGCAAGTATCAGTACTAATTATGAGTTGCTGGCACAATCAGTATTTATAAATGAGATACATTGTTTCTAGTTTCATGGGACTGAATCCTATAGCTTATTGCTCATCCTCTGCCAGAAAAGTCAGTCGCAGATGAAGCAATTTCACAAAGATTGCCCAGCAGAGAGATTATATTGTGGGTCAGCTTTACCATCTCAGCTTGGACTGCTGTACCTCTGTGGAAGGAGATCCAACTTTCTATTGTTGCCAATTTTTAATTTTTTTTAAGCAGAACCCAGTATGGATCCTAGACTCAGGTCAAACTAGATTTCTGAATGGGGAGGAATCAGGCACACAGGAGGGCTATCATTCTGGGGCCTGGAGCTCTTGATGAACACAGGGCACTTCTGTTCCTTTTTTTAAAAATTGCTAGAATTGGTGAAGAAGCAGTTTGCCTACACTCTCTTGGATTCCCTTGCCAACTGCATTTTGGCTAGGGCAGTGTAATCAGTCAATTGATTTTTCACCAAGATGGATTTCCCATTAACAAGAATTTTCAAAAGGCAGGTAAGGCTGCCAATTTCAGCGCCCGACTTGAGTACAATATTATGGTAAACCGACATGTTAACATTGGGCTTACAACCTGACATGACACTGCTGGTAAGATGACAGCAGTCCCGGTTTCCACACAAGTGTGTGGCCATGGTGACAGTTTCATTTGGGCTGCATTCTATAATTTATTTGTGACATGTTGCATTGTGCGAACAGCTGAAGGCAAATCTAACAGCGTAGATAGATTTGGACATTTTGTGTAGCCTTTCAATCACAGCATGCTGTAGCAAAAAAAAAATGGTCAACTCTGAATTAAATACAGCTGAAAAGGCCAACACTAATTCATGTCAGAATCTTATCAGTAGAATAGAGGGAAGGAGTTCAGTAGCAAAACCTCTATTAATTCAAAAAGGTAAAGAGCTTATTAATTAATGAATTAACCTTCCCTGAAAGTGCTTTTCTCTTCAGCAAAGAACAGAGGTGACAGAGAACTGGAATACAAAAGAATAGTCCACCATTTTGATGACTGAAAGGAATCTTTTATAGAAATACAAGCCATCGTGAAAATACATCTATTGCAAACGCATTGTCAAGAGAAAACTTGAAAACTTGCTGTCACCACAAAAGAATTAAAGAACAAAACTCCTCCCCAAATTAGAAATAGCCTTAACAAAATGTTTTCTAGAAAACAAAATGCCTTTAATGGTTAAGCAGGCAGTGAAATGCTTGTGCCTTATGGCATTATTCTTATCAGCCCCAGGATTAAATTGGGATAAAGAGAGGACTGCAGATGCTGGAGATCAGAGTTGAGAATGTGCTGCTGGAAAAGCACAGTAAGTCAGTCAGCATCCGAGGAGCAGGAGAATCGATGTTTCGGGCAAAAGCCCTTCATCAGAAATGAGGCTTGTGGGCCGAGGGGGCTGAAAGATAAATGGGAGGGGGTGGGGCTGGGGGGAAGGTAGCTCATAATGCTATAGGTAGATGAAGGTGGGGGGAAAAAGTGATAGGTCGGAGAGAAGGGGGGAGTGGATAGATGGGAAAGGCGACGGACAGGTCAAGAGGGCGATCCTTTACATTCGGGAGACAGGAATCTACTGTATTTGCTGCATCCAATGTAGTCTCCCCTACATCGGGGAAACAGGATGCTAACTTGCAGATGTTTCATAGAACATCTCTGGGACACCCGCAACAATCAACCCTATTGCCCAGTGGCTGAACATAAACTCCCCTTCCCACTCCACCAAGGACATACAGATCCTGGGCCTCCTCCATTGCCAAACCCTAACCACCCGATTCCTGGAGGAAGAATGCCTCACCTTCCGCCTTGGTACTTTGCAACCATACGGGATTAATGTGGATTTCACCACTTTCCTCATTTCCCCTCCCCCAACCTTATCCCAGTCCCAAGCCTCCAACTTGGCACTGCCCTCTTGACCTGTGCATCATCCCATCTATCAGCTCTACCCTCCTCTCCAACCTCTCACCTTCTCCCCCACCTTCATCTACCTATCACATTCTCAGATACTTTATCCCCAGCCCCACCTCCTCCCATTTACCTCTCAGCCACTTGGCCCACAAGACTCATTCTGATGAAGGGCTTATGCTCGAAACATCAATTCTCTTGCTCCTCGGATGCTGGCTGACCTGCTGTGCTTTTCCAGCACCACACTCTCAACCAGGATTAAATTGGCAAGATAACTGTCCTATATCATTTCTATAATGTGGAGCCACAATTACACCCAATACTTAAACTTACATCTTATTGAAATCTTGCATGAACTAATCATTGCATATTGACTTTTGTACTTTACATTCTTATGGTGAAATCCTAAAATAACATAATTCCTTACAGCTTCATCGGTCTGGAATGCTGCCTTTAATGTGTTGGGAAACTTTACTCCTCAAACTATCTGCTGTTCCGGGCCTGTTTCTGCACTGTAGGGAATCTAATCTAATCAAAACCACCTCTACTTTCATTTAGAGTATAATTACCATTTTTTAAAAACAAAAATTCATGACCTCATATTTACTGTCACTGAATTCCATCTTATACTTATACATTACTCCTTTGTTCTTCAGGAAAATAGTTTACTTTCCCTACTTTGGTATAAACTATTAATTTCAATATTATTCTCCATAGGTATCCATTGAGATATTGATCACATTTAGTGAATAGAAGACTATGTATTATACAACCAAGCTTTTACAACATAGGCATCAATACATGACATTTATAATAAAGATTCTCTTATTGAAACACTAAATACAAATGGAAAGTGTCTATGTACAGTTCACAATGTATTTATCTGTCACTATCCTTCCTAACATTCAAGGGAAGAATGTAATCTGAGTATTTTTTTACCTTGCCAACTTACCCAAGAAATTGAACAATTTTGTACTTTTTAAGTTCTTCAGATAGCACTTGAACTCCCTCATCTGTGATTTGATTTGCATTCAACCTGAATAAAGTCATAGTCGGAAATATTAGGATAGCCAAAGTAAACACATAATCACATGGCGCTATTTGTGACACTGCATGTACAAGATAACTGCTCCATTTCCTAAAGTAATGACTACACTTCCAAAATACTACCTTGATTGCAAAATGCTTTGGGAAGTCTGAATATTATGAAAGGTGTTCTTTAAGTGCAAATGTTTCCTTTCAAGATGATAAATCTGATAAAAGAAAGTGAGGACTGTAAATGCTGGAGATCAGAGTCAAAAGTGCGGTGCTGGAAGAGCACAGCAGGTCAGGCAGCATCTGAGGCGCAGGAGAATCGACGTTTCAGGCAAAAGCCCTTCATCAGGGATCAGGAATACTGATGATGGGCTATGCCTGAAACGTCGATTCTCCTGCTCCTCGAACGCTGCCTGATAAATCTGATAGTTTGAAGACACAATGGCAAAGGGCCAGAGAAGCACATAATAACCCAGATCAATCAGTGACAAATTGAAAATTCACCCAACAAGGACCTGCCTTCTGTAATCTTCAAATGATTTTCAAAGGATTAGCAAGTGACCTTACCTAAAGTAAAAGAGGACCTAGGAGACTCTTCAAATAATCCATTTAATGGACTGGTTGCAAAACAATGGGTGGAAGATGTGACGCACACATTCCACCCCATTTATATTTAGGTTTTGGTAGTGTAAATGATGCCTGAAGAGTCAGTGGAGACCATTCACAAATTGGCCATTAAAGATTTTTCTGGGTGTTTTTGTGGGACCTGGAGGAAGCATTGCTAGCCAGAGTTGATGATCTCTCGCATATTTGACGTACATATCTGAAATAGCATAACATCTAAGCAAATGTAGTTTGACAGTACAGATTCTTGCATCATTAAAAACTAAAAACTATGTCTTTCAAAGACTCATTCTTGGGAGGTAGATATTGAGGGTAAGCCTGGCATTTATTACCAATCAGAAGGTAACTATAACTGAGTGGTTTGCTGGCTGAGAGAATGTGAGAAAATGCAGATGCTGGAGAAATCAGAGTCAAAAGGTGAGGCACTGGAAAAGCACTGCAGGTCAGCCAGCATCCAAGGTGCAGGAGAGTCGATGTTTCAGGCCTAAGCCCTTATTTGGGAATGTGGGGAGGGGAAGGGGGATGAGAGATAGATAGGAGAGTGAGAGTGGGGAGAGAGGAGAGGTAGCCAGGAAGGCAATAAGTAGATGCAGATGGGTGGCTGATAGTGATAGGTGGGAGGGGAGGGTGGAGTGGATAGATGGGAAGGAAGGTGGACAGGTAGAACAGTTCAAGAGAGCCGTACTGAGTTGGAGGGTTGGATCTGGCATGAGGTGGGAGGGAAAGGAGATTTGGAAACTGGTGAAGTTGACATTGATGCCGTATGGTTGGAGGATGGTTTGCTGGCCTTCAGGCCTGTGATTGGAATCCACATAGATCAGGGCTGATGGTATTAATTAATTCACTTTTAACAAAATAATAATCCTTCATGATAGCTTTTACTAAAAGTGAACATGAATTGGAGTTTTCTGCTTCTTATTTCTTGAATCTTTTTAAAAGTGAAATGAAATTCTCTGCAATGAGAATTAACTCACAGTCTTCAGCCTATTAGCCTAGGCCCAGAATCAATGGACCAGAAAAACTATCACTCCATGGCTATACCACATTTTACACTCTAGGCACTGTCAGTTTCTGACAAAATGAATTCAGTGACAGATCTCTCTGTGCTTGCAGTTAAATAAATCCATCAGAAAAGACTCCTTTAAATTGCTAATCTGGCTGGCCTAGAGAGAACTGAAACCTAACATTCCCCTTGATCCAAGCTGAGACAGATGAACTTGCATGTAAGCACAATAACAGACACAATAAAAGAATAGAAGGGTGTGTTTATGTATCTTACCCAATAATGCGAAGCTTACTAAAGCAAGGAATTAGTTCTCTCACTCCGTAGTCATTGATATTGTTATTGTCTAGTTCGAGCCCAATTGTTTTCTGAATGCCACGTAAAATAAAAGTGATTGCACTGCAGTCCGCTGAGTAGACATTGCAATAGGTGAACTTTATATAATCTTGGTGAATTCTCTTGGCAGCAAGTCTGGCTACTTCTTTGCTGTGCACTTCAAATATGCACCTCACCAGCCATTTGAAACGCGGGACAGCTTGCATCTGATAGAAATCGTTGCTTGTGTACGTTTTCACACAGCCAACCAGGTAGGACTTCAAAACTGCTCTCTTCTTTTGAATGCTTATTTGGCAAGTCAAATGACTCAGTACATCCAACTTGGTTTTGGAAAGCAAGCCACAAAGAAAGAAAACAGTTAGTTGGAAATGTTCTCGGGCCTCGAGCAAGTGTTCTTTTGAGCTTCTCTTGGAGTTTTTGCAGGAGACTGAACAGTTGAGTGGATGTGATTTCCCTCCATGTGGTATCTTTCCGGTAAAAAACTTAATGATTCCCTTCGCCCGAATTCTCTTGTTAACAACCAGGAAAAACGCGGTGAAAAATGACTGGAGGGTCAGATGAAGGAACTCATAGGTTGATTGGTTCCCACATCCATCGTAGTGGCCTACACTCTTGATAAAGCCCAACTGTAAATCCTCCTCTGAGATACCAGCCGCTGTGATTTGCTCCTGACTAAAGATGAAGTTATTGCTTTTGATTCCCTCTTTTGCCAATTTTCCCAATCTCATCAGAGAATCTTTCTTTGCTTTGAATGTCTCACTTTGACTTTTGTTTCTTTTGTTCAACCTCGTTTTGAAAGAACGGTTTAAGAAAACCTCTAACATCAATAGGTAGATGTCAGTCAACGTTACATAATCCAACATTTGCTGAGAGTTACATTCTGACTGTAAGTGTTCATAACATTTAAATATAATCCAGCAAAACAATGGCACTGAACATAAACTACAAAGGTGAGGGTTTGCTTCCAACTGGGTCAAAACCAAAGTTTGATGGGGTTGGTTTTTGAAGAACTTCTTTAAATATTGCAATAAATGGTCCTTTGTAAAGCCCTTCAGTGTCACTCTCTTTCTTACCATTCTCAATGGTAGCTCGGTGCCAGTTCTTGCAGTCAATAATTTTCTTGAGTTTTTCAATAAATTTCCGTGAAGTAGGTTCAACAAAAGAGTGACAGGATGCATGAGGTCAAAGGGTGAAGAGATTACAGGTATATCACTAAAGTCACAGTCAGCATTAATTTCATCAAACCCATCCAGTGTGAAGAGGACAGAGTCTGGGTGTTGTTGGATGTAACTAAATATCTCATCAGTGTCTTTGTCTGGATAACAATTGTATTTAAACAGTAGATCTCTGAGAGAAATCTTATCTTCCTTTTCAAAGATATTGAACATGCGACATCTAAATTTAAAGAAGAATTTAACACCAGTACACAGCTCTCCTTTGGACCAGAGTTTCTGAAGTCTCTGGAGCAGTATGGTCTTACCAACCCCAGCATCACCAGTTATAAAAACTATCTCTGCATCCTCATTGATGATGCCCGTGTCACTGAACAAATCCTCCAAGTGGGAAATGGGTCCTTCAGTTTCACCTACTGCATTAACTCGTTCCATAAGAGTCTCAGTGTAAGTATCATCCAGCAAGATGTCTTCTTTCTGAGCATACGAAGTGATGAACTTGGTTTCCCTTTTCAATTGATGTCTAAGTTTTTCAGAATATTGGCAAACTTGGAAAGTAGAAATTTGAAATCAATGTTTTTATTCAAAACAGAATTTATATTATTTTGTTTTACATGCCAAGGGCCACATCATGTAATTTAGGTCCCTATCTTTGCCCCAGTTCCTCCTTCAAGTAATAAGTATGTCAGGCCAGTGATGTTCTATTTTCTTAAAGGCTTACACATTGGTTTCATCAAGAATATAATTACTTACCAGCATCTGTGAGAAGAATCGTCTTTCTCACTAAATGCTCAGGTGGCTGATACTCAATTATTTTTATCCAATCCTGCAGCTCAGGATAAACGTCTTTAGCCTTGTACATCACATACACAAAATACTCAGCAGCTTCAGGTCCTTTATTGCATATTATGTCAAGGATTTCACGCACCTAAAGAAAATGTAGCGATAAACTTGATGCTATCAATAATAATCAGTTTCAAGATGGTATATTACTGTATCAATGGCTTATAATACTCTAGAAATTGCTTTGGATCTCATTTCCCACTTCACCCTGTTTGCCCATTATTCGCATTCCTCCTGATCTATACTAGTCCACCAATACATATAAATCCCCACAGCTTCACCCCACCTTACCTCATCTCCAGTCTCTCATTTTGTGTCCTCTTGCCTTATGTCAGTACTTTCTTCCACTACTCAACTTACAACATCCAATTATATAATTCTTAAGAGAAACCTCTCTTTTAGTTATTAACCTTCCTTAAAGAGCTTTCAAAATTCCATTGACCAAGTTTTCAATTATCTTCCTTAACTCTCCAGCAAATGCTCAGTGTCCATTTCCTGACTCCTCCTGCTTTGGGATTCTGTCTTTTTATATCTATAAATAAGTATTGAGGTTTAAATACCGGCTGATCACTGCAATATTTCTGGTGAGCAAAGCTGGTAAGGGGAGGACAGTAGTGATGCCCTACTTTGGGAATGCAATTAACATGAGTCGAGAGCGTGGTGCTGGAGCATCCAAGGAGCAGAAAAATCAACGTTTTGGGCAAAATCCCTTCATCGGAATGCTGCCTGACCTGCTGTGCTTTTCCAGCACCACACTCTCAACTCTTATCTCCAGCATCTACAATCCTCACTTTCACCTGATGTAATTAACACGGTCTATCCCTTAAAGACTACTGCACAAATACAATCCCAGCTGCATGTAATGGGTGCATTGGCATCAATGTAATTTGCTTGCTATAAGTGGTATTTAGTTAAACCAAAATAGTTGTGTCTTTTCAATTTCTGTTATAAGAATCATAGAACCCCTAGTGTGGATGCAGACCATTCGACCCATCAAGTCTACCAACCTTCTGAAGAGCATCCCCCCCAGACCCAGCCCCCTTACCCTACCCCTTCTACCCTGCATTTCCCATGGCTAACACATCCAGCCTGCACATCCTGGACACAATTTAGCATGGCCAATCCCACCTAAACAGCATATCTTAGGACTTTGTGAGGAAACTGGAGGACCTGGAGGAAACCCAATCAGACACAGGGAAAATGTGCAAACCCCACACAGACAGTCGCCCAAGAATCGAACAGAGTCCCTGACCCTGTGAGGCAGCACTGAGTTATCATGCTGGCCATGTTAAGATTCCTCATTTAGATCTCAATGTTAAATTTCCTCTGTTCAACTTCAGTGTTAAATCTCATCTTTTCAATAGTCTGAAGACTGAAGCTAATGCATTTCAAAAGGATAAAATTTAACACAATATTCAACTTCTAAGGATTAAACTGCTCCAAATGGATTCATAACAGCTTCAATTGTGTTTTTCTTTCCTTCTCTCTCACTATTCACAGTTCCATATTGATATCTTTGGTGAATCAAATTATCTAGATACATGAATACAAACTGGTTAAGAAGTTACTGAATTTTCCAAATAGTGGATACAATTGAAACATCTGACACCATTATAATTTCTCTGGTGATGACAAATGGTTAATATCAATAGACAATAGACAATAGGTGCAGGAGTAGGCCATTCTGCCCTTCAAGCCTGCACCACCATTCAATATGATCATGGCTGATCATCCTTAATCAGTATTCTGTTCCTGCCTTATCTCCATAACCCTTGATTCAACTATCCTTGAGAGCTCTATCCAACTCTTTCTTAAATGAATCCAGAGTCTGGGCCTCCACTGCCCTCTGGGGCAGAGCATTCCACACAGCCACCACTCTCTGGGTGAAGAAGTTTCTCCTCATCTCTGTCCTAAATGGTCCACCCCGTATTTTTAAGCTGTGTCCTCTGGTTCGGCACTCACCCATCAGCGGAAATATGTTTCCTGCCTCCAGAGTGTCCAATCCTTTAATAATCATTTTTTAATTTCATTCATGGAATGTGGACATTTCACCATTCTCATTTGTACTGTCTATATAGTTAGTACGTGCCCTTTTAAGTCATAGAGTCAAAGAGCATGGGAACAGACCCTTCGGTCCAACCAGTCCCTTCTGACCATATCTAAAAGATGTGTTGCTGGAAAAGCACAGCAGGTCAGGCAGCATCCAAGGAGAAGGAGAATCGACGTTTCGGGCATAAGCCCTTCTTCAGGAATCTGACCTTCTGACCATATTCCCAAATTAAACTAGTCACACCTGCCTGTGCTTGGTCCATTTCCCTCTCAGCCTTTCTTATTCATGTACTTATCCAAACACCTTTTAAAATGTTGTAACTGTGCTTGCATTCACCACTTCCTCTGGAAGTTCATTCCATACCAGCCATTGTAAAAAAAAATTGCCCCATATGTCTTTTTTTAAAAAATCTTTCTTCTCTCACCTTAAAAACAATAGACAATAGGTGCAGGAATAGGCCATTCTGCCCTACGAGCCTGCACCACCATTCAATATGATCATGGCTGATCATCCTTAATCAGTATCCTGTTCCTGCCTTATCTCCATAACCCTTGATTCCACAATCCTTGAGAGCTCTATCCAACTCTTTCTTTAATGAATCCAGAGACTGGGCCTCCACTGCCCTCTGGGCAGAGCATTCCACACAGCCACCACTCTCTGGGTGAAGAGGTTTCTCCTCATCTCTGTCCTAAATGGTCTACCCCGTATGTTTAAGCTGTGTTCTCTGGTTCGGCACTCACCCATCAGCGGAAATATGTTTCCTGCCTCCAGAGTGTCCAATCCTTTAATAATCATTTTTTAATTTCATTCATGGAATGTGGACATTGCTGACAAAACCAAAATTCCTCAGCAACAGCACAATAAGTTCATGTCCAAATGGCCCTCATTGGTTATACCCATTATCAATGGACTGGTAGTCACCACTGTGTTGAGTCCTTCCTCCAGCAAGGCCTCTTAGAATGATAGAATCCCTATATAGTGAAGCAGGCCATTCGACCCATCTACATCACCCTTCCAAATGGATGCAAACCCTACTCTGTCCTATTCCTATAACCCTGCATTTCCCATGGCTAATTCACCTAGCCTGCACTTCCCTGGATGCTATGGGAAATTTTGCATGGCCAATCCATCTAACCTGCTCAGGTTTGGACTGTGGGAGGATACCAGAGCAATTGGCGAAACCCACGCAGATTCAGGAAGAATGTGCAAACTCCACAGAGACAGTCACCAAAGGCTGGAATGGAACCCGGGTCCCTGGGTGTTGCGAGCCACCACGCTCTTGTTGACAGGAGCATATCTGGTAACTGACCAACACACTTGATTCCAGGCTTCCACCTAATCCCAACTCCCAAAACAGCTCTATGGGATTGGAAATATTCTGTATTAGACTTTTATTCCAGTCGTCATTAGATTACTTGAATTTAAATGCCCTGGCCAACATGATGGAATTAGTTCTGGCCTTTAAATTCCTCAGCCAGGGAGTCATACCTTGAAACCAGAATATAAAAGTACAGAGGTAAGTGGTATGGATTATCTTACCTCGAAGGGAAGTGTTTCTGGCTTTTACATCCTGAAGTTAATTAGATGGTAACAAATCCCCAGATTTTTCCTTTGGAAAAGATGTCAGATTAGCCAGCTCAGAAAGAGCTACAGGAAATTACAGACCTTTTTATACACTTTTAATACAGGAAAGAGTAATTCCTGCAATGTGACAAAACACCAGAATAAGGCTTTGAAGAGTACATTAAAATATTTACAGAAGTGAATGTAAGGTGGCCGTATTATCAAGCTCAAATAATGCAGTAACCCCCAGAAGGTTGGCTGTTTTATGATGTTATGTGAAGCTTTAGCGAGATTGCAGCCTTGAAATCTCTTCAATATATTTTATATTTTATTTTAAATTTTCAAGGATAGCACTAGCACAGGTTAGAGAAACAATTATAACTTGTTCCAGATTGACAGACACACTAGGAATATGATTTTTAAAAAAACAATTTAAAGGAGGAGGTAAGTGTAAGGGAGAACAATATTTGAAGAGAACGAAAATAACTTGTACTTATGCAACATATCCAAAAGCAAGTTGCAGTCAGTGAAGCGATTCTCAAATGTAGTCATTGTTATGATATTGGCAAACAGTTTGCACAATGCCAGCAGCCACAAACAGCAACAATTCAAGTTTCAGATATTCATTTTTGGAATATTAATTTCTCATTCATTTTCTCTTTTTCTCACCACTCCAGTACATTTTTGAAAAATCTGACACTGCCTCTGGCTTCTCCCTTTTACCAATAATACTTACTGTTGATTATCTCAACAAATCAATCTTGTAGTCCAAAAACATTGATACACGTAGGCCAGAGCTTTTGCAGGATTGGACAGGGTGGACAGCTTAGGCAAAATACCTCTGGGGGCCAATTCTTGAAGTCCTACCCTTACACCGCCCACTCTCCTCACAACCCTAAAAAAGTCATCCACCAATTTCATCAGGTCCATGAAGGTGATTGTACATTGGCAACTGCGGCTGCCATCAAGCTTAACCAATGTTTTTTAATGGGATGTCCAAATGATGACTATGGGCATTACGTTTTTTGGGAGAAGGTCTAAACTTATCAGAGCTCTATGGAAAGGCAAAGTTCCCTTTTGGATTGGAAAAGAAAACACCTTTGTATGAAATAATGTGTCCTTTTAGGAGAGGTAAAATGCTCTTTGGAAAGGTCAAATTCCCTTTAATATTATTAATATTAAACAGGATTATGTGTAAAAGAAACGCAATTATCAAACTGTCAAGGCATTTAAAACCTCCTGAGAATTGTCAAGCTGTCAAGGTATTTAAATCTTCTGGGCTTTTTTCCCAGAAGTATCTTTTTTTAAAAAAAATGTCACTGTTGGCTATTTCACTGTGTCTGTTGATCTAAGTGTGAGGTTGGCATTTGCACAGCTGATTCACAACTTTTCACTATCATAGTGGATTGCCGGTCAGTTCGCAGTTTGACTGAAAGTTCCAAGTCGTAATCCAACCTTTGATATCAGGAATAGAAATGCTTGCTTTCATCAAGGATTTATTAGTTGAAGGAACTTAACTGTAGTGAATGGGCTTTTAAAAATGAGAATATTTTTGTTTAATTGTGATGCCATCAATATATATCTAGTATTTGATTTTATCCCAGCATGCATCCTGAGGACTGTCTATGGTAGATATTGTGCAAGTTATCTTGGAGGATGTAAAGACAAAAGGTGCCAATAAAGAAGAATGTGGTGGGCAGTGTTGATATATGAGCCGTAAAGTTTATGGGATGGGTATGAGGTCATGTATTGGCACAGAAGAGCATGAGGGGCCATTGGGTGATTGGAGGGCATGAGATGGCACAGTTAGGAAACTTTGCCATTGTCTCTCCTGACTCAGAAGCGAGAATTTGGACCAGAGTCTCTGCCATGTCAACTGCCTCTGCCTAGTGTGCAGTCAGACTGACTGAAGTTACCAAAACGTAGCATCTGGCTGTACCTCAGAACACAATGAACTCCATCGAGCTGAGAACAATAAGTACATACTGCCTTTTTGCCAGCACTTATTTTTGTTTGGCTGAGGAAATAATTATAATTTAATGTTAAAGTTAACAATCTGTTTAATTACTTCTTCTTGAATGGGTATGATGTGACCAGGAATAGACCTCTGAGAGTAGGAGTTCAGTTTGTGGGCGATAATCTGATTTGGATGACTACAGCCACTGTCTGAGCTGTTCCTCATGTGCCTCACTTATTGAGCAAGTGGCTCCATCTTCCCTGAAATGGTTGGAAGTTGTCCAGATTTACCACTGAAGGTTCAAACCTGAGACTTTACCACTTGCCAGGTTTGGTTTATAATTTTTTCAGTCAACAAGCAAATGTGTATTTAAAGGCACTAGTACGAAATACTCCTAATTGGAATGTAAGAAGCCCTCTTTTTGCAAAACTGCCAGAGTTGATCACTACTGTGATCCCATTGCATAGACTAAGTTCACAATCCAGCTTGACACCTGAGTGCCTCACTGTTCTGTGTGCCATCGTTCAAAACCAAGCATGAAATTGAAACCCCATCTACTGCCTCAGGAAAGGTACCAGGGTACTAAAGGAGAACACGAGATTTTCCCCTGTTGTTTTATCTGCTTTCGCATCAATACTTACTCCTCAGCCATAACCACCGAGTCACTGTCACATTGCTGTCTGTTAGACTTTGCAGTGTTCAACTTCTGACAAAACAGCAAGTTATATTGCCATATTTACTTTGCATGTACCAATACAAATTACTTCACAGGGCTGCAGATAACATATGACCTAAAATCTTGATCAAAAGATAATTTTTACTAAGACCATGAAAGTACTTATTTCCAGCTTTGTAACATTTCTAAGGGCAGTTAAGAGTCGGCAGCATTGCTCTGGATCTGGACTTACATGTGGATCAGACATGATGAGGATTCCAGATTTCCTTCCCTGAAGAACATTCTAATGAATCCACTTTTTACAACTAGAAAACATGAAAGCTGTCTTGGTTGCCATTATGAAGACAAGCTTTACATTCCAGATCTTTTATTTGAATTTAAATTCCACCAAACTGCTATGGGGAGATTTGAATGCATGAGCCCAAAACATTAGTCTGGGCCTCAGGTATACCAGCCCGTTGACATTACTGCTACACCATCACTTCCCTCAGTGTGTGAATAAGAGCATGGGCAGCAGTTTTGAGCATTCCAGCATTTCTGGAAGGTAAAATGTGGGAGGCCAGCAAGGAATGCTCTGAAATAATGAAATACAGAGGTTACAAAATACATACGAGGGCTTTAGCGGCAGATGAGCTGAGACACTGGTAGAGGAAGTTATGCATTATTGTGGAGGTAGTCTTAATGATTATACAGACACTTGTCAGAAACACATTGAAATCAACAGACACCAAGGTTGCACACTGTCTGATTCAGCTTTGAGAGGTATAGAGTCAATGACTAGGCAGTCTGTAGTGGAAACTAAAGCAGATGCAGCATTGTTTTGGTGTTTCTAAATTAATTGGAGGAAATCTCTGCTCATCTGATACTGGATTTCAGCCAGGCAATCTTGTCACTTAAAGACCATAGAGATATGGTAAGGTGTTGGAAAGTAAAGTGATCTGGGATAATGTCACCAAGGTGATGTAGCAAGTAAATGAAAAATAAGAAGAGACCAAGAAAGGATTCTTCAAAGGCATCAAAAGTTAACAGAGTGGGCACCACTGCTGCTGATTGTCTGACTATAATTAGCTAGACAAGAGTGGAATCAGACCACCCACATTACCGTACAACAGACAGAAGCATTGGAGGACCATTGGATGGTCAACTGTGTCAGAGGCTGTAGACGGGTCAAGAAGGATGAGAGGAATGGAATATCATTACCACAGTCACTGATAAGAGATGTTTTGGTAATGTTGCAGAGGTGGAAATCTGATCTGAGGGTTTGAAACAGAAATTTCTGGGGAAACATTACATAGATTTAGGAATCGAGGAGGAAACCACAAGAACAGACCCAGCATTAGTTTTGCTTTGAGGTGGGGCACAATTAAAGTGAGGTTAAGGTTAGTGTTAACAGGCCATACCTGAGTAAAGAGAACCATTAAACAAAATCAGTCAACCTAGGGAATGTGAAAGGAAGTTCAAGGTTCAGCAGTTTAGTAGGAAAGGGTCACATGAAAGTCTTGTGAACAAGGTTGTCTCAGAGAGGACAGAAGGGGAAATCCGAGAAAAATGGGACAAAGACACAATTTCAGTGCCAAGGCAGTGGGGAGCCATAGAGGAAGCTTGACCCAGTGGGATGGGGAAGTGGGAGAGACAGCTAGTGAGAGAGTCTCAATCTTAGTGGCATAGGAGCCCTCAAACCCCTTGCCCCTCTTGTTGGGCAGCTGTGCAAACTGCACTTCAAAGGAATTACATTGAGTGTAAAGTGCTTTGGGATGTCCTGAAATATGAAGGCACTGCCAAAATGAAAGATGGTCTTTGAGGCCAGATTGTTATACTTTGGAATGCTAGAAAGGGGATGGGGGAATGACAGAAGACATGGGGGGGGGGGGGCAGTGTACGAGAGAGAGAGTAAAATAGCAGATGTGGTCATTGGAGGTCTCTGTTGGGGAGAACAGGGCAGATAAGACTGGACGGCTCAGAAGGGAGATCAAAGGACTTACAGAAAACTTACAGGTGTGGGGTGGAGATGGATGGTGGTTGGAAGTCCAGGGTTAATTGTAAACCTGATAGAGAGGCCTTGTATGGACATCAGAAGGCTTGAGGTGAAGCAGAGGCCATGGTAGGGTGTCATCAGAGACTTCCAGAAGTGAATTAATGATTTGGTACATTGGGGCTGTGGGGAGTAAGATTAGAGACCTCAGTGAGGAAATTGGTTGGCAGGGGTCAAAAGAGATGGGTCACAGGGGTAAGGGGTAGGGTTGGTTGCCCAGTTACAATGGGCTAGTAAGGCAGAGTTACTGCAGCCAGAAAATTCAAAGGCACTTAACTCTTGAATATACCAGTGCTAGCCTCCTTTCTGCTGACAGGATTTCTTAAGGCCTGGGAATTCCAACCAGACAGAGTTAACTTTGAGACGGTGAATAACCTTGAGGTACACAGGCTTATTATAGTGTTTAAATTGCTTAGCTGCCTTATAGAAGAGGGTTAGCTGGTTGCCCGGCCTCCATTCAGGTACCATTAAAACCTGGATTGGTTGGGGTCAGATTCAGACTTTTATTCCAAACTTCCCAAACCTGCCTGCTTTGTGGGGCTAAGATTATATTCATTCTTTTAATAACATATTAATTAAAGAAGTGCTGTAGTTCTCGCGAGTTATCTGACCAGCTGGAGCTGTTGGATAGCCTAGTTAGTTTGTGATGCAAACTGGCTGTCCCACCTTCTCAACTGTACCTATAGCATAGTGACCCTCAGGTTAAACTCACCACCTTGAATGAGACAATGATCCTCATCCTATGGTGACTATTATCCTACCACTCCACATGTTTGAAAGACCCATGGAGCAGCACGGTGACTGCTGCCTCACAATACCAGAGATCTGAGTTCGATTCCAGCCTCAGCTGACCATACCTGTAGAGTTTGCACATTCACCCCATGTTGCGTGGTTTTCCTCTGGGTGCTCTGATTTCCTCCCATGGTCCAAAGGTGTGCAGATTAGGTGGATTGGCCATAGGAAAATGCAGGGTTACAGGATGAGGATGGATCTGGGTGGGATGCTCTTCGGAGGGTCAGTGTGGACTCAACTGGTTGAATGGCCTGCTTCCACACTGTAGGGATTCTATGATAACAAGACTAATGGAGGTGGCACCGTGGTCAGTACTATTGCCTCACAGTGCATCACAGGCATCTGGGTACGATTCCAACCTTGGGCAACTCTCGGTTTGGAGTTTGCACATTCTCTCAGTGTCTGCATGGATTTCTTGCCACAGTCCAAAGATGTGCAGGTTACATGGTCTGGCCCAGGGATGTGCACATTAGGTGGGTTAGCCACGGTAAATACCTCATGTAAGGTTACAGGAATGGAATGCCATTCAGAGGGTTAATGCAGACTTAATGGGCTGAATGGGGTCTTTCTGCATTGTAGGGATTCTAAGATTTTAATTTTAGTTTGACTTATTGATTACTAAGAGGGAAATTAATACAACATTCCCTCGCGAAAATGTTGGGGGGACTATATAGAACCATGCCTTGGGAGTTAAATGTTGAGTGTTTTATAGTGCAGGTATTATACTGAATTCCTTGAGCTCAGCAACACCAATGTGGGGAAAAATAGCAGAACAAAAGGAAATGAGTTGGTCATTCATCCTCTCACATTCTTCACCAGTCAGCTAGATCACAGCTGATCGGCACCTCAACTCTACTTTCCCACCTTTGCTCCACATCCCTCAGCAACAAAGAAATATCAATCTCAGACTTAAAGCCTCCAAATGGCCTCATACACTCACAGCCTTTTGTGGAAACCAAGTAAAGCTTTCCACTACCCCTTGTGCAAAAACATTTCATTTTGAAATAGATTTCAAAATGATTTACATTTGTTCTCAGTTCCCCCACTCTAATCTCGCATATCCTATTGCCATTTTTAAACACAACGTTCAGATCGCCCCTCGCTGATTTGTCAGCCTTCGTACCTTATCATATCGAGTTTGCTTCCTCTGTACAAGTTCCTTGTCTTCTGTGGTGAAATATCCAGACTGTAGAAGATTGTCCAGGATGCACTCAATGTTTTTAATTTCATTCACCAACTGAACCCGATGTTCTGTGAGGAGTTTAAGGTAAGAGGCAACCTGATGTTTACAGGCCGCTGTCTCATCCATAGTAAATGCTGATGTTTCTTTTTCTTCTGTTATTTTTGGAGATATCTTCCCATACTCTTAAAGAGCTGTTGTTTTAAATGGTCCTGACGTAGTGAATCCTCAAACTAAACTTCCCCAAAAGAAAAAAACCCCTGCACATCTCATGTTCAATCTGGGACTTCCTCAATTGGTTGACTCACTTCCGATACAATGTTACCACTCTGTTCAGTAATCTTCTGTATAACGAAGTTAAGCATCCAATCTATGCTGGTTCTTGGCTGGAATGTTGCACTGTCAGAGATGCTACCTTTTAGATGCATTATTAAACCAGGGCCCTGTTTGCTCTTCCAGCTGAAACATTACCTGTAGTAGTTCAGAGGCAACTCGGTCATCAGCAATAGAAGAAGCACACCAAAGGGCATGCTGACCACTAGTCATATTGGTAATCTTTGTTGAAGGATCAATATTGACCCAGAACTAGAACTCTGCTCATCACGATTTGAGGTACCTTGTTGTCAAATTGGTTGTTGTACTGAATGCTATTCCAACTGTGGCAGCACCTGTTTTCAAAGTTGTGCCATGGGATCTTTTAGTGAGAGGCAGACAGGGTTTAGGTTTAATGTCTATTTGAAAAGGTAGCACCTCTGGCAGTGCAGCACATCCTCAGTACTGTTTTAAACGTCTAGATTAAGTATTCATGTCATCATTGGGAAGACACATGCTGGATGAAATTGAATGCAGAGAGATAGGAAATAATACAGTTCACTGGAGAATATCATTATGAACTGTACAGTTCTAAAGGACTGCAAAGTCAAAAAGACCTTGGGGTATTTGTGAACAAATTACTAAAGGTAGCAGGATGGTTGTGAAAATGGTCAAAGTTGGTGACGGGACCGAGTCTCTATACTGGTTCAACAACTACATCCAATTCTGGCCGCCATGATTTAGAAAATGATGTGAAAACTTTAGAGAGGGTACAAAAGACATGTAACAGAATAATTTCAGCAATGGCAGAGTTCAGTTACTTATTGGGATTATTGGAAGCTGAGGCTGTTCCTAAAGAGAAGATTGAGAGGGGTTTTGTATTTAAGATCATGTGGAGATAGGAAGGAGTAGATAGGGAGAAATTATAGGGAACAAAAAGAAAATGCAGAGGACACTGGTTTAAAGTGGATGGCATAGCCTCAGGTGACTGTCTGTGTGGAGATTGTACATTTGCCCCATGTCTGCATGGGTTTCCTCCTGCTGCTCTGGTTTCCTCCCATAACGATACGCAGGTTAGACCATAACACCATAGGAACAGAAATTAGGCCATTCAGCCCATCCAGTATGCTCTGTCAATTGATCAAGGCTGATAGGTTTTTTTAACCCCATTTTCTCACTTTCTCCCCGTACCCTTTGATCCCCTTGGCAATCAGGAACATATCTATCTCTGTCTTAAATGTACTCAATGACCTGGCCTCCACAGTCTTCTGTGGGAATGAATTCCACTGATTCACAATGCTCTGGCTAAAGAAGTTTCTCTTTATCACCGTTCTATCCCTTTACTCTAAGGCTGTGCCCTCGGGTCCTCAGATGGATTGGCTATGCTAAATTGCCCATAGTTTCCAGGGATGTGTAGGTTAGGTGGATTAGACATGGGAAATGCAGTGTTATGGGGATAGTGTAGGAGTTAGATTTGATTGGGATGCTCTTCGGACCATTGGTGCAGACTCAATGGGCCGAATTGCCTGTTCTGTACTGTAGGGATTCTACGACTCTATGAATGAATCAAAGGTGACATGAGTGAAACCTTCATTTACACAGCACAGCTTGGGGTTATTACGGAGATAAAATTCAACTGTGACACTAGATAATCACCTGAAAAGATAAACATTTTAAACCATTCCATTATTTTAAGTCACTAGAGTAGGACGTGAACTGACAATCTTTTCACTGAGGAGCAGTCCTACCACTGAGCTAAGACAACATTTTGTTGGAAGTTAAAATATGAAATTTATACAATATTGTATGGACTCAATGGCTCCCTTCTGTGTCATAATAATTCTACAACATCATAAAGTTCTCTTTTTTAGCAGGAAGGAACAATTAATTCAAACGGATGCCATGTTGAGAATAAAAATGACAAAACTTCATTCATTAAATTGGGGCTGAATGTCTTTGCCTCTTTTAGAATACTTATATTTTAAAGTAGTAAGCAGGCCCAGCCATCCTGTGCAGTTTTGGCCTCCTAGTCTGAGGAAGGATATTTGTGCTATTGAGGGAGTTCAGTGAAAGTTCACCAGACTGATTCCCAGGATGGCAGGACTGACATATGAAGAAAGACTGGATTAACTGGGCTTATACTCAATGGAATTTAGAAGTTTGGGGAGGGGATCTCATGGAAACATAAGAAGTCCTGATGGGACTGGACAGGCTAGATGTGGGAAGAATGTTCCTGATGTTGGGGAAGTCCAGAACTAGGAGTCACAGTCTAAGAATAAGGTAAGACTAAGGGGTAAACCATTCAGGATTGAGATGATGAAGAATTTCTTCACTCAGAGAGTTGTGAACCTGTGGAATTCTCTCCCACAGAAAGCTGCTGGGGCCGGTTCGTTAGATATATTCAAGAGGGAGCTGGACATGGCCCTTGAGACTAACGGATTCAAGGGGTATGGGGAGAGGGCAGGAATGGGCCTCTAATATTGCATGATCAGCCATGATCGTATTGAGTGGTGGTGCAGGCTCAAAGGGCCGAATGGCCTACTCCTGCACCTATTTTCTGTTTCTTTGTGATTCTTGTACCTTGTACTTGCTGGTGGGGCCTTTGCCTAAACCAGATAAGCCTACTGAGAGGGAGAGGGTTAGAATGCATTCAACTGATGTTTCCTTTACCCTAATCTCTCAGAAGGCTAATGCCTCAGTTCATGAAGACTAAATGGGTATTCTGGCTTCTTTCAAGTAGTTTTTGGATAAGTCACAGGAGTCAAAGCCACAGAATTATAGCCTGAAACAACATAACATGATTTTAAATTATTCTTAATTGTTTACATGTGTTTAATTTCCTTCCATTGGTCTCTTCCCCACCCTCTCATCAGTCATGGTCCTAGGGTTGCAAATCCCGCTCTCCTTTGGAAGCTAGATGCTGGAATGCTTTCTGGGCAGTTCACAAACAGGCACAATCTTGGAGTACTTGCAAGGGTTACATGTCAGAGAATGTCCATACAGGTAGTTCTCCTGTACGCTGTAATTGTGTTCCAGCGAAACCTTGCTTAATGGAAAATTGCTTCATATAAGTAATAGGTAAAAGACCAGCAAAAGAAATCACTCATAATCTCTCAAACATCATTCAAAAGTCTAACACAAAGTATAGCACAGCCTGAATGAAGGTATAAATCATATTTATCAACAAAACAAAAGTACATTTAACACAGTACATTTAAAAAAAAGTTGTTAATGCAGGGACAGAGGGTCATAATAGTGCGTAACGTAGACGCCCTCATTCCCGTTAAGCAAGTTATATCACATCTTCTCTCCTTATGCTCAGAACACTTTATAACACTTAGCTTCTCTTCCAGTGTTATAGCCTTTCTTCGCCACCTACAATTTTATCACTAGGATGCTTCTTGCTAACATTCTTGTCACTCCACCCCTCCATTTTTTCAGAAAAAAAGGATAATCTAGGGGCAGTATACCTTTCACAGAAAGCTGCTCAATGTATCACTCTCAGAAAGCTGCTCCCTGTACAGTACCTCTCACAGAACGCTGCTGTTAGTAACTGACATTGGAGTATGCGCAGAATGGCACAGAGGCCAGCCCTGACATCGACACACGCACAGAACGAAGCTTGCAAAACGATCATCGCTGGAATCGCGCTATTGTGAACTGAGGTGAGTGTTCTTGAAAATACTGTTTGTTAATCCCTCAGCAACATTCTAAGCAAATCACGCTGCCAGAACACGCGTTATCTGAGAATTACCTGTATTTGCAAAAGTGATCTAGTGACCAGATGGGAAAGGAGAATGGTTTGATGATGATAATTGACTGATTACAGAAAACATCCAGTCAATGAGATGTTGTTCGTAACAAGTTCTAACATGCTTGAGCTAATAAGGCTAAACAATTTAATATATTGGTCAAATACTTTAAATCTGTGCCTTAATATTTCTGTAATTACATTGCTGTGACAAGGGCTTCATTAAAAATGGCATAAGGAATTAAATATTTCATAGAGTAGGGGCAGTCATTTGGTTGTAGAACTTCCAAGTCTGGAAAAAAATACATTTTATCAAAGTTTTTCAAATTGCACTCAACAAGTCAATTTTCAAGAATACTAATTTAAGAGGAAAACCAACATTTATACTGTGTGAGAAAAGAGTATTGATTGGTTGGCAAATTAATTCTGGCAGAGGCATTGTCATGCACCAGCTAATGATGTTTGACAATCAACTGTTAACCTTTGTATAAATTTAAAATCAGACAGGTTAATGCTAATGTTTTTAAGCATTGACTTGAGAAATTAATTGGCAAATCGCTGTCACATATTTTGTTAAGTTATTCTGTATCAACTTAACTTTTTATTTGTTACAAACTTAAGGCAGCCCAACAAGTTTATTTTATTATCCACCAGTAAGTCATAGCAAAAATAACCATAAATAAATATAAACATTTAGCTGCCGTCCACTGTTTGACTGATGGAAATTCCAGCTTGACCCAGCTTCATTATAAATTGCTTTAATGCGTGGTGAAAGAACAGCAATGATAGATGTCATGCTTACATTCAAATCTTCACACAAAAACTTTCATGTTAGTGTCAGCAGTTACAGGTTGCTCATGTGTGATGAGTCACAAAGGCACTTTCAATATTTCTTGAACAGCAGTAGAAAATGCCATGGTTTGTAAGCTGGCTTTCCAGCTTAATTTCAGTTCCTCAGATTGTTCCAATCACTGCAACCCTCATAGAAGACAATTGGCAGGTTTTCTCTTTGTGTTCTATAGGTAGTGTTACGACTGTTGAACCTTCTACAGTTTCACGGTTTACGATTAACCACAAGGGAAATGTCACTCACAGCAAAATCCTTTGTTCTTCAGCGAGCCTCTTAGCTCCTTCAGCAGAGATATTATTACCATTCAGGCTGATTAGGAAAGAATTTGAACAAGTTAACACCTATCAAAGCAATCCACAAAACTAAGTCATAGGCCCAGATGTGCACTGTTACAGAGAAAGGCAAAAGTGGTAGAAGAGATCAGAAGTCGGAAGTCTTACCCCTGAACCTGTAATTTCCCATGGTCACATGGGTGGGATGAGGGTGTGGGCTATGTTTCAGATATGTATGGTTTGTGGAGGAAACTGCCAATTTAAATGATCAACATCCTTCATTCAAATTGTATTTTCAGATCCTTGCTTTAAATGTACAGCACGAAAGGAAACCCTTCGGTCCAACTCGTCCATGCCCACCTAATGTCCTAAATTAACCTAATCCCATTTGCCAGCATTTGGCCCATATCCCTCTAAACTCTCTCTATTCATATAACCATCCAGATGCCTTTTAAATGTTGTAATTGCACCAGCTGCCACCACTTCCTCTGGCTATTCATTCCATACATGCACCCCTCTGCACAAAAGTGATAAATGAAGGGGGAAAAGGTGGGGTAATAAACACTAACTTGGCATAAGAGGAATGAGGAACCATAAGAAGAATGTAAGGAGAGAGAGAGAGAGAGAGGGGGGGGGGCTAGACTTCTACAGTGGATTTAAGGTGCCAATGAAAATGGTTGACAACCTTAGGGGCCTGAGCTGGTGTGGAGTGAGGAAAAGTGAAAAGGGGTAAGGAATGGTGTAATGTTTTAGGGTTTATATTTTAATTTTAATTTTTGGATTGTGAAGCCCTGAGTAAGGTTTTCTTCAAACCTGACTTGGCAATAGCACCCTCTTCCCGGGCTGCCAGGCCTGATGTCCTATCCAGTTTCTCAAACAGAACAAAAAGGGAGAGTGTGGGCAGCCCTTTTTAAAAGGTTGGGTCCTTGGAGCTGGGACTTTTCTCAAGGTGTAGGTCATTAATAAATGATCAGGAGAAGCAAAAGTTCCAACGTGGATCTCTGGGAAATTCCACTACAGACTTTACTACAGCCCAAAGCAAATCCATTGACTGCTACTCTCTCTTTCCTGTTTCTCATGTTGCTACTGTCCTTTTAATCCCATGAGATATAACTTTGCTCACAAGTGTATTGTATGGCGCTGTATCACATAGCTTTTTGACATTTATGTACTTCATATCAACAGCATTGCTCTGATCAACCTTCTCAGTCATCTCTTCCAAAAACCCCAGCAAGTTACTGAAGTGTAATTTTCCATTATGGAGATCCATGCCCGTTTTCCTTAATTATTTGTCCATGTGGCTCACATTTATCCATGTGGAAGTTAATTTTTTTCCCACATCATTGTTTCTAGACATTTCCCCACCATGCAACTTAAACTGATTGGCATATTTTCATTCATGGCACCACCCTTGTAATCAAAGGATAAGGGAAAAATTATTGCCAGTGTCCCTGCAATTTCTACACTCACTTCCCTCAATATCCTTGGACGCATCTCAATCGATCCCAGTGCCTTGTTAAGTTTAGACAATCTATCCAATACCTCTCCCTTATCAACTATGAACCATACTCAATGACTGAATGACTCCTCATTCTCCAAAGTCAGTGTTGCACCTTCCTTAGTAAAGGCAGGTGCAAAGTATTAATAGAAGACATCAGCTATGCCACCTGTCTCCATGTATGGTAACCTTGTAGAGCGAAATGTTGAGTAGCAGTACAATTGTGAAAACTGATGCTCAATCCTAAAGCTGAATCACTCGCAATAATGTGTTGTCAGAGCAGCAAGTAGCTTTAGCCATCTTGTGATTACAGCAAATTAAAGCATTTTTACAGAGGCCTCAGTAGGAACTGGATCTGTGAGCTGGGAGGGCAATGAGGGTTGGGGGAAATTGTCATGGGTGGGAAACTCCAGAATTCTGAACTTCCCCCACGAGCTTGTTACACCACAATGTAGGTGTTACTCTCCAACAGTTCCTGCTGAGAATTTAACCTGATTGGCTTGGCTCCATGTTGGGCAAAAAAGGGAAGCCGTAGGAGCAGCAACGGCTACACAGTTACATTGGTGGGGGGGGGATCCAAAGCTTGATGCTGGGAGGTGGTTTAGGATGGAGAAGATCCAATGATGAGAGGTTGTGGTGATCTAGTAGCAGTGAAGACAGTAGGCTGGGAAGGAGCAATGCCACTCCTCCTGGCCTACAAGCTGTGCTGGATGGGCACGTTATCTTTCCTCACAACTCTCCGTGTCCTTTGAGCTGTTGAGTTTCGAGAGGCCGGGGAAACCCAGCCAGCCACAATGTAGCCTGTGAAAGTGAGGTTTCTAGCCTTATTAACAAGTTAAAATGGCAACACTCCTCCAACAAAATGGGCTAGCTGGCAAACCTTTGTACTTCCCCTTTTAAAACCAGAAGCGGGTTATCAGGGGGAATTTCAATATTTCAAAAGTCTTAACATCTCACTTGATCCTAACTCCTATGTTTCTGAAGGTGAAACTGTATATTTTAGGAAATCCACACTTCTGAAGTATGGTATATGTTATGGTGATGTCTACATGAACCATTGAAATGTCTGAGTGGATTCACTGCCACTAATGGTATTTGCTAAATTACTGTTAACATGTGAAGAAGAAAGTCCATACAAGGACTTTGGCAGAAGATAGGTTTGTTTGGTCTTGTTAAATAGAGTAGATTTGTTACACAGTACTCAATAGCTAGTTACATTACATCTAAGTTACATGATGATATCTTGAGAAACATCAAGGTAGATTTGAGAGTGAGTATATATTACTGTTACTGAACGAGAACACACAATTGGTTAGCTCCTCCCAAAAGCAGACCTTTATATCCTGACAGGCAGAGCTTATCTTGTGATCTCAGTTAATCCTTCAGGTACTAAATGCCTTATACAACAAAAATTACTTTCAGGGACCCTGACAGCCTGTCAATATCCCAGAAATATTGTGTAATTTTTTTGTTCAATCAGTTTTACTTAAAAGCTGAATCTTTTTCAAATCTCTCCAACATGAAATGGTGCACAGCAAGAGCAGTCACCATGGAAACGAAGTCATAATGTGACATTGTCAGTTTGTATAATCCAGGAATTGGATACATGCTTGAAAGGGGAAAGAAATATAGGGCTTTAGAGTAAAAGCAAAAGGAGGAGGATAACTGGATCACTCTTTCAAAGGACCCAGCCAAATGTGCGGAACATCCTCCTTTGTGCTTCAGGATTTGATAATATTCCTAGGCAATGAGATGTTTCTTACCAAATCTCTTCTATTGTTGTATTTTCTTTGAGTATCTTGAAGAAACAATTTGCTCCCACCTCTGTAATTCTGTTGTTTATTAACCTGTAAATAAATATGATTTAATCATTAAAACATAGTACGCATTTCAATTCTGATCTTGCCAATTGCAATGACTAGTGATAGCAATTACATTGGTTAATGAGTTGTTCTATCTGGGTGGCACAGTGGCTCAGTGGTTAGCACTGCTGCCTCACAGTGCCAGAGATCCTGATTCAATATCCAGCCTTTGGTGATTGTCTGTTTGGAGTTTGCACATTCTCCCCGTGTCTGCATGGGTTTCCTCCCACTGTCCAACTATGTGTAGATTAGGTGAATTGGCCAGGCCAAATTGTCCATAGAGTCTGGATGGTGAATTAGCCATGGTAAATATGGGGTTATGGGGCTAGGGTCCAAGGCTGGGTCCAGTTGGGATGCTCTTTGGAGGTTTGGTGCAGACTTGATGGGCCTAATGGCCTCTTTCTGCATTGTAGGGATTCTATTCCATGATTCCTGCATCACCAATTCTTCCACAGGCTACTTTATTACCTGTCGCTACCTCTGTTTCTCTCAACCTACTGCTTAGATTCTCATCCATGTTTTTGTTACTTTTAAATTCAACTATTCCAATGTTCTGCCAGCTGGTCTCCCACAGTCCACTCTTCATATGCTTGAGTTCATCTCCTGCTTCTCTCCTGCACTCATTGCCCTACATTCACTCCAGGTCTGACGACATTTTGATTTTAAAATTCTCATACATGTGCTCAAATTCATGGCCTCACTCTTGCCTATTTCTTTAATCTCCTCCTGTCCTGCATCTCTTGGAGAATCCTGTGTTACTCCAGCTCTACCCTCTTGTTCCAAGTCCCACCTCATTCACTCACAACAGGCAACTGTGACATTATCGTGCAGTATGCCAGCAATATAGTGCCTGGACTCTGAAGGTCTGGAATCTCCACGAATGAACAATCTTTCTCCCACATGTTTACTCATTAATTCTCACTGTTGTGAGAAATCCTGGGGAGAAATTGTAACAACATTGCAAAACAATGGTGTGCATTTCTTTCCATTTTCTATTTTTACTTATTAGTCCTAAAAATATTGCAGGTGATAGAAAAAAAAGGCTGTTTGTCTCAGTCTGGCATTGGTGGGGATGGCACAGGTACAAAATCTAACACTGACTAAAAGGAAAAAAAGAGTGCACATATTGCATAGAGACACTTACCATAAATGAAGCAGGCTTTTGTTGACCCTGAGTGCTTCTGCGAATAATGCAGCTGCTTCATCATTCAATTGGTTTTCTGTCAACCTAATTTGCAGAAAAAACTGTTAAATGGAAGTGACAAAGCTCCTGAAATGGAGTGTTACTCAGGCACAGTTAAGTCAAGCTAGATGCAAAACAGTGGCAAGTTTTGACTTAAAGAAAAGCTGGGAAATGCACAATTGTTCGGTCAGAACTGATCCTTAATAAAAGGATATAGATATGGTCTGTTTTCTCCAACTTAATTAAACACAGAAGTGCTGCCTTTTCTTCATATTTTATCAGCATCTCATTAATTGTGCATCATTTTCTTAAGCATTAGTTGTACATTTTGCAATTTTCGACCCATGACCTATTGGTGTTACGTCAACTATGGTCCAACAGTAACACAAGAGAATATTAAGTGTATTTTCTGGGTTGGCGCTTCAGTGCTGGACCAAAAGGACATGCTGTGTTTCAGATGGGATGCTAAATAAAGTCATTTCTGCTTTCTAAGATGCATGCCCATGGCACTGTGTTGAAGAAGTGGAGAGGAGTTTTCCCCAATGTCATGGCTAAACAACATCAATAAAATGGATTATCTCACTATCAAATCTGTCGCGGACCTTGAACCCTCAACTTCTGGTTCACTGGTGTGAGTACTACTTATGGGCCAAAACTGACACAATGCCAGTCTGAAGCTTGCTATTCATAAATGTGCATCGTACAGTACAATACCTCAAAGCAATACTCACCCTTTTTCTTTATTGTGCACTGCCTATTTAGTTAAACATGTGGAATTTTTAATATTTTTCTGTGATTGTTTACATGTAATAATGTGAAAGGGCCAACCTATGCTAGGCCTGAGCAGGAACACTGCATGGCCAAGCTGTCTAGAGAGATCATTGCTTCAAAGAATACTCACTTGTATGGAGAGCATTTTTGGACATGCTGGAATGACAAAAAGGTCCTATATAAACACAAATTCTTTCTTTCTCTTGAAGAGCTAAGAAGAGCAATCCAAAAATTTGGATATACCACAATGAAGCTTAGACTAAATCCTGCTGTTCACCAAAGAAGGTTGGATATTTTGAAATTGAGATAGGATTACCAAAATATCTCCAAGCATCTGTTGTCTTGCAGAGCTGCTGCCAAACTTTTCCCACCCTCTGCTGAAATTCTATTGGCTGCCAGGCTGGATAAAGAACACAAATATTGTTAATACCGGCAGAAGGAAAATAATGATAGTTTGAAGAATACTATGCTCGTAAAAAATGGCCCTAGTCCTTCATATTTTCAATTTGATTCCATGATTTCCAAGCTGACTAGGTACTATGATGTGGAACTTCCTTACTAAATCTACCTCAGCTTCTCCTCCTTAAAGATGTTCATTAAGCCCATCTATTGGAACAACTTGCCCCAAGTTTAAAGTTCACATCATCATGTTCAAATTCTTCCATTGTCTGATTCCTCTTTTTAAAAAGGGGCTTGCATTTACATGACATAGCCTTTGAGAAGCAACAAAGTTCCTGAAATAAGGTAGTCTTGAAGGAATTCCCTCCCTATAACTCTCTGCCTCTCCATCTTGTTTTTCCACAATATGACAGTGCTTCAAAAATACCCTTTTTGACCAAGCTTTTGGTCACCTGATTTCTCCTTACGTGGCACACAATGTCGTACTACCTCTGACCAAATTCCTGTCAAGTACCTTGGGATGTTTCTCTTCACAGATGCTGTCAGATAAGCTGAGCATTTCCAGCAGTTTCTATTGTTATTTCAGAAATATTCAGCATCCATAGTTTTGCATTTCATATTCCCTTTTTTCTAAAACTTTTACAATCTGTCTTGATATTCTTCATATCTTTCCCATTTGCAAATATTTGTGCTGGTGTTCGCATTTTACTTTTACGCTGTTCCTTACCACTTCACACATGACATCCATGATTGTTAATTTGTTGGCAAGTAAAGCTCTTGTAAACTCTCATGACAAAAACATTGAAAAGAATGGTCACTCAATAGCTGCTGAAGTATTGACTGGGTGGTATGGTGGCTCAGTGGTTAGCACTGCTGCTTCACAGTGCTAGGGACCTGGGTTCGATTCCCATTGTGGGTGACTGTCTGTGTGGAATTTGCGTGGGTTTCCTTTGGGTGCTCCAGTTTCTTTCCATGTTCCAAAAATGAGCAGGTCAGGTGAATTGGCCATGCTAAATTTCCCATAGCATTAGTCAGGGGTAAATGTAGGGAAATGAGTCTGGGTGGGTTACTCTTTGGAGGGTTGGTATGGACTTGTTGGGCCTGTTTCCACACTGTAGGGAATCTAATCTACCATCATTAGAACAAGGTCATAGGTGGATAAGAAGGTATACGGAATACAAGAGCAGGGAGGTTATGTTGGAACTGTATAAAACTTTGGTTTGGCTACAACTGGATTATGGCCCACAGTTCTGGTCATCACTTTTATAGGAATGATGAGATTGCCCTGGAGAGAGTGCAGAAGAGATTTACTAGGATTCTGTCTAGGTTAGAGGGTCTGAACTATGGATAAAGATTGGATAGGTCTGGGATTATCTTACAGTGAAGGTTGAGGCAGGGACCTAGAAGAAGATTAAGAGGTGCACGGATAAAATGGACAGGAAGGTAGGTTTTTCATTAGAGAGGATAAAAATCAGGGGGCATAGAGTTAAGGTAACAGTGAGTTGAAGAGAGTTTATTCCACCTAATGAATGGTTACTAGCTACAGTAACTAGCTATCTGAAAGGATGGTTAGGACAGAAGTTCTCATCACATTTATGTAGTGGTTAGATATTCCCTTGCGTAGCCATAGCCTCCAAGCATATGGGCCAAGAGCTGGAGAATTTAGATTAGATTAGATTACATTACAGTGTGGAAACAGGCCCTTCGGCCCAACAAGTCCACACCGACCCACCGAAGCGTAACCTACCCATACCCCTACATTTACCCCTTACCTAACACTACGGGCAATTTAGCATGGCCAATTCACCTGACCTGCACATCTTTGGACGTGGGAGGAAACCGGAGCACCCGGAGGAAACCCACGCAGACACGGGGTGAACGTGCAAACTCCGCACAGTCAGTAGCCTGAGGTGGAAATTGAACCTGAGTCTCTGGCGCTGTGAGGCAGCAGTGCTAACCACTGTGCCGCCCAATGGGATTAGTGTAGCCAGATCATGGTTAGGAGAAAGTGAGAACTGCAGATGCTGGAGATCAGAGCTGAAAAACGTGTTGCTGGAAAAGCGCAGCAGGTCAGGCAGCATCCAAGGAGCAGGAGAATTGACATTTCGGGCATAAGCCTTTCTTCAGGAATGATGAAGGTGTGCCAAGCAGGCTAAGATAAAAGGTAGAGAGGAGGGACTTGGGGGAGGGGCGTTGGGAATGCGATAGCTGGAAGGAGGTTAAGGTGAGGCTCTCTTCCTCCCTCTACAAGGACCCTCACCTTAACCTCCTTCCAGCTATCGCATTCCCAACGCCCCTCCCCCAAGTCCCTCCTCCCTACCTTTTATCTTAGCCAGATCTTGGTTGACTGGCATAGACATGGCAGACCGAATGGCTTTCTTCTGTACTGTAAATGTCTTTGAGTTTATGAGTTCTTGGGGATGACCTATTTTTGTCGATCAGCTATTTAATTGTTTTCTATCATTAAAAGGCTTAAGAAATGTGACTACCTGAGCTCTTTTAATGAAGGATGGTTTCTTATAGCTTCAGCAAAAGCAGCTGCACCCACATCTCCAATCTGATTTCCCCACATCCTGAAATTACATTTAAAATTTCTCAATGACAATGTCTACAGGTTCAAACAAAGCAGATATATACGCATACATACAATGTGTGAGAATAAAGTTATCTTTTTAGTATTCATTGATTTCCTACATTGAAGTAACAGCATTGTTATCTTAGAGAAACAAGTTTCAAATTGCCAGGCCGAATACTTTTCTATGATGGATACATGCTATAGAGAAATACCACACCATAATTAAATTCAGAATAATGAACACAAGCCACATCTGAATAACTGCCAGGTATCAGAATCATTGTTTCACACTGGGAATTGACAACTGTGATGCTGCAAAGCACAACTCTTTTTTCCTCTCTTAATGGTTTCTTTCTGCCATGAACTATTCTTTGATGGTTGGTAAGTGCTGTTCCAAAACCAATGTCAATGCTACTTAATGCCTTGTCTCCATGGAATTCACAGGGAGCGTACTAGTGACTCTTCTAAATCTCTCTCTCACTCCGAGTACAAACCTTTGACCTTTGCTTAATGTCTTCCTCCATTGACATTGCTGAAATTGGAAGCCCACCATGAGTGCAAACCTTTTGAAGATGCAGCAGATTAGAAGTATTGTGTCTGCTCTTCAAGAAAACTATGTTTAATGGACCAGGGACCATGTTGAGAATAGTGCTTTATTTACATTTTTCCACCTTTCCAATCTTTGATAAAACGCAACTGGACTGCACTGGTTAGTCCTCAGTTTGTATACTGTGTGAAGTCTAAGCAGAATACTAAGGAGAAGTCTCAAAGCATTTAAAAAAGTGCAGAGAGCATTTATTGGAATTGTACCACTGATGAGGGACTTCATTTACATAGTGACACTCAAGGAGCTGAGTTTATTTTCTTTAGAGCTGACAAAACTGAGAGGTGTAATAGAAGGTTTTCAAAATGATGGCAAGCTTTGATAGAACAAATAAAGGGAGAAATGGTTTCGGCGGAAAGGAGGCTCAGTCGCCAGAGACACAGATTTAAGATAATTAGCCAGAGATAAATAACAGAAACGTGCTGTTACACAGAAAATTCACTTGATCTAGAATGTACTCTCTGAAAGAGAGGTGGGAAGCAATTAAAATAATATGTTTTGAAAGGCAGTTGGGTACATATTTGAAAGGGGAGAAAAAAGCTATGGGAAAAGAGCAGGCAAAAGAACTAATTGGATAGCTTTGTCAAAGTGCTAGAATAAGCATAATGGGCCAAATGGCTTTTTCCATGATATTAAAATTCTGTAATACTTCTGTTTCCAATTGCTGTCCTGGCCACATTTGGACGGAGGATATCTAACCAAAATATTGAAGTGTTAACGGTGTAGCAAGGAACATGGTCAGGTGCATCAAAGTTGCTTTAGAGCACCACTGGTGCTCTAGAGGTTTTAAATCCTGCAACTTTTGATTAGTACAGATAAGCAATGTGCAGCCTGGCTTGCAAGATGGTTTGCCGTACTTTATTTATAACATGTGCCAAAAAGGGTAGAGAGTACTTACACATTTCTCTTTCAAAATGGTCAGTCTCACAATATACTTATATTAGACTTGCATAATAAAAAAAGTTAAAAATCACACATATACTCCACAACCACCTGATGAAGGAGCAGCACTCTGAAAGCTAGTGCTTTCAATAAATCTGTTGGACCATAACCTGGTGTTGTGTGATTTTTAATGTTGTACACTCCAGTCCAACACCAGCACCTCCAAATCATTAAAAAAAAAGCATATTGTGTTTCTTTTTTGCATATATTTATATACAAAGGAAATTCCAGAGCTGGTTTATTTAGGAGGTTTTCTACCGAAGAAAACCCATCACGATTGGTGAAATGAAACTTTCAAAGCCACATTTTACATCTTGAAGGAAGTTGTTGTGAAAGTTGCTGATCAGAAGCAAATGTTGAGAAGGGCTGTTGCTTTTGGGGTGCAAAGTTGAAGATGCCATGCTCCACAAGCACAGACCTTCAGAGAATAATAAAGAGCAATGCAGAAATTTATAACCGTAAAAGGATGGCAGGAGGAAGGTATAAAACAGAAAACTGGTTTCACATCAACTTGTTCAAAACGCAAAATATTAGAAGGGCTCAATGGAGCAGTTAAATCAATTTTTTTTCAATGCACAGGGAATGAAAAATGGAGAGAAAAACCAAGAATCATTTAAGAAGCATCTAGAATCATTCTGGATGGTTAAACTAAAATAGTCTGAGTAGTTTCCCTTATTATCTTGTTAAATTACAAACACCAAGAGTTTTAACATCATACTGAATACTCACCCGACATCTTTGATGGCCTTACTTTTCTGAATTGCTTGTGCTAATAATTTCCCTCCTTCACTTGTAAGTTTGTTGAGTCCAATTCTGCAAAAACAGATGAACTTTTTTTTTAATGTTTCATACTTTAGAATATGCCTTAATCTACAGGTCAAACATCAAACTTAAAATTTCCATTTATTTCTTTCATGGATTCTTCAGTGCTCACAAGAAGTGTTCCAATAACAGTGACCAAGAAGAGGGCTTCCCTTGATGGTAGAAGAAATTGAGAGTTCACTTCGGCAAATAGCAATTAATGCTGGATCAACTGGAATAACAAACTGAATTTGACAGTCTTTACTATGGGGCAAATGCAAATATGTTCAGGTCAATATTGGAGGTGGCTGGATGCTAAAGGTTGTGCTGCCATAGAATCACAGAGATGTACAGCATGGAAATGGACTCTTTTGTCCAATCACTTCCCTAGCTTTCCACAAAGTTCACCTGATCAGGTCCCAGGGGATTTATCCACCTTTGTGTGTTTTACGATGTCCAGCACCTTGTCCTGAGTCCCCAGTTTCTTACAGCCCTTGTCTCATTCTTGCAGAGGCAGGAAGGCCCGTTGGGGTGAGGGGAATGGCACTAACGTGCTGCAGAGAGTTGAAACAACTTGTTAACAGGCACCTAAGGCTAACTAATGGAGGGATTTTCCAGTCAGCCTCCAGAGCTCCAAAGGCAGCAATGTCTGGTTTGCTTACCTGGTAGTGGCCTTTCAGCAACAGATCAAAGGGGTAGCACTCCAGTTGGATCTCAAGGCCCTCTCTGCCTGCCTGGGTGCTGCAGCCACTACAGGCCAATATGCAGGTTACCTCAGAAAAATTGCTCCTCTCCTCAGTTCTCTCACTATAATTTGTCTACTTACAGATCTTTGAAAGTGCCAAAAAACTGAATAAATAGCTATCTTGATACCTGGTCTACAGGACTCACCATTGCTGGAGTGAGTGAGATAAAGATTTCAATCTTCAATCTAACTTATTGTCTAGCTGTTTCACAAAGCAGGAATTCATAGAATCCCTACTGTGTGGAAACAGGCTATTTGGCCCTACAAGTCCACACTGACACTCCAAAGAGTAACCTATCCAGACCCAATTCTCTACATCTACCTCTAAATAATACACCTACACATCCCTGAACTGTATGGGCAATTTAGCATGGCCAATTCACCTAAGCTGCACATCTTTGGACTGTGGGAGGAAACCAGAGCAACCAGAGGAAACCCACACAGACATGGGGAGAATGTGCAAACTCCACACAGTCGCTCGAGGCTGGAATTGAACCCAGGTCCCTGGCACTGTGAGGCAGCAGTGCTAACCAGTGAGCCACCGTGCCATCCCAATTATAATTGGACCCTCAGCCTTCAATCATAACCTCAGCAGAGACTCTGGAAAAATGTTATAACCAATTCTTTATGCCATTCATTCAGGGTTTCTACTGAACTCCTGCCAAAAATCTGGCAAGAGATTGGAAGTAGGCTCCAACAATTTTATTCCATTATTACCACTCTTTGTCAGGTGTCACCCATCTTTTTAAAGATCTGCTGCACAAAAAAATGGGCAAAGATAACCCAATTTGGCTTCTACTGCTGTAGAACTCATCTAATTTTAGGCAATCATCTTGCAGTTGTTGACTGATAGCAATTTATCCCTATCAAATATTCTACAACAGACTCAGATTACATTACTTTCTTCATGGGTTTCATCTACTAGATATTTGTCATGATCAAATATTTCACCTCATCATTGTGAGTACTGATTGGTGAAATAAAGATTAAAAGAATCTTAGCATCATAACTCAGCTTGACAATGTTCTCCTTGAACACTCAAATGCCAAAGTTCTGATTAGCAAAGCAATTGGCAACTCTGGCGAATTTTCCCTTACTCAACCTCGGGGGCCATGCTATCTTGCGGCACAGTGGATTGAGTCCCTGCCTTTGATCTGGAAGGTCTGGGCTCAATTCTCACTCCAGGATTTAATAACCAATCAGTTTATAAGTCACTCCAATACAGACCGATGACATTTGGTAAGAGTGGGAAAAATTCCAGGATGGAAAGAAATTGGAGTCTTTACCATCGCAACTCATTGCTCCAGGCTACAACATGCATGTTAAAGTTACTACAGCAAATCTGACTGTATGGGGGTCCAATTGGCTGTGTGGATCAGACTAACTCTAACAGCACAGGGTTTGATCTTTATTCCAGTTGCTATGAATTCAGAACTTGCCTCTTTGTCCAAGTTTTGGTGGAGATCACAGCACTGTGGGTAGGACTTGCCTTCAGGCAGAGAATTCAATGAGAAGGATAAAAAAAATTAAGAGTTAATGCCAACTAACAATCTCCTCTTTCACCAAGAGCCCTGTGGGTGCCCTTGCTGGGGCTAGAAACAGAGATCAAATTACTCATTGGACAAACATAGTCCGCTATTGGAGAATTTCATGGTCTTGCTAAACTGATTCAGTACCCTGTCACACAAAAACTGTTGGATTCAAATAGGTTTGAACAATTTTTTCCCCTCTTTATCTTGCGAACAGTGTCATCTGAATAAATTCAAGGACTTCCTGTCTAGATAATTAAAGGATCAAATCTACAGATTCTTATTCTGCAGCCTCATTACATCTTTTTTTCAGTATTTAACCTGAAGTAAGTGGTAAGAAATTTGTAACTTTGAGTCCCACTCCAAAGACCCTATTATCCAGCCTGATAATTCAGTGCATTACAGAGTGTGTGCTGGGCTGTCATAGATGCTGTGTTTAAGGTAACCGATTGACCCCAACTTCCTGCTTCTCATCAAAAGTTAATTCCTTTGTACTAAGCACAAAGAGAGTCCCCTGGTGGTCTGACAGGTACCTATCTCCTAAGTAACATGAACAAAATAAATAATTGATATGATATCATTGTTACTATATCTCCACATCTTGCTATAGAGACTAAAGTAAAGTTGCCGTAGTCCCAGAGAAAGATGACTGGTTTAACCCGAGGGTCACCGTGCCTCAGGCGAGGGGTGAGATTGAGAAGGTTGGACCTTCATGGATCCCTACACTTCAAAATGTACCTCTTTAGCAGTGAGGCATTTTAAGAGATCCTAAGTATATAAATACAATTTTCTTTTTAAATAGGCTTTGGTGATAACTAGGAACTGCAATAGCATTTATCAATCACCTTTCTAACATTACAAGCATTCTTTGTCACTGAGATAAAATGTTTGTAGTCTCCACGTTGCCACTAGATTTTATATATTATAAGAAGTTGTGTAAAGTGTAAGCAAGTTATTTCTTACTTTAATGTTCGAAGATGTGGGCATTCTTCAACAATTTGGGCAATAAACCGGGCACCAACATCAGTGATCTGATTTCTGTACAGGCTGGAAAAACAACAGTTTGTTTTAAAGAGATAACTGAATAGTGGTGCAACACTGAAATATTAGCAATTAATTGAGACAGAGTCATAGAGTTGTACATTTTGGAAACAGACCCTTCCATCCAACTCGTCTAGATATCTGAAATTAATCTAGTCCCATTTCCCAGCATTTGGCCCATATCCCTCTTAATCCTTCCTATTCATATATCCATCCAGATGCCGTTTCAATGTTGTAATTGTACCAACCTCTACCACTTCCTCTGGCAGCTCATTTCATGCACACACCACCCTCTACTCAAAAAAGTTACCCCTTAGATCCCTTTTAAATCTTTCCTCTCTCACCTTAATCCTATGCCCTCTAGGTTTGGACTACCATGTCCTGGGGAAAAAAAAACTTTGACTATTCACCCTATCCATGCCCATGATTTTATAAATCTCTGTAAGGTCACTCCTCAGCCTCCGACATTCCAGGGAAAACAACCCCAACCTATTCAGCCTCTCCCCATGTTTGAAAATGTTTCTGCTCCGGGATCATTATTCATTCTGTCACAAAGTTTGTGAACTAAGCAACATAATGGAATAAGATCAGAAAATGTTTAAAATTGGCCCTTTTTACAGTTCATTTTGCTTCATTTCATAGACTCACTGAATAATTGCAGCACAGAAAAAGGCTATCTGACTTTGTGCTAGCTCTCCATATGAGCAACTCATTTCGTCCCATCCAAAACCTGCCACTTCAATGTAGAGCTGCAATTATTTCTCTTCAGTTGTTGTCCAAGGCCCTTTGAAAGCCACAATTGGATTTGCCTGCATCAAATTCTCAGATAATGCATTTCAGATCCTAATCACTTGCTGTGTTAAAAAAACTTTTTCTCACTTTGCTGATGGTACTTCAGCTAACCTGCTTAAATCAGTATTCTTTGATCCTTAGGCCTTCTTCAATGGGGGGTCATGATTTGGAGGTGCCAGTGTTGGAATGGGGTGTACAAAGTTAAAAATCATACAACTTCAGGTTATAGTCCAACAGGTTTATTTGGAAGCACTAGCTTTTGGAGCACTGTTCCTTCCACCTGATAAAGATTTTTGAAGAAGTAACAAAGAGGATTGATGAGGGCAGAGCGGTAGACGTGATCTATATGGATTTCAGTAAGGCATTTGACAAGGTTCCCCATGGGAGACTGGTTATTAGCAAGGTTAGATCTCATGGAATACAAGGAGAACTAGCCATTTGGATATAGAACTGGCTCAAAGGTAGAGGACAGAGGGTGGTGGTGGACGGTTGCTTTTCAGATTGGAGGCCTGTGGCCAGTGGAGTGCTACAAGGATCGGTGCTGGGTCCACTACTTTTCATCATTTATATAAATGATTTGGATGTGAGCTTAAGAGGTATAGTTAGTAAGTTTGCAGATGACACCAAAATTGGAGGTGTAGTGGACGGCAAAGAAAGTTACCTTGGATTACAACAGGATGAGCCTACGGGCTGAGGACTGGCAGATGGAGCTTAATTTAGATAAATGCGAGGTGCTGCATTTTGGGAAAGCAAACCTTAGCAGGACTTATACACTTAATGGTAAGGTCCTAGGGAGTGTTGCCAAACAAAGAGCCCTTGGAGTGCAGGTTCATAGCTCCTTGAAAGTGGAGTCGCAGGTAGATAGGATAGTGAAGAAGGCATTTGGTATGCTTTCCTTTTTGGTCAGAGTACTGAGTACATGAGTTGGGAGGTCATGTTGTGGCTGTACAGGACATTGGTATGGCCACTTTTGGAATATTACGTGCAATTCTGGTCTCCTTCCTATCAGAAGGATGTTGTGAAACTTGAAAGGGTTCAGAAAATATTTACAAGAATGTTGCCAGGGTTGGAGGATTTGAGCTATTGGGAGAGGTTGAATAGGCTAGGGCTGTTTTCCCTGGAGCATCGGAGGCTGAGAGGTAACCTTTTGGAGGTTTATAAAATCATGATGGGCATGGACTGGGTAAATAGGTAAGATCTTTTCCCTAGGGTCAGGGAGTCCAGAACTAGGAGGCATAGGTTTAGGGTGAGAGGGGAAAGATATAAAAGAGACCTAAGGGGCAACTTTTTAACGCAGAGGGTGGTGCGTGTGTTGAATGGGCTACTAGAGGAAGCAGTGGAGGCTGGTACAATTGCAACATTTAAAAGGCATCTGGATGGGCATACGAATAGGAAGAGTTTGGAGGGATATATGCTGGATGTTGGCAGGTGGAACTAGCTTGGGTTGGGATATCTGGTCAGCATGGACAAGTTGGACCGAAGAGTCTGTTTCCATGCTGTACATCTCTATGACTTTAAACCTGTTGGAATATAACCTGGTGTTGTGTGATTTTTAACTTCAATGGGGTAATTTATTCCTATTGACTCTGTCCCGAACCTCGACCAATCCTCCTTGACCTGAAACCTCTCATCACTGGGACTATCCGTGCTAATTTCCCTTCAACTTTTCTAAAGCCCTCATACCCTTTCTAAAGTGTCCAGAATTAAGTTGAATCATCTAACTGAATGTGAACAAGACTCTTCAGCTCCGATGAGAGTCTTCTGGACTCAAAACATTAGCTTGCTGTCTCTCCACAGATGCTGCCTGACCAGCTGTGATTTCCAGCATTTTTTGTTTTCAGTCGAAGCTGAAGAAGAGTTTTATGAAGATACATCACAAATCCCTTGCATTTGCACACTATGCCTTTACTTATAAAACTTGGGATCTTGTTTGTCTATTACCCCCTCATTCAACTTGCTCTGTCACCTTCAAAAATCATAAATACTTATGAAATAGAAGCAGGAGTAGGTCCATATTCCCTAGAACCTGCTCTGCCATTCAATAAGGTTATGACGGCTCTAATTACATCACATTGCCACCTACTTCAGATAACGTTTCAGCCCTTGCTTATTAAGAATCAATCTATTTCTACCTTAAACACATTCAAAGACTATGCTTCCACAGTTTTTTTCAGGAAGAGACTTCCAACCACTCACAACCGTCTCTAAAAACATTCGCTTTGGCTGCTAGAAATGGACAGCCCTTATGTGTAAACTATGACCCCTATTTCTAGATTGGCCCTTGAGTGGAAATTTCCTTTCCACGGCCATCTGTCAAGGCTCCTCAGGATCTTATGTGCTTCAATTAAGTCATCTCTTATTGTTCTAGACCACAGACGATACAAGCCAGGCCTATCCAATCTTTTCTCTGAAGGTAACCTGAGAGTCCAAATACTACTGTAGTAAATCTTCCCTGAACTGCATCCAATGCATTTACTTCCTTCTTTAATAAGGAGAGCAATACTACACACTGTAGCCCATATATGGTCTTGCTAATGCCCCGTATAATTGAAACACACATTTCGTAGTTTTATTTTCTATTCACTCCACAATAAAGGACTACATTCTAATAGATTTTCTGATGACTTGCTGTACCTGCAGAATAACCTTTTATGACTCATTCATGAAGGTATCCAAATCCTTCAGCATCTGAAATCTCTCACTATTTAACTTCTTTTATTCTTGCTACCAAAGTGAATAAATGTATGTTTTCCCATAATATATGGTGGGGCAGCATGGTGGCTCAGTGGTTAGCACTGCTACCTCACAGTACCAGAGACCCGGGTTCGATTTCACAGTTTGTGTGCAGTTTGCACATTTTCCACGTTTGTGTGGTTTTCCTCCCGTTTCCTCCTCCAGTTCAAAGATGTGCAGGTCAGGTGGATTGGCCATGCTAAATTGCCCATAGTGTCCAGGGACATGCAGGCTAGCTGGATTGCCATAGGGAACGCAGGGTGATATGGTAGGGGGAAGTGGTCTGGAAAATTTGCTCTTCGGAAGGTCAGTGTGGACTCAATGGGCCAAAACGGCCTGCTTCCACACTAGGGATTCTACGATTATTTTCCTCCAACTTTGCACATTGACTTAAACCATTGGCATGCCTTTATAGCCTCCTTATGTCCTGCTCAAAACTTTACTTTCAAAACTAGCCTTGTATCATTTGAACCCCTCATGCAAGTAGTTTACATAACTGTGAACAGGTGAGGTTCCAGGACTGATTCCTTTGACACACCACTTGTTACAGCTTGCAAACCAGCAAAACCAGTTACACCTACTCACCACCTCCTGGTGCCAGCCAAATCTATTATCCATACTAATATCTTACGCCCTCCACTATTAGCTTAAGTTTTCCCAATAACCTTTCATAGGGCACCTTAGCAAAAACCTTCTGGAAATCCAAGTACAGTCAATCTACCAGTTCCCATTTATTCACTGTGTATGCTACTTCATCAAGAAACCCTAATAAATCGGTCGAGTCTATCTAGATCTTCTGTTATAATATCGTTGATAATTGCATATATTTCCCCTTTGATAGATTTGAAGCGAGCTGGCCTTTTCATAAACACATTGGGGTAGATTTGCAATGCTTGTCAGCCAGGCACTGAACTTTGTCTGGGAGGAAAATCGGACAGGAAGGAATGAGTGCTCTTGGAATGGTCACTGCGTTTTATTAGGGATGCACGATTCTCACTGCCTGCTAACCATCCTCCTTGCCCATATTTTCTCTCTACACTCAGCCTACATGAATCTCAATGCCAAACTGATAATTAAACGTGTGTCGCAAAAGCCCATTACATTTAATTTTGCTGATAGAGAACAGGCTCATTCTCTGTAAAACAAAAAGAACTGAAATTGTTTTCTTTGGTACTTTTTTCATGTAATGCAGTGATACAGTATCATGAATTGCAATGGACCGATAGGCGTAATTGCTATTTGCAATTTAACAGGAACAATCAACAAAAATCACAGAGATATAATAAATAGGGTATTCTCAACAGTTTTTCTTAATATAAAAAGAGCTTCCGTTATAGAGACAATGTTATCTGGCTATGATATTGCTCAATTCTTTTGATATGACTTTATTTCATGGAGAAAAGAACTTGAAATGTCTTTGTATGGTTTCATTAGTATATATTTAATGAAGCACTATGATTGCAAGTAGAAATTAAGGGTAGAAAATTAATTTGATTTGGCCAAAGTAGTGATTGTAATGAGGTCAGCCAGGTGGACCTCACAGAATAGGAATTTCCTACTTTGGGGCTGTTAATCTGGTCCAATCAGGGAGACCTGACTGACAGATCAAAACATGAGGGAGCTGGATCAGTGTCAAGGACTCTCCATGTGTAACTAAAGGGTGGCTTAGTGTGGACTACTGGCCTCTGTGGTGTTATTTCACTGGCAACAGGAGAAAAACATGCTTCTGAAGAAAGTTGTTTGCAACAATCATCTTTGAGTTGGGGTAACCATTTCTGGCATCATGTTGTTACTTGGGAAACTTGACTCAGTTTTACCTTTCTGTCAAAGACTGGGCCCAGTCTTTATGTTTTACGCATTATGTTTTTCTGGACAAATGACAACAGAGCCGATGGAAAGCAATTAGTATTTCACCTCACAGCTTGTGGACCTGAAGCTATTTTGGTTATTAGGAATCTAGCTTTCTCTGAGGTATCAGGTACTTTCAAGAGTTAATGGATTTAGTTAAGGAATATTATGACCCCAAGCCTCATCTTATTCAGAGATGATAGTTTTACTTGGCAAATTGAGAACTAGGGGAATCTATATCAGGATTTTTGACTAGGTTAAGACAACTGACAAAGGCATGAGACTTTGGTTTAACCCTTAATGAAATGCTGAGAGACATTATGTCTGATTAATGTTGCAAATGTGATTACTAGTTGAAGTTCAAATGGACGTCAAAAACCACTACAACTGGTTGTATCATTGGAAAATGTAACAGGTGGATCATATGAGTTGCAGGGTATTCCAGTAGAAGTGGACACCCTTGCCAGTCTGACTGAGCTAGGTGAACACTACTTGAGTGAAGGCAATTGCATAGCCTCATTCAGGACATAACCTGAACACCAGAAGCAGATAAAGCTGTAACAAGAGACACAAATCACGACCTTGGCATATCAATCTGGCTCTAGACAAATTGTGTCTTGGCTCAGGCATCCTATTGCACCCACCTTCTCCCCTCACCCACAGATGATCCTATCTTGAACCCCAACTGCTTCTGCCTAGTCAAAACATCAAAGCTACTTAAAAGCCCCTGACAGCCTACTGCCACAATTAGCAGAATGATTGCACATAATGATGCATATTCATTTTGCAAAATTATATTGACTCAACACTTACCCAAGGATCTTAATAATTTTGTACTTTAGGAGTTCCTCAGCAAGTACTTTAGCTCCATCATCCGTGACCTGGTTCACACTCAACCTAAGTTTAATGACAAAGGATACATTAGAATGACAAAGGATAAAAACGTTGTATAAGAAGGGGTTAATTTTCACGTTCCAGTACCTCCAACCATTCTGTCATGGAATGCTCAATCTGTGGGTTGCATTGAAAAGTGTGTTTTGAATATATTGTATTTTTTTTTCAGATTCTGGATTTCACATGGATGCCATATGAGTGTTGGTCAATGATTTTTTTTTGTGAGGAGTTTAATAATTAACAGGATCAGTCTTACCAGAATCAAACTTTTAAACTAGCATGAGTCAGACAGTGAATGCATGAAGGCCTCCTGTAGTGTTAATGGAAGTTTGTTTCTATTGTGGGGCTTTACCACAGGAGAAAAGAAAAAAAAGCAAACCATTTGCGTAGCACAAGCTAAAATGGGCTAGATTTTTAAACGAAATTATTAAAAGCTTCTGAATTCAGTAAGAAGGAGATCTAACTGAAGTCACATTTAAGAATAGTTTCTCACAGCAAAAGGACATTTTTTCAGAACAGGTAAGGGGATAAATCTGTGTAAGTGTTAGAATTTCGACAATTGCAGACCAGGGGAGTGTTTGGTTAGAAACTTTCATGTATTATTAAAAGCTGGAAGAGTCTAAGATCTCAGTGGGGTGGTGATTTGAGGAAAAGACTTTACAGCTCACAGAACAAGAACTGAGGAAATAAAATCATTTAAGAGATTGGACAAGGAAGGAAAATTGCTCATTTTTTGGGTGACTACTTATTGACAACTTCACTTGTTTTTTGTGTATGATGTTGTATTTTCCCAGATGACCAATCCTGATACTTTGTGCTTTTTGCTACCTCTACTACAATGTGGTATTGGGCTACTGTTTGGAGGGTTCGTGTGGACTCAGTGGGCCAAATGGCCTACTTCCATATGGCAGGGATTCTATGACTGTAAATTGATTGTGTTGGAGAATATATGGGACTTTATTTTGCCGTATGTTATGAAAGCTTTCAAACAGTATTATATTTAATAGCTTGCATTTTTTTTTAAAAATTGCCCTATATAACAAATTTCACTGTCTTTTTAAAAACTAAATCTGCAGCTTACCTATTTTCAAGCTAAGGTGCCATAATATTGTTTTTCAAAAACAAAATGATCTATCAAATCAGATTTCATTTTGTAATTTCGACTTGTCTATTAGTAGCATCAGATGGGATGATAACACTTGCAGACAAGGAATTTTACTTTAATGTTTAGAAGGATCAATATGTCTGTTCCAGCTCACTAAAGTACTCATATTTATTCCTGACTAAATGTAGCTTACTTCTTGCTGTCATGCAATAAACCTACTTCTTATCGAAGACCAGTGTCTCTTCGGGATAGTCTACAATGATGTTCCTTCTACCACTAATCACTACATAGGCCCAAGGCAAAGCAAAGTCAAAGGAGGATTGGTGGCAATGAAATACCTCCTCCAACAATCATTACCCAATACCACATTCTGGTAGAGATAGCAAAGACCACAAAGTATCAGGAATGGTCATCTGGGAAAATAGTACCTTGTGTACACCACACACAAAAGACAAGTGAAGATATCAATAATTATCAACCTGCTATGGTGTGAAGATCAAATGTAGTCTTCAGATGAAGTGGTGTTAGAAATCTGGGGGAGCAATTAAATCAAGGAAGCAGATGCACATACTGATAATACTGACAGCATTATGGTCATTATATATTAGGTATTTAGTTGTGGATACACTTTGCTTCAAGACACAATGCATCAAGCATAGGACAACGTGAATGACATTGGGATATGGTTCCATTGCAGTTTAAGGGTGTACAGGATGAGAAGGGGAATTCCAAACTTCCAGCTCAGCACTGTCCCCAGGAATTGTCCTACCTGCCTATCTTCTTTTCCACCTATCCACTCCACCCTCCTCCCTGACCTATCATCTTCATCCCCTCCCCCACTCACCTATTGTACTCCATGCTACTTTCTCCCCACCCCCACCCTCCTCTAGCTTATCTCTCCACGCTTCAGGCTCTCTGCCTTTATTCCTGAAGGGCTTTTGCCCGAAACGTCGATTGTACTGCTCCTCGGATGCTGCCTGAACTGCTGTGCTCTTCCAGCACCACTAATCCAGAATCTGGTTTCCAGCATCTGCAGTCATTGTTTTTACCTACCTGATTGCTTTGAAGTCAGGGAGGACCAATCAGACACACAGAAGTACCCTGAATCTATCTTCAGTCCTGAACACTGGTGAGGATGATGATTCCTCTGATGAGTTGAGGTAGAGCTACATGCATGATATCATAAGTAGTTCAACTGCACAGGAGATTGGGAATGTAACAATGATGGGGATTTGACCATCAGAGGCACAGAGTAGCAATTCAGCAGCTGCAAGTGTGAAACCAGGCTGATACATTGCCTCCCTCATGAGAATGACAAGGGTATGAATGAAAGGCTACAGGGCTCTCAGAGGTGAGACTGAACAGCTAGGAGTCTCAGTCCATTTCAGTACCACAGATTAGATGGGAAGAGTGATAATGGCCTGCATGCAGATTTTAGGAAGGCAGGAAGAAACTAGCAAACTGGCCTCAGAGACTGTAATTACTGTCAGTATGCAAGATAGAAAATAGAAAGTTGAGAGGGGAAGAGAAAAAAAGAGACACAAAGAGAGAGTTTGAGAAGGGAGAGCTGATGAAGGTAATGTATCAGATCTGGAACTCTTGGATGACTAAAAGACATTTGATAGAAAGTGCTACATAATAAGCTTGCTATCAAACGTGACGTTCATGGAATAAAAGGAATGACTGTAGCATGAATACAAAGATATCTGATGAACAGGAAACAGAGTAGTGGTGGATGGCTGTTTTACAGATTGGAGGATAGTATTTTATTGGGTTCCCCAGGGACCAATGCTCAGAGCTGTGAGCAGTGAGCACATACATGACAGATAAAATTTAACACAAACATGGGTGAATTGATACGTTTTGGTAGGAAGAATAAGGAAAGGTGATAAAAACCAGGTTCAATTCTATAGGAGAATGTAGGAACATAAAGAATGGTTGTTTACGTGCATAAATTATTAAAGGAATCAGGGAGGGTTCAGAAAGTCATTAAAGTATATATGTGCATGTAGTTATAAAAGTCAGAATCTGAGTACAATAACGAAGAAGCCATGATGAAAATTACAAAATACTGGTTCAACCATAACTGGAGATTTGCATCCAGTATTTCAAGCATCATACTTTAAGAAGGATATGAAGGAATTAGAGAGTGATGCAGAGAAGACTTATGAGGGATATTTGCCTCAGAGAAATGTAGGTTTACAGGAATTTTGAAAAAGGTGATTCAAATCATGAGGTGTCCAGGCAGAGTTAAGAGAAACTATTCCTATTGGCAGAAGAGTTCAGAACCAGAGGACTCAGCTATCAAGTAAGTAACAAAATAACCTATAGCAATAAGGAAAAGCTTTTTATTTAAAAACTCAGCAAGTTGTTAGGAATCGGGATGCATTGCCTGACAGTGTGGTCAAGGCAGATTCAATCTTGACTTCTGAAATGGAATTGGATAAGCATCTGAAGAGCTATCATTGTCATGGCTATGGGGAAAGGACACTGAAGTTGGAACAGCTCATTTTCTCTTTCAGAGAACTGGCATGGATACAATAACCAAAATATTTCCTTTATAAATATTCAAGGATTCCATATGAACACACATCCAAGAACTACCTGGGAACACTTTACTGCAATGGTATGTATTTGTGTGGACAAATATTAAATATAACAACAGAATAGTGGTTGAACGATATATTGGATAAGCATGTTCATAAAAATGCATTGAACTATCTAGGGATACCCCAACACACTGTATAGCCATTGATGTTTTTAAGGTAGTCTGCCTAATAATGTAAGAAGTATGGTAGCCAATTTTTATATCGCAAGCTCCCAGGACTAATAATGCAAACTGCATGTCATATTTCTGTGCCAACGTTTTCTATCCTAAGTAAATCCCTATATCCAAATTTATTATGGAATTTGCCGAGGTAGACATAATGCACTGTAATAACACTCTCCTGCCAGTGGTGGTGCAATAGCAGCTCTAATTTGCATCTCATGTTTCTTAAACTCAGGCTGCAGAAAAGCTCTGATCTCACAGCTTATTGAAATTCCCAAATTGCAGTTGTTCTTGTTAGGGCCCGAGACGGCGCTGGATAATTAATTTAGTTGTTACTCTCTTTAAGGAGGGCCATGATGAGTGCCGTCCATTCGTAATTTTGTTCGTTAAGGACCTCAGAACAGATGTTTTACACCATGTGTTAAAAAGATAGGAATGTTTCTTTCATGTTTATTGATCTTGAAGATCCACCCTTCATGGTCATGTGGCTATGATGTCACATGAGAGAGTCCTGTGAAAAATGGATACTCTAAGGCAATAGAAAAGAACTGGCAAATCACTCGACCCAAAACGTTAACCCTGATTTCTCTCCACAGATGCTGCCAGACCTGCTGAGCTTTTCCAGCAATTTCTGTTTGTTTCTGATTTATCGCATCCGCAGTTCTTTCGGCTTTTAGGAAAGAACTGGAGATCAAAGTTTGTGAGAAGATTTGTAGCTCGGGTGCTCGTTGCTGTGGTTCTGTTCGCCGAGCTGGAAGTTTTTGTTGCAAACGTTTCGTCCCCTGTCTAGGTGACATCCTCAGTGCTTGGGAGCCTCCTGTGAAGCGCTTCTGTGGTGTTTCCTCCGGCATTTATAGTGGCCTGTCCCTGCCAACCACACAAACCAACAGCCACACTCAGACAACAACTCACCAGAACGAAGGACCCGATACCCAGCATGAGCAAAACTAATGTAGTGTACAAAATCCCATGCAAGGACTGCACAAAACACTATATAGGACAAACAGGAAGACAGCTATCGATCCGCATCCACGAACATCAACTAGCCACGAAACGACACGACCTGCTATCCCTAGTAGCCACACATGCAGACGACAAGCAACATGAATTTGACTGGGACAACACTACTATCATAGGGCAAGCCAAACAAAGAACAGCCAGGGAATTCCTAGAAGCATGGCACTCATCCACAAACTCCATCAACAAACACATCGACCTGGACCCAATATACCGGCCACTACAGCGGACAGCTGAAACTGACAACCGGAAGCAGCAGGGACAGGCCACTATAAATGCTGGAGGAAACATCACAGAAGCGCTTCACAGGAGGGTCCCAAGCACTGAGGATGTCACCTAGACAGGGGACGAAACGTTTGCAACAAAAACTTCCAGCTCGGCGAACAGAACCACAGCAAAGAACTGGAGATTATGGACAATGTGTTTTATTTAAAGGAGGAGAAGGAGTAGGCCATTCAGCCCATTGAGCCTGCAATACTATTCGATATGATCATGGCTGATTCTCTATCTTAACCACATATTCCTGGTGTCTCTCCACACTCCTTTGATGCCATTAATATCAACTCAGTAAAGTACAAAACTCTAGACTGAATCAAGATTGTTTGTAAACATCCTTCCAATTCTCAGTTCTTCATCCTTATATTCTTAACAGCTTGTTAATTATTTTAATCAAATAATAGCTATAAAAATGCTTTCTGAATATGCAAAATAGCTATAATTATAAACATGTGTAGAGTGATAAACATGAAAGAAAACATGAGGACCTTATTTTGATAATTTCTCCTAATCGCGTTGCTGTTGTCCTTCACGACAATCTAAACTCAAAAGGCACCTTTAATGTTCTTCACAAGAATAGAATCAGAGTAAATGTAGCACGGAAAGAGAAAGTAGAACAAATAGTCAAAGTTCCAAAGAGACAAGCTTTGTTATCACTTTGTTAACACTGTGGATTCCATAAGCACCACACACTATGATGATGTCATCAGGATGTGCAAGAACAGCTGAGGATCTCAAAAGAGTGAGATTGAACATCTGTTCCTCCTCAAATATCTCTAACAATGTAACAAATAATTTTGAAGTTTTAGCCTTTGGATCTTGAACTAGTGACACGTCAGTCTTTCAGAAGCCATGATTTTAAATCTGTATGCATGAGAAATCAGGTGACTGCATGCTCTCCTGGAGTGATAATGATTTTTTTTTGTCTGAGTTTTACAATTGGAGAGAGCAAACATTGAAAGTCATTGACTTGTTTTTCTTGGTTTAGAAAAATCAGCAATTGAATTTTAAGACTTCTTGGCTTTTACTTTCAGCTTGCAGAAGATGTAGGTGGCCTGCCCATACAATAAGCAACTGCTACCTTCAATGAAGTAGCTTAAATTTACCTCCCTGTTTAATGTATCGACTCCTCCTCAGGAAGAGAGGAAAAGCAAGATTGTAGAACTGTACTGAAGATAGATGGGGGGTGGGGGTGGAGTCTGCGGGGAGCATTCAATAGTGATATTCAAAATTATGTGGAATTTTACAAAGATGGATAAGTTGTTTTTGTTATAGGCAGAAGAATGAAAAGCCAAAGGACTTGCATTGAATGTGGTCTTAAAGGAAATTTAGAATTTTATTTTAAACTCAGTAAGTTGCTATGATGTGGAATGTATTGCCTAAAGATTCGTGGAACGAAATTGAACAGTAACTTTCAAAAAAGGGGATTGGATATACACTGGGAAAGGACTTGTGAGCAGAACTACTTGGGAAAAGAGCAGGAGAATGGGTAAAAATGAATAGCTCTTTCAAAGACATATTACAGCAGAAACCTATCATATCATCATTTTGTTCAAAAATGATTTTTCAGTTCTTAACAGACACTTGCTCATTCCTAAATAAAAGGGGAAATGCAGCAGATAGTCAAAAGTCTGCAGTACTGAGTTAACATTTCAAATCCAATGTGACTATTCTTCACTTAAGTACAACACTCTGGAAATATTACATTGTTACACAATGATCTTGTGGATGAAGCGTTAGACTGAAGTCTCATTTGCCAATCGAACTGGTCACCAGTCTCCTCTCTAGCAACCTGATTAACTTGGTAAATTACTTTAGTGTTGCGCCTCACCAGGTGGAATTGCATGCTACATTTAATTACAGGACAATGGTAACTATAGTTCAAAAGTAATTAGTGACCTGTAATGTACTCTGGAGCACATTGGCGGATGCAAACATGATGTAGTAGGCATCACAGAGACTTGGTTACAGGGGGGTCAGGACTGGCAGTTAAACCTCCATGGTTTTTCAACTTATCGAAAAGACAGAGAGGTGGGCAGAGGGGGTGGGGTTGCCTTGTTAGTTAAGAACAAAATTAAATCTATGGTATTGAATGACATAGCGTCGGATGGTGTGGAGTCTGTGTGGGTGGAATTGAGGAACCACAAAGGCAAAAAAAACATAAGTGGAGTTGTGTATAGACCTCCTAACAGTGGTCAGGACCAGGGACGCAACATGTACCGGGAAATAGAGAAGGCATGTCAGAAAGGCAAGGTTACATTGATCATGGGAGACTTCAATATGCAGGTGGACTGGGTAAATAATGTTGTTAGTGGATCTAAAGAAAGGGAATTCATGGAATGCTTACAGGATGGGTTTTTGGAACAGCTTGTCATGGAGCCCACAAGAGAGCAGGCTATTCTGGACCTAGTGCTTTGCAATGAACCAGACTCTATAAAAGATCTTAAAGTAAGGGAACCCTTAGGAAGTAGCGACCATAATATGATAGAGTTCAGTCTGGAGTTTGAAAGGGAGAAGGCAAAATCGGATGTAATGGTGTTACAGTTGAATAAAGGTAATTATGAGGGCATGAGAGAGGAACTGACTAAAATAGACTGGAAGCAGAGGCTAACCGGGAAGACAGTAGAGCAAAAATGGCAGGAGTTTTTAGGTATAATTGAGGACACTGTACAGAGGTTCATTCCCAAGAAAAGAAAGATTAACCGGGGAGGGATTAGACAACCTTGGCTGACAAAGGAAGTCAGGAAATGTATTAAAGAAAAAGAGAGATCCTATAAAGTGGCTAAGAACAGTGGGAAATCAGAAGATTGGGAGGGATACAAAAGCAAACAGAGGATAACAAAGAGTGTAATAAGAAAGGAGAGGATCAAATATGAAGGTAGGCTAGCCAGTAATATTAGAAATAATAGTAAAAGTTTCTTTCAGTACATAAGAAACAAACGACAGGCAAAAGTAGACATTGGGCCACTTCAAACTGTTGCAGGAAGCCTAGTGATGGGAGATAAGGAAATAGCAGGAGAACTTAACAAGTACTTTGCGTCAGTCTTCACAGTGGAAGACATGAGTAATATCCCAAAAATTAAAGGGTGTCACGGGGCTGAGTTGAGTATGGTTGCCATTACGAAAGAGATAGTGCTAGAAAAGTTAAAAAATCTTAAAATTGATAAATCTCCTGGCCCCGATGGGATACACCCTAGAGTTCTGAGAGAGGTGGCTGAGGAAATAGCAGAGGCATTGGTTGAGATCTTTCAAGAGTCACTGGAGTCAGGAAAGGTCCCGGATGATTGGAAGATGGCTGTTGTAACCCCCTTGTTCAAGAAAGGATCAAGGCAAAAAATGGAAAATTATAGGCCAATCAGCTTAACCTCGGTTGTTGGTAGAATTCTAGAATCCATCATTAAGGATGAGGTTTCTAAATTCTTGGAAGAGCAGAGTCTGATTAGAACAAGTCAACATGGATTTAGTAAAGGGAGGTCATGCCTGACAAACCTGTTGGAATTTTTTGAAGAGGTAACAAGTAGGTTAGACCAGGGAAACCCAGTGGATGTGGTCTATCTAGACTTTCAAAAGGCCTTTGATAAGGTGCCACACGGGAGGCTGCTGAGCAAGGTGAGGGCCCATGGTGTTCGAGGTGAGCTGCTGGGATGGATTGAGGATTGGCTGTCTAACAGAAGGCAGAGAGTTGGGATAAAAGGTTCTTTTTCAGAATGGCAGCCGGTGACGAGCGGTGTCCCGCAGGGTTCGGTGCTGGGGCCACAGCTGTTCGCATTATATATTAACGATTTGGATGAGGGAACCGGGGGCATTCTAGCGAAGTTTGCCGATGATACGAAGTTAGGTGGACAGGCAGGTAGTACTGAGGAAGTGGGGAGGCTGCAGAAGGATCTTGACAGGTTGGGAGAGTGGTCCAGGAAATGGCTGATGGAATTTAACGTGAGCAAGTGCGAGGTCTTGCACTTTGGCAAAAAGAATAAAAGCATAGACTACTTTCTAAATGGTGAGAAAATTAATAAAGCCAAAGCACAAAGGGATCTGGGAGTGCTAGTCCAGGATTCTCTAAAGGTAAACATGCAGGTTGAGTCCGTGATTAAGAAAGCGAATGCAATGTTGTCTCTTATCTCAAGAGGGTTGGAATATAAAAGCAGAGATGTACGACTAAGACTTTATAAAGCTCTGGTTAGGCCCCATTTGGAGTACTGTGTCCAGTTTTGGTCCCCACACCTCAGGAAGGACATACTGGCACTGGAACGTGTCCAGCGGAGATTCACACGGATGATCCCTGGAATGACAGGTCTAACATATGAGGAACGGCTGAGGATACTGGGATTGTATTCGTTGGAGTTTAGAAGATTAAGGGGAGACTTAATAGAGACGTACAAAATAATACATGGCTTGGAAAAGGTGGATGCTAGGAAATTGTTTCAGTTAAACGAGGAGACTAGGACCCGTGGACACAGCCTTAGAATTAGAGGGGGTCATTTCAGAACAGAAATGCGGAGGCATTTCTTCAGCCAGAGAGTGGTGGGCCTGTGGAATTCATTGCCACGGAGTGCAGTGGAAGCCGGGACGCTAAATGTCTTCAAGGCCGAGATTGATAGATTCTTGTTGTCTCGAGGAATTAAGGGCTACGGGGAGAACGCTGGTAAGTGGAGCTGAAATGCGCATCAGCCATGATTGAATGGCGGAGTGGACTTGATGGGCCGAATGGCCTTACTTCCACTCCTATGTCTTATGGTCTTATGGTCTTATGTAAATACAAGCACTTTCAGAGAATAGTGAGCTGTCCAAGGTGTTGACTATCAGATGAACACAAAAATTACCATCGCACTGCTTTAAAAAAAACTAGGCTAACTCTTTTCAGTGTCATAGCTCCTACAAATATTACTTAAAAAGATTTCTACTGCTCGTGGGCCCTTTACCTGGGCAAATTGACTGCCACATTTTCCTACATTACAATAATGGTTACATTTCAAAACTACTTCATTTGTTATGAAGCAGTTTGGGACATCCTAAAAGATAAAAATCTTTTTTTTCCCCTTTCCTTTCTACTTTGGGGTGGCACAGTGGCACAGTGGTTAGCACTGCTGCTTCACAGCGCCAGAGACCTGGGTTCAATTCCCGCCTCAGGCAACTGTCTGTGTGGAGTTTGCACATTCTCCCCGTGTCTGCGTTGGTTTCCTCCGGATGCTCCGGTTTCCTCCCACAGTCCAAAAATGTGCAGGTTAGGTGAATTGGCCATGCTAAATTGCCCGTAGTGTTGGGTAAAGAGGAAAATGTAGGGGAACGGGTCTTGGTGGGTTGCTGTTCGGAGGGTTGATGTGGACTTGTTGGGCCGAAGGGCCTGTTTACACACTGTAAGTAATCTAATCTAAATTAGACAACAAATACATTAATACAGGGAGTTAGACATTTTCATGACAAACGGAAGAGAATATCTGAAAACATACCTAACTACAGTGAGTTTATCGAAACAAGGAATTAGTTCCTTCACTCCATAGTCATTGATATTATTGTTGTCCAGTTCAAGTGCAATTGATTTTTTACGATGACGTAATATGTTTGCAATTGCACTGCAGTCAGCAGAGAATGCATTGCAGAAAGTGAGCTTGATATAATCTGCGCAAATCCCCTTTGCTGCAAGACTGGCTACAGCTTCACTCTGGGTTTCAAAAATGTAGCGCATTAACCAGACAAATCGGGGCAAGGCTTGCACTCTACAAAATTCTTCAAATGGTGCTTGAGGCAGATTTTTTAAGTGTGACTTTACGCAGTCGGCAAGGTAGGTCTTGAGTGCTGACCGCTTTTTTTGGATACTCCCTGTGGAAGATAAATGTTTGAATAAGTCCCTCTTAGCTTTACACAATAGGCCACAGAGGAAAAGTGTGGTGAACTGCAGGTGTTCATTTGTTTCAAATGGGTCCTTTCTGTGATGTGACTTATAACCCAAACATCTCAAAAAAACAATATTGGCTTGAGGTCCAGTCAAATAGTGGTCACATTTTGAAAAAAACGTAATGATTTCCTTCGCTCGAATTCTTTCGTTAACAACCAGGAAAAACGCGGTGAAAAATGACTGGAGGGTCAGATGAAGGAACTCATAGGTTGATTGGTTCCCACATCCATCGTAGTGGCCTGCACTCTTGATAAAGCCCAACTGTAAATCCTCCTCTGAGATACCAGCCGCTGTGATTTGCTCCTGACTAAAGATGAAGTTATTGCTTTCGATTCCCTCTTTTGCTAATTTTCCCAACCTCATCAGAGAATCTTTCTTCGCTTTGAATGTCTCACTTTGACTTTTGTTTCTTTTGTTCAACCTCGTTTTGGAAGAATGGTTTAAGAAAACCTCTAACATCAATAGGTAGATGTCAGTCAACGTTACATAATCCAACATTTGCTGAGAGTTACATTCTGACTGTAAGTGTTCATAACATTTAAATATAATCCAGCAAAACAATGGCACTGAACATAAACTACAAAGGTGAGGGTTTGCTTCCAACTGGGTCAAAACCAAAGTTTGATGGGGTTGGTTTTTGAAGAACTTCTTTAAATATTGCAATAAATGGTCCTTTGTAAAGCCCTTCAGTGTCACTCTTTTTCTCACCATTCTCAATGGTAGATTTGTACCAGTTCTGGCAGTCAATAATTTTTTGGAACCTTTTAACAACTTTCCTCGGAGAAGGTTCATCAACAGGGTGATAGGATGTGTGGGATCAAAGGGTGAAGAGACATCAGGGATATCACTAAGGTCACAGTCAACACTAATTTCATCAAACCCGTCCAGTGTGAAGAGGACAGAGTCTGGGTGTTGTCGGATGTAACTAAATATCTCATCAGTGTCTTTGTCAGGGTAACAGTTGTATTTGAACAGTAAATCTCTGAGAGAAATCTTATCTTCCTCTCTAAAGCTATTGAATATTCGGCATCTAAATTTGAAGAAGAATTTAACATTAGCACAGAGCTCTCCTTTGGACCACAGGTTCTGAAGTCTCTGGAGCAGTATGGTCTTGCCAACCCCAGCATCACCAGTTACAAACACTGTGTCTGCATCCTCATTGATGATTCCAGTGTCACTGAACAAATCCTCCAAGTTGGAAATAGTTCCTTTTGTTTCATTGACTCCATTGATTAGTTCCATAAGTGTCTCGGTGTAAGCATCATCCAGCAAGATGTCTTCTTTCTGGACGTACGAAGTGACGAACTTTGTGTCCTGCCGTAGGCCATGTTTAATCTTTTGAATGTACTGGCAGACTAGAAAGAGAAATGCAAAGTTATTGCAACCTGTTTTTACTCTCCCATTATAATCATAACAATAGGCCTAATCACTGTATACCATTTTGGTTAACTGTTGAGATCAGTAACAGTACCGAGAGATAAATACTACTAAAAGAAGGTTGAACAGACTGGAATTCTTGACTGTAGAACAGAGAATATTGAAGGATGGTATGTATTGGATTGATGGGGCAGATGCAGAGAAAATCTTGTCACTTACAGGAAGGCCAAAACAAAGGACCATAAATACAAAATTGCTGCTAAAAGGTCTTCATCCAAAAACTGGTAAGAATATCAAACTTGCTGTCACAGAGTAATTTAATGACTAGCATTGATGTATTTAAGAGGAAACTAGATATATGGCGAAAAGGTTTGATGAAAACACGTAAAGGAAAGCTTGTTAATTGTGGTATAAATCATTTGAGGCTCCTTCCGAGCTGTAAATTGTTGTAATTCAATTAGAAATCTCCTAAAAATAACTTTAGACATGTTATTTTGGTCATAATTTTGTTCTTGGGACAAAGAAATCTCTATTATGCTCATCATTCTCCCTTGGCCTTTCTAAGATAATTTACAATAATGATGGAGACTGTGAACAAATGGCAAGTCCTAGAGAGGATATGGTGGAGGCACTATACCAAACCATAGGGATAAAAGCTAAGATATATACAATCCAGAAGTAAAGAACATTAATGAATATTCAAAATGTATAATTAATAATAATCTAGCTGATTTCTCATTATGTTGTAAAGGAAGAATCAAATCAAGTGTAGTCTTCAGGTGAGTAGGGAATCAAAAAGCAGCAATCATTATAATCAAGTCTTCATTTTAAAGTCACATGTCATTATTTTTGTTTGTGTATACTATAAATCCCCATACACTGCTATAATGAACAATTCATGTACACATGTCAACTTGTAATTGTACATCCCTGCCACTATCAAATTACTACTAGGAGGAAGATGTAATTATTATGTGACAGGTTACAATGACAAAAACTGAAAGGAAGAGAGATTTATAATAATTTATTAGACACGTGTAAGAAATACTTACCAGCATCTGTGATAATTACTGATTTGCCTAGTATGTGTTCTGATGGTTGATACTCTATTTCTTTCAGCCATGGGCTAAGGTCTGTGTAAATCTCATTGGCCTGGTGCAGAATGTGTATGAAATACTCTGCTGTTTCTTCTCCTTTGCTCTCAACCAGATCCAATATTTTTCGAACCTAAAAGAAACCATGCTACAGAGTAAGGGATGGTGCAGACTGTCACCAGGATCACAAATCAGTCTGGCTGTAAGATCATTACTTGGATAATCTCCAACCAGTTCCCAATAGGCTACACAGCAAAGCAGTCCTTAATATGGCACAACCCGGCAAGTTGGAATTGTTCATGGGATCAGGGCTTTGCTGCCTACTCAACATTTAATACCCATCCCTAATTGCCCACAGGGTAGCTAAGAGCCAACCATTTGGCTGTGACCTGGAGTCATTACAGGCCAGACCAGGCAAGGATTTTTACGGCAATCCATACTGTGGTTACCATTGGGCTAGCTTTTATATTCCAGACTTCCACTGAATTCAAATTTCAGCATTAGCCATTGAGGGATTCGAACCCCATGGAATTAGTCTGGGACTCTGGATTACTAGTCCACTGATTTCACCAGTACACTATTACCACCCCAAGCATGTTTCAGCCAAGTCAGGAATCACTTGTTCTGCAATGCTACATCCAACTGTGTCTTTACCCATGAGACAGTGACAGCCTTAATTTGAAAGATACTTCCTCATACAAACACATTTTAAATTTCTTACTCTAGTGCCAGGATTGGAGACCCAAGATTAGCTAAGCATCACTGTGCTTTGTTGTATGTCGAAAATCTCCTGTTCACAAACACTATAAACTGTAACACTTACCATGCAAAAATCTCAAATATGTCTACATAGGTAATGCAAAAAACAAATCTCACATAAAATCTTATCCTAAAAAAAATCACTCAAACTTCTTTTGTAAAAGAAAATCTGTTTGTGGTTTCCCTTGCCCCTCAACAATTCAAATTTCCAAATCCTGTCGAATAAAGTTCCAAACATTTAATTTGAACTGAGGCATTTACCAATGTCGCACTGACATGATTTAACAATGAGTTGCCTTTTCCGGATTTCAAATTCTTCATCAAAGCTCTCTCTGCAAGACCTCTGACTATTTCAAAAGATGTGGAGGTGCTGGTATTGGATAAGGGTGGACTAAGTTAAAAAGCATGCAACACCAGATTATAGTCTAACAGGTTTATGTGGAAGAACTGTGAGGAGACAAGTTTTTAGAATATTTTTTCACAGCAAAAATGAAAAACCATACATATTTCAAACATGCAGATGTGATTGGTGGGTTAGGCCAACTCATGATTGCTTAAAATGTCTATTTGAGGCCCAACTTTTTTGAAATGGTTAAAAAAATCTCACAACACCAGGTTATCATCCAACAGGTTTATTTGGAAGTACTAGCTTTCACAGCTCCGCCCCTTCATCAGGTAGCTCTGGAGCAGGATCTTAAAATATAGAATTTATAGCAAAAGATTACAGTCTCATGCAACTGAAATGATATGTGGAACAAACCTAGATTGCTGTTAAGTCTTTCAACTTTTAAAATGAGTTGCAGGTTTTGGTTCATTCATATACTCATTCATGCTCATACATACACATATAAGTCTATGGGGTGAATTTGCATTTGCAGTATTGTATTTGCAGACAAATATTTTGATCAAAAAGCATACAGTCTGCAGGCAGTTAGTCCATGTAACATTTTATAAATTCCTACTTTGGAAATAGAACCAGTCTGACTCGAGATTGAGACACAAACTCTAACCTCACACCTTTAATGCATTATCTGAGCTGAGATGTCTCCTTTTTTATAAAACCTTAAGTTCTCTCAAGAATGTGACTTAAAAGAAGTTCTGGGATTAATGAACTACAACCTGCAACCCATTCTAAAAAATGAAAAACTTAACAGCAATCTAGCTTTGTTCAATATATCGTTTCAGTTGCATGACACTGTAATCTTTTGCTATAAATTCTGTGTCTTATGGTCTTGCTCCACAGCTGCCTGATGAAGGAGCAGCACGCTGAAAGCTAATATTCCAAATAAACCTGTTGCTTGGTGTTGTGAGACTTTTAACTATTTCAAAGGGTAGGGCCTCAAAGAGATATTTTAAGCAATCATGAGTTAGCTTGACCCACCAATCACATCTGCATTATTGAAATATGTGTGGTTTTGCAGAATTTCCCAGCAAGCCATTTTTGCAGTGAAAAAATATTTTTTAAAAACTTGTCTCCTCACAGGATCTGGTGGGTTTTTCTCAGTTGAAACCAAAGATTGGATTCTCAAAGCATTTTTATCTTATATGTGGCATTACTGGAATAATTTAACCTAATACATCCAATGGGAATGGAGAGGGTTTGGGACTGTGCACACCTTACAACCGGTTCAATATTAATTTCCAATGAAATTAATTACAAGATTTCCTGCCCCAGTCTGTGTTCACAAATCCTTAACTTGTATTCCCTGAGCCATGAACTGCATCAAATACTCTCAGATTCTCTTTCAGAGATCTCTCAGATCCCTGCACCTCTCCTCCCTATAATAGCAGGACTTGCTTCAGAACTCCCCTCACCAGTGTTACCAGAACCACCTCCCATACTCCTCATATCATTCATGCCAAGCTATGCTCCTTCATGTCTCCAACATGGCTTCTCAGATCCTCCATGCCGAGCGGTGAAATGCTGTAAATGGCCAATGAACCCCATGGTGACAACAGGAGAAGTTAAAAGAAGTCTTAGAAGCAAACAGTCATTCATTCATTTTTGTTAACAACAGCCCAGGGAAAGTGTCAATTATCGGGACCTTTAAAGTATTAAGAGCGTAAATTAAAATCACTAGAAATTTCTTTGTCTTGTATAAATAAACATTGTGTAGAATAAAGCAGAGAGCCAGAGTTACCAATCAAACACTGTTTTCTCTGAGCTGTTTCCATGCTCAGACAGAGATGTGTACTCTCAGCCTAGCAGCACTATGTATTCTTGGCTGCCATGCCTTTTGAGTATTTCTGGCATTTTCTGCTTCTTTATCAAACAGTGAGGTGTAAAGCATCTGTCATTACCTTTGCTGCTTGCGTAGGATGCTGCTGGGACAGCTCAGCCTCTTCAGTGGAAATGTATTCATGCTTTATCAGGTTTTTCAGCACACACTCTGTGTTCTTGATGCAACCAACTAAGACCTCTCGGTGCAACTTCAGCAACTTGGTAAATGAGTGTGCTGAAACTATTGACACTTGATGCAACCCAGGCTGGAACACTGTATCCATTATCGCAGAAGCATCCTTCGATAGTCTTCCCTTGCCAAGTGGGTCGTCAAGATGAAGGAGTTCATTTTTGAATTCCACATCACATATCTATGTAAATCATAATATATTAAAATTATAAAAGTGAAAATATTAATACCAATTAAAACATGCTAATATTAAAAAACAGATAACAATGCAAAACATGAAGGCAGCCCCTTGGCACATTGCTTCTGTGCCAGTTCTTTATCACAGAAATCCATACTTATTCCCAGCATCCATTCTATCCTTGTAGCCCGAAGCATTCCTTTATTTCAAATGTTCATGCACTCAAGATTATCATACCTCTTTTATCCTGGAGCCTATGCTCCAAATTATAACATCAATAATGCTTTGTATTCCTTTAATCCCAAGTACTGGCAACCAATTTCCATGGAATTTGGTAAATGACCCCTGGATCTCCCTTTTCTTCCATGTCCTTTCTTTAAGTGTTTACGCACAAAATGCATTACCTACCACTTGGCCATACAAACTGTTTGGGCCAAATGGCCTCAACATTTGTCAAAAAAACTTTAGAAGTGCTTGGTTTTGAGATTAAAGCAACATTTTGTAGATCTTTCCCATCAATGAAGATCAACTTGATTTTCATTACTTGCAGGGGCCGATAAACTCTAAGTTGAGTAGTTTTGTTTTACCGGTTAGTTAGCTCAATTAGCTGTTTGGCTGGTTTCTGATTCAGAGTGACACCACCAGCATGGGTTCATTACTGGATGACATTCCCATTACTGCATGATATTCCCAAGAAAGACCCTTCTTCCCAATGTCTCCCTCATCTGAGGCATGGAAACCTTCAGGTTAAACCACCACCACCAGTCATCTCTCTCTGAAGAGTGGGCAGCCCTATGGTCTGGTAAGACTTTTTGATCTTATTCACATAAATTCAGTGAATGTTGCAAAGGTTTTGTAAAACAGTCCCAAACTACAGTCATTCAATGATAGAATCATTGTTCATGCTTTAGTTAAACCGCTGGAAAGTCATTTAATCATCAGTCCTGAGTATTTTAATGAATACTTAGGCCTTTGTTTCCCCTGAAGAACTGCAACCATGGAGTGAACAATACCTTCCTGTCACAGCAATTTGGTTTTGATTCTTTGATAAGAGTTCCTCAGCCTGTGTTTATGTTCAACATCATGATATACGACATACCTCAAAATATACTGTGTCTTTGCCAATGTCTTGTCATCTGGACAAGAATTTGGCATTAATTCAGAATCCCTTTTAAGTGATCTTACTCGTTGCTTTCCTTTTTGCTGAATTACCAGGGTATAAGCTATGTTGACCAGAATAGGATGTCCATGCCAACATCAGTCTCATACAGTATTAGAAAGATATAACTGGGCCATGGTTTCTCCACATGATTCCAACTTAGGTAGCAAGCATGTTCATGAACGTAATCCATTGACTGGATTTTAAGGGACAGCATCATCAACACCCCATCCTTGCCCAAATGTCATGGAGGAATCATTCATGATCCCAAGGGTTATGCTGCAACAATCTAACACTGGGTGCACATCAATTGCATTGAGTAAAGGTTTCCACCGCTTTCCGAGGAAGAATTCCTGCCTTAGAGCGCTGTCGGCCAATCGCATTGGTCCTTTGTTCTACAATCCCAGAAGTGCCCCCAGTAGCCACTGTTGGGACTAAAGGCCATCATCAATGCTGAGGAGTCCAGGGTGTGCCAAAGTCAGAGCTCACAGCAAGGTGAGAGGGTGAGTGGGAACGAGGAGTGAAGCTATGGAAATATTCTTACTCAGTATACTTACTAAACCAACACGTACTTATATAGGAAGTCAAGGAAGATAAAAGTAGTTAATTGGTAAAATTAAAAAGCTAGAATTCAGCAAATGGAAATAATAAGCTGTACACAGCCCCTTCTGATAGGAGTCCAGTCAATATCAAAATTAGGGATCAGATTTAATCCAAAAGTATCTTATTGCTTTTGGTCATTCCACACCAGCCACACAGTCTTTATATATAGCATTCTACAGAGCAATGTAGTAACAAGAGTTGTTTCAGTAATGAATCCTTGAAAACAAAAGTCAGCAGCTATTTCTGTGAACAGACTACTTACATTTCTGCAACTGCACTGATCTGAACTTGTGATCATATTCTTTGAAGTCTGTCATGTGCAGGAAAGGAACTGACACACAGATGAGCGTACTTTCGGAGCATTTTGACAGATTGGAACAGAATACAGCTTTCCTCAAAGACAGGATTGCTACATAAATGGAAGTTTATGCTTCTGAGTAAGATCAACTGTCATTCTGACCTTCAGACACGGCAAAGACCTTCTCCACTCAACTTCAGTCATGTAATTGCATTCAAATGATCCAGTCAAACAATGTCAGTCTGCTCAACGGTGTTCACATGTGACTACACAGCCATCATTGTCAGTGATGATCTGCTAGGCACCTCCTTATAGTATCAAGGCTAATACCAGAATGCAGCAACCACCTCCCCACCCTCAAAGTAACACACTGGTTTTCCAACAACTGGACAATTGGAAGTAGCTGAGATAAATTGATAAGTTTAATAGGTACATATTTACCTGACAAGCAACCAAAAATGAACATGTTTCTTTTCTCCTTTTCAATTTATCTGAGTTATTATTCCACCGTAGCAGATGGCAGAATTTGAATTCAATTTTTAAAAAATATGAAATTAAAAGTTTAACAATGACCATAAAACCTTTGTTGTCATAAAACCCATCTGGTTCATTAATGCCCCTCATGGAAGGAAAACTGCCATCTTTACCTGGTCTGACCTACATATAGAATATAATCCCTACAGTGTGGAAATAGGCTCTTGGGGCCCAGCAAGTCCACATTGACCCTCCGAAAAGTAACCCACCCAGAACCATTCCCCTACATTTACCCCTGACTAATGCACCTAACCTAGGCTTCTCTGAACACTATGGGAAATTTAGCATGGCCAATTCACCTGGCCTGCACTTCTTTGGATTGTGGGACGAAACCAGAGTAAACCCACATAGACACAGAGAGAATGTGCAAACTCCACACAGACAGTCGCTTGAGGCTGGAATCGAACCTGGGTCCCTCGCGCTGTGAGGCAGCAATGTTAACCACTGAGCCACTGTGCCATTTGACTACAGGCTCACAGCATTGTGGTTGAATCTTATCAGCCTTGTGAAATAATCTAACAGGCTACTAAGGTCAAGGTCATCCAGGGATAGGCAACAAATGCTGGCTCAGCCAGCAACGCCCACATCCCATGAATAAATTTAAATAATGAATATTTTCTTTCTTATTTTACTATTTAGCAGTCAAAGATATGCACCGAGACTCCTTATTCTAGCTCAATCTAGAGACACAGGCTAAACACCATCTTCACTTGGATAGTGAGGAGGGCTATTATCGGCTGCAAAGGGACTTAGATATGATGCAGAGCTGGGCTGAGGAGTGGCAGATGGAGTTCAACCCTGTCAAGTGTGAGACTGTCCATTTTGGAAGGACAAATAAGAATGCGGAATACAGGGTTAACGGTAGGGTTCTTAGTAAGTTGGAGGAGCAGAGGGATCTTTGAAAGTTGCCACTCAGGTGGATAGAGCTTGTAAGAAGGCTCTGCAGCTGTCATTTTTATTTTCAAGTTGAATGCCATTTAGAAATATTTCTGGCTATGAAATATTTTGAAGAGCTGGAATTTAGAAGGAACATTATTAACCAAGGGAACAATTAACACAGAATGAAGGAGTTTGTTGAATAGAACATAGAACAATATATTAGCATTCATTAGCAGAGGGATTGATTCAAGAGTCGTGAGGTGATGCTGCAGCTGTACAGGACCTTGGTAAGGCCACATTTGGAGTACTGTGTGCAGTTCTGGTCGCCTCATTTTAGGAAGGATGTGGAAGCTTTGGAGAGGGTACAGAGATTTACCAGGATGTTGCCTGGAATGGAGAATAGGTCGTACGAGGATAGGTTGAGAGTGCTAGGCCTTTTCTCATTGGAACGAAGAAGGATGAGGGGTGACTTGATAGAGGTTTATAAGATGATCAGGGGAAAAGATAGAGTAGACAGTCAGAGACTTTTTCCCCGGGTACAACAGAGTGTTACAAGGGGACATAAATTTAAGGTGAAGGTGGAAGGTATAGGGGGGATATCCGGGGTAGGTTCTTTACCCAGAGAGTGGTGGGGGCATGGAATGCACTGCCTGTGGGAGTGGCAGAGTTAGAATCATTGGTGACCTTTAAGTGGCAATTGGATAGGTACATGGATAGGTGCTTAAGCTAGGACAAATGTTCGGCACAACATCGTGGGCCGAAGGGCCTGTTCTGTACTATATTGTTCTATGTTCTATTCAACAACCTCCTTCATTCTGTGTTAATTGTTCCCTTGGTTAATAATGTTCCTTCTAAACTCCAGCTCTTCAAAATATTTCATAGCCAGAAATATTTCTAAATGGCATTCAACTTAAAAATAAAAATGACAGCTGCAAAGCTTCAATGTCCTTCCAATCATAGAACTCCCATTGAAAAGCAGGGACAGTCAATTACTACCAATTTAAAATTAGATTAACCACATTTCTGACAGTCATTCTGCAGACTGTATATTTAAAGTATTTACTTGATTGATGCATGTCTGTGGGGAGATTCCATCGCTACATGTTGATTATATTCTTTGTATCCTCAATTCGAAATGAGTCCTGCGTGACAAATTTGCAACTTAGCATCAATAAATGCATCCAGTTCTTTCAGAAAAAGAATGCTGGCCATCAGAGTCTGGGGATTTGTTGGATTTTTGTTCCTAAAATTTCTTCAGTATATTTCTCTGCTGATACTTAATTTCTAGTTCCCTCACTCCCTTTTTTACCTAGGTTGCCCACTATTTCTAGTGCGCAACTTGTATCTTCTATGGTGAAGACAAAAACAAAATATTTGTTCAATATTTCTGCCATTTCCTCATCTTCTCTTGCCTCTACTTCTCAGGGATCAGTGCTTACATTAGCTATTCTCTTCTGTTACTATACTTGTAAAGGTTCTTAAATCCAGTTTGCTATACCTTGTTAATTTGCTTCAATCTTTTTATCTTTATCATGGCCATTTAATGGTTTCTAAACCATTACTAATTCACGTTCTTTGCAATCTTTTAAGCCTTTTCTTTTTCACCTAGTAGTATTCTTAAATTTCCTGAGTATGTCACTGATGGATCTTTCTTGCTGAGTGTTTGTGCATCAATGAGATGTATTTAATAAAAGTGGGAATGGGGCCCAGTTCTAAGATGGCAATGGTTAACAGGAGTGCTGTGAAACCAGTAGGGATGTTCCTGTTCTTCCTGTATCACCTTTTAATCACCTATATTTTTAATGGCAACTGTGTGCCACTGTAATAACCTACATTTATGTACTGTCTTTAATGCAGCAAAATGTTTGCCAACAATAAATGAAACAAGCCCAGCCCCTAGATCATGTTATACCATACTCTATCTGAAGGCACCTTCTTCGTTCATTATCCTCTTATAATTCCTCCGAGCCATTTTCTTGGCAATTTTCATCAGTATTGATATTGTGCTGCCTGCCACTCTCCGGAGCACAGCATGGAAGCAGGTCCAAGTCTACCTTTCCCAGAGCAGGATCAAAACAGTGTTGTTGGCATTATGCCAATCCACATGCTAGCTATTTAAGCTAAAATGCTGCTAAAAGCCTACACTGCCCAATTCTTCAGAGGGGATCTAATTTAGGCATTAGGTTCATCATTAGCATTCACATGGGGTCTAATGCTTGTCTTAGGTGGTTTCCTCGGAGGCCTGATAATCAAAAAATACCAACTATGGCATCCAATATATTTCAAACATCCTTGTAATGCTGTAGCCTATAGCTTAGCACAATCAGTCACTTGTGTCTCCAGTTTTGCATCCAAAAATCAGGAGGGAATAAAGGCCAATTTCTCAGCTCGAATACTACCAACAGATATGTACAAGGCTGCTGATGAAAACAGAAGAAGCAACTGCTAGTGAAGTGACTATGAAAGTCACGGCTTGTCAGACTGACGCATTCTTGGACTGTAAGGTGCCAAATAAAAAAGGAAAGTATTTCAATATCTGTGAATACACAGGGAGGAAATAGTGGAAAGTTATTGCCAATTTCCCCTCACACATGCTATTTCCTTCTCAAATAACAGAAACAGACAGAAGCCAGTCTATTTTTTAAACAGCTTTGCAGGGTAGACAATAGACAATAGACAATAGGTGCAGGAGTAGGCCATTCTGCCCTTCGAGCCTGCACCACCATTCAATATGATCATGGCTGATCATCCTTAATCAGTATCCTGTTCCTGCCTTCTCTCCATAACCCTTGATTCCACAATCCTCGAGAGCTCTATCCAACTTTTTCTTAAATGAATCCAGAGATTGGGCCTCCACTGCCCTGTGGGACAGAGCATTCCACACAGACACCACTCTCTGGGTGGGTGAAAAAGTTTCTCCTCATCTCTGTCCTAAATGGTCTACCCCGTATTTTTAAGCTGTGTCCTCTAGTTCGGCACTCATCCATCAGCGGAAACATGTTTCCTGCCTCCAGAGTGTCCAATCCTTTAATAATCTTATATGTCTCAATCAGATCCCCTCTCAGACTTCTATACTCAAGGGTATACAAGCCCAGTCACTCCAGTCCAGTAAGGTAATCCCGCCATTCCAGGAATTGACCTCGTGAACCTACGCTGCACTCCCTCAATAGCCAGAATGTCTTTCCTCAAATTTGGAGACCAGAACTGCACACAGTACTCCAGGTGTGGTCTCACCAGGGCTCTGTACAGCTGCAGAAGAACCTCTTTGCTTCTATACTCAATCCCTCTTGTTATGAAGGCCAGCATGCTATTAGCCTTCTTCACTACCTGCTGTACCTGCATGCTTACCTTCATTGACTGCTGTACAAGAACACCCAGATCTCTCTGTACTGCCCCTTTACCTGAATTGATTCCACTTAGGTAGTAATCTGCCTTCCTGTTCTTGCCACCAAAGTGGATAACCATACATTTATCCACATTAAACTGCATCTGCCATGCATCTGACCACTCACCTAACTTGTCCAGGTCACCCTGTAATCTCCTAACGTCCTCATCACATTTCACCCTGCCACCCAGCTTAGTATCATCAGCAAATTTGCTAATGTTATTACTAATACCATCTTCTATATCATTAACATATATTGTAAAAAGCTGCGGTCCCAGTACTGATTCCTGCGGTACCACATTGGTCACTGCCTGCCATTCCAAAATGGAGCCGTTTATCACTACTCCTTGTTTCGTATCAGCCAACCAACTTTCAATCCAAGTTAGAGAAATTGTCTCCTTGACTTTGTTTTCCCATGATAATGTTTTGCTTCATATTTATCTAATTCCTAGAATTAGGGCCTTATTTCACAATATAAGTAGGTGAAAGGTCTTATTGCCCATCAGGTTTTTTTGTCTGGCATTCTGAGTTGACGATTTGTTTGGAAAAGTAATTTGGAGATTTTATGCAATTAACTTCCTGATGCTTTGGGATGTGCCAAAGTCACTACAAAATGTAAGTTTTTTTTTCTTTTTATTTCAGCAGTGATTCAAAAACACTTTAACACAGAAACACCCAGAAACCATTACTCTCAAAACATACTCTGAAAGGGAATGTTGCCAGAGCTGCCAAACTTGCGCAAGAGCTCATTAGATCATTTCCTCTTTCCTAACTGTGCACAATAACTCACGATTGGGTACAAATGGAGATCATTTTATGTCAGTTTAAAAAACAGTCAGCTTATCTTATCCCAAGTAAATGCTGAACATTCCCACAGAACACACAAAAGATCCAAATGTAAAAAGCAGTTCGCTAAACAGATTTAGAAAAATAGAAAAACTCAAATTACCATATTAACCTTTGAAAGAAGAATTGCCTATTTTCCAACAGTGAGTCCATTTCAAAAGTAGTTCATGAGTGTTAGGAAGTTGTGTTTGTCAAATGCAACTTTTCATTATTTTCTCTTTTCAACAAAACTTTGTATCTCTTCATATTATGAACTGTTGATATACTATTGCAATAGATAACTGCTCCTCGGATGCTGCCTGAACTGCTGTACTTTTCCAGCACCACTAATCCAGAATCTGGTTTCCAGCATCTGCAGTCATTGTTTTTACCTATACTATTGCAATGGCTTTGTTACCATACTAGTGACCCAGAAGCTTGAACTATTAGTTTTCAGGGGTTACCGACAATAATTTGAACATAATGACAGTTTTTGATCTCATTTTTTAAAAATCAGGAAACTGATAGCCCAGTCGAAGAGATCACAATGGAAGGGACTAGCCATTGGTGCAGGAAAAACAACATGTATTGGTGTTGGTCCTCAGCCTGCATAAATAGGGAAGATTACCACAGGAATAGTCTCCAGCTGCATGACCGACTATCAAATAAAAAAAAATGATAGGAAGCAGGATCAACCAGCAGTGTGATGGCCCCACATAATGTGCAGAAAACCAAGAAGAGGGAATTTCCAAATCAGTGGTGGTGACTGTAAAACCATCATAAAACCGCAACTGATTTACAGTTGTCTTTTAGGTATGGACGCTTATTATCCTTAACTAGTCTGACTCATTTGTGACTCCAGTCCCACAACAATGTGGTTGTCGCTTAACTGTCCCCTGGAATAGCGAGGAAGCAATTCAGCCACATTAAATCAGTACACAGAATAACCCCATTGACTGCAGCAGTTCAAGAAGAAAGGCTGCCACCTTTTTCTCCTATTCAGCAAGAAATGGGAAGTCTCACCAGCCTAGACAGATGAGGTTGTTCTAAGTAATATTTTACCTCAATAACAGCTCGTATTTATCTAATGGTTTTACCACAGTCACAGAATGGTTAACAGACAAAGGATTAAATATAATCCATTAATGGGACAGAGGACCAAGAGCTCAGTTAAAAAAAATGTGTTTTAAAGATCATCATAAGAAAAATCTTTTCACTCAGCAAGTAATTAGAGTCAAGAATGCACTGTCTGGAAATGTGGTTGATGTGAGCTTACTTGAGATATTCAAGAGGGAATTGGATGATCCTATAAGAAGAAACAACTGTGCAGAGTTACAGGGAAAAGGCAAGAGATTGGCATTAAAGTAAACTGGTCAGAAATCCAGAACAGACAAGGTGGGTCAAATGACCTCCTTCTGCACCACAGCTCTTCTGTAATTCAGTGATCGCTTGGGGAAGGAAGTCCAGAGCGCAGGGTCCAGGCACAGCTGAAGGAACAACTTATAGTGGTGAAGGAAGTGATGGGGATGAACAAGATGACAGAATGGAGCAAGGTTATAGATCGAGAGGAATTTCTGGCCGTCCTGTGTCAGAGTCCACGAATATTTGAGAAAGCAGATTCCTTTGCCTCTGAACCTGTTGTTAGTTAATTCAGTTGCTGATATCCCTCATAACACATCGAGAGAGAAACACCTCCCCTTAGTCCCTCGCCAATTTTCCAGCTGAAATTGCAACTGTGTGTGTCAGAAATCTGGCAACTGTGAAGCACTAGATCCTGCCACTGTTCATTTCAAAGCTTGTTGCACAAAATCTTTCCCAGAATGGGAGGCTGCACCTACTCAAACCTGTTTTACATTAATACTGAAATGCACAATTAAAAGAAACATGAGGGCATAAATTTTACAAATTGTTAACTTATGTAATTATTCCCATTTAAAAACATGTAAAAGTAAAATTTTTTGGATCAATTTTTAGGACAAACATCATTGTGTCAACAGATAATGTTTTTGAAGGGTAGGCTTGAATGCTTGCTCTAGGCCCAAGTGAAATCCAAAAAGGATCACAATAAATCATAACAATTAAGAATTATTTATAATAATTACTGGTAAGTTAAAAAAAATCAAAATATAGTTTGTCATTCATAATTTGATCACTTTAATAATTTGAATAAATATGAGCAAGACCTACATGTAAACATTGAAGCACTTGTTCATTGATATAGTTATGATAAAATAAAATCATTAACATAGTCATTGAGTCATATGGCATGGAAACAGATCCTTCAGTCCAACCAGTCCATGCCAAACATAATTCCAAATTAGTGCCACCTGTCTGCTCCTGGCCCATATCCCTAAAATTCTTTCCTATTCATTTACTTATCCAAATTCCTTTTAAACATTGTTATTGTACCCATATCCACTATCTCCGCTGGAAGTTCATTCCATACATAAACCATCCTCTGAATCTCTGTCCTCTCACCTTGAAAATGTGCCCCTTAATCTTGAAATCCCCCATCCTAGGGAAAAGACAACTACTACTAACTTTATCTATACCCCTCACCATTTTATAACTTTCTAAAAGGTCACCTCTCTCAATCTCCGACGCTCCAGTGAAAAGGTGCCAGCCTATTCGGCCTTTCTGTAAAACTCAAAACTTTCATACCCGGCAACATCCTGGTAAATCTCTTCTGAACCCTCTCCAGCTTAATAATATCCTTCTAGGACTGCACACAGTATTCTAGAAAAGGCCTCATCAACATCCCATACAATTTCATCATGACTTCCTTACTCCTATATGCAAAAGACTGAGCAATGAAGGCAAGCATACCAAACACCTTTTTAACTACACTCTCTAAATGGACGTAAACTTCAAAGAATCATGTACCTGAACCACTAGGTCCCTCTGTTCTACAACAGTACCCAAGGCCCTAACATCTCTAGGATTATAGTTCAGTTCAGAAATTTGTGGACCATGATCACTGAAAACCTAAGGTCAAGTTTTCCATGAGGTTTGTAAAAGAATATTATCGTAGGCCAAAAGTTATTGGGTTGGTTTTCACAAGATCTACTTTTACGTGAGCATATATGACAAAAGAAAAATTAAAAATCAGAATGTATTAATGCATTGAGCAGACATAGGGCAAGATCAACTATGAAGGTTAAAATTAGCATGGTAAACTTTTCTAAGAAACATTTCCTATATTGTACCAGTGATTACATTAGGAAGTACTTCAAGGTAGTTCATCAGCGGTATTCTTGACCCAATCACTTTCAGTATTAAATCACACAAATGGCCTTCTCTCCATCATAAGCACAAAAATGGGGCTATGTGCTGATGACTACACAATGACCACACCATTCAGGACTCTCATACAGTGGTAAGTTGGTTAGAGAACCAGAACAAAGTGAATCAACTGGCATCCTTTTGCACCACCCCCATGCACATATGCAGCCACTCTTAGGCAATAACCAGGCATGGACTGATCAATGACAAGAAACATTAATGCCACGTATCTGCCATCTCCAACAAATGAGAATTTAACTATCTCCCCTTGACGTTCAATGGCATTGCCAAATGCTGAATCCCCTTTTATCTCTGGGTTGTCACTGACCAGAAACTGAACTGGAAACAACCATATAAGATCCAGTTGCTGCAAGAGCTGATAAGAGGCTAGAGTCCTGTGTTGAGTAACTCATCTGCTGCACCCCATAGTGTCTGTCCAGCATCTACAAGGCACAAGTCAGGAATGTGATGAAAGACTCAGGTACATGGATGGGATAGGTATGAAGGGAAATGGACCAAATGCAGGCAGATGGGATTAGTTTAATTGTGGAAACTGAGCATCATAGGTAAAATGTGTCAAAAGGCTTGTTTCCCTACTGTAGGCCTCTAGGAATCTATGACTCTCCATTTCCAGGATGTGTGCTAGTCAAGCAAAAACTCAAGAAACTCAACAGCTTCCAGGGTAAAGCATCCTCTTCAACACTTTCAACATTCACTCTCTTCTCTACCAACACGCAGTAGCAGCAGCAGCATGTAGCATCTACAACATGCATGGCAGTGACTCACAAAGGCTCCTTCGATGGCAACTTCCAACTCCACAACTGCTAACACCTAGAAGGACAAGGGCAGCAGATACATGGAAGCACCATCACCTACTAATTCTCTCCAAGCCACACACTGTCTTGACTTTGAACAATAATAGCCATTTCTTCCCTGTCACTAGGTCAAAATCCTAGAACTTTCTAAGAGCATTGTAGGTTTATTCATATCTGAAGGACTGCAGTGGGTCCAATATGCAGCTCATTGCCTCTTTTTCAAAGGCAATTAGAGATGGCCAAAAATAATGGCCTCTCCAGCAACAACTACATCACATGGACCAAATATTTTAAAAAGCTATAAAAGCACTTGGGGATGTAAAGGTGCTATATAAATGTAAATGTTTCATTGTCTTTCTTTGAAACAAAACACAACAATCCTTCATGTTATACGTTATGTGTACAGTAAGCAATGTTTATACTACTGCTTTGCAACTTACAGGCTTGAATGAATAATTTAAGTTCAGATCCGACCCAGCAGTATTTGAATTCAGCTTTCAAAGAACTGAGAAGTAAAAAACTGGTAACAGTGAAAGTAAATATTAAAGCAGTCAGAATATTGTAAAAACACAACTGGCTTACAAATGTAGGAAAGGAAACTTGCTGTTTCCACACCATCTGGTCAATGTATGACTCCAGTGCTGTACCATAATTGTTAACTCTTAAGTGTTTTCTGAAGTATCCCAGGCAACCACACAGTTGCAGCAAATCAGTACACAGAATAACCACATTGACAGCAGAGGTTGAAGAATAAAGTCAGCATCAGTCTAAGCTGTTCGGAACGGGCCACAAACGTCAGCCTTGACAGATACATTCTGAGCGACATTTTACATTGAACTTTCTCTCAATATTGACCATTGAATTTGTTTAGCTCCTTTAACAATAGAATAAGATGTGTCCTTATTTTTTACCTAGCTACAAGGAAAGTAAGTCAGATTACCATAAACTTGGCCAGAGGGGAAGACTGATGCATGGAAAATAGTGGAGAGACAGGGAGATTTTAAGGATTGAATTCTCAGACTCAGGTAGGTGAAGGCATAGCCACCAAGCTGTGCCAAAGGAAGTACTGTACTAGAGATCAGAACTGGGGAAGCACAGAGCTCAGAGAGTGATAGGCCTGGCGGGGGTTCCAAGCCTTTCTTGTGTCAGACTCCAAGGGTTACATGTGTCAGAAGGAAGGATCTCATGCCTCTAAACCCTTGTTAGCTATTTCACCCTCTGACTGCTCCCACAAGCCCTGGAGAGGAAAGCATCTCGTCAGTTTCCCCCCCAGTAATGCAGCCAATTTTCCAGCATATCATGTCAAACATTTGAAGCTCCACTAATCATTCCAAAATTTCTTGCACTCAGGTTTTATCAAAGAGTGAGTAAGCTGCACCTACATAAACCCATTTTACATTACTACAGAAATCCCCGGTTAAAATATCCTGGAGTGTAAATTTCACAAAATGACATGGCATAGAATAAGTTCCTGTACTTACATATCACTCTCAAGAAGCAGCCCGGTACAAGAGCTCCAGCAGCGTATACTTGTATCTATCTGTCCAGTTCTTCTGCACAACTACAGTGTGAATCCTGCAGCCATTTACGGGAAATGAGGTCTTATTTGTCGCAATGCCCAGCAAAGTGTGGACTGCTGCCAAAAGAACTGCAGGCAATACTTACAGTATGCATGTCTGAAAGCTCTGATGACGCAGTTGTCAAGTGAGTATATCTGCTCTGTCATATCGAGAGCCAAAAATTATTGTAGCATTGCACACCCTTCACACTGACTCAAAATAATTACCTTCTCAGGATATCATTGCAAACTTTGTATATAGATTGCTGACGACTTCATAGATAAAAATCACATAACACCAAATTATAGTCCAACATGTTTATTTGGAAGCACTAGCTTTCGGAGCGCTGCTCCTTCATCAGGTGATAGTGGTGAATAAGATTGTAAGACACAAAATTTATAGCAAATGTTTACAGTATGATGTAACTGAAATTATATATTGAAAAAGACCTGGATTGCTTGTTAAGTCTCGCATCTTTTAGAATGACCATGTAGGTTTCAGATCTAAAAGATTTCAGATCTAAAAGATGAAAGACAACAAATAATCCAGGTCTTTTTTTATATATAATTTTGATATATAAACTTTTGCTATACATTCTGTGACTTACAATCTTATTCTCTACATCACCTGATGAAGGAGCAGCACTCCAAAAGCTAGTGCTTCCAAATAACCCTGTTGGACTATAACCCGGTGTGTTATTTATAACTTTGTACACCTCAGTCCAGCACCGGTATCTCCAAATCATGACTTCATAGTTGGATATATGGCTTGAACAAAGTTCTTTCATTTGTCACAAAATATGAATTCTGTACATAAGGTTTAATACTTCTCAGTTCTGCAGAAAATCCATTAAAAGAATCCTGAAAAAATATTAAAATTTTAAAAAATTCTGCTTCAAACAAAACGCACATATATGAAACAAAAACTCCACGTCTATTTATCATCATCTTAGTTTTGTCACACATGCTTCTTTATACAAAAGAACATGTGAATATATATTTTTGGAATCATCAAAAAACAGTTTAATTCATTCATGGAATAGAAATAAAAGAGACTTGGAATTCTTTTTCAGAACTAGAATCCCTACAGTGTGGAAACACAAGCCATGTCAAAATATTTTACAGCCAATATGCACTTGAGCTGTAGTCACTGCTGTAATGAATGAATGGGCACCACTCACTAGTTTGGCATTTTTTGTCCATCCCTCATTGCCCTCAAGAAAGTGGTCACGGCTCTTATTAATTGACTGCAGTTCACACTCGCAAAGAATCTCCAAAATTGTTATGGCATTCCAGGATATTGACCCAGTAAAGGTCACAAAAGAGAAAAGGTGATTGTGTGCCCAAGTCAGATAGTGTGTGACCTGAAGGGAAATGTTGAAGTGTTGGTTTTCCTACACATTTGCTTTGCCCTTGTAGGTGGTAGAGGTCACAGATTTGGGAGTTGGTGCAGAGGAAACCTTGACAGGTTGCCCTCCTGCATCCTGTAGATTACATAATGCCCTCCATGGAGTGTTGGTGCGAAAGAAGTGAATGTTTAAGGTAGGGATGGAATGCCGTTCAAATGAGTTGTTTTGCCCTGGCCGGTGTTAAGCCTCTCGACAATTGCTGCAATGGCAGTCGTTAGCTTGGCTACACACACCCCGGGAATAATACACTGTTCTCAGGAAAAAGATAAATTTGATGTCAGTTCTATAGGGTTTCCAACAATGTTAAATGTTAGGTGCCCTTTCTTGGGCAATGGAAGCTAAGCTTATGATCTTATTCTGATATGTTCAAGACGTGGATGTGCTGGTGATGGACTGGGGTGGACAAGGTCAAAGGTCACATGACACCAGGTTATAGTCCAACAGGTTTATTTGAAACTGCAAGCTTTCAGAGCCCCCACTCCTTCCTCTTGCAGTTTCAAATAAACTGTTGGACTATAACCCAGTGCCGTGTAATTTTTTACTTTGATATTTTCCAAGGTACAGTTTGGGTGCTTATGGGGTATATCTTTGAGGTATATGTCCAATAGCAATCCTCAGACTCAGAACTCACTCAGATTTAATATGCTTCCATTTGCTGAGAGATGGATGCACCTTTCTGTCTCACTGAATCAGGTAGTGCTGCACCTTCCCGCAGACAACAGTAACAGTGTGTGTCTGTGTGCTTTAGAGTCTGCAAAGCTCCATATTCTCACTTTAGCTGCCTAGAATGGTTGAATGCAGGGGCGTGATCAGAGCATATGTTGCAGTGTGTCTTTCTCATGGAATGTGTCAAGAAGCATTTGAAGAATTCAGTCCCATTAATGCACTATCTTCAGCTGTCTTTGACTTTTTTTTAAAAGAATTCATTGGCGAGACGGCTAACATTTATTGTCAGTTCCTGACTGCAGTCATCAACTTGAACTACTGGAGTTCATGTGGGGGAAGCTGCTCTCACATTGCTTTAAGCAATGGAGAAGTTACCCAGGTGCAAGTAATAGAGGGTCTACTGTTAACATACGTATCTCCAGTATTCCATTTATATAGAAGTATCAATTCCAACTTGTTGAGGTTCCAGATCTGTGGAATTTTGGAATCTCCAGTCAGAGTATCAGAAGCAAGTGAGGAATTCAGTCGATTTATAGTGCACAAGAGGACGATATTCAGGCCATAATACTTGTGCTAGCTCTTTCAAAAAGCAGTCCAATTAGTCCTATTCCTCTATTCTGTCATACAGCCGAGCAATTTTTCCCTTTTAAGTATTGGAAGGATGTTGTGATACTTGAAAGGGTTCAGAAAAAATTTACAAGGATGTTGCCAGGGTTGGAGGATTTGAGCTATATGGAGAGTCTGAATAGGCTGGGGCTGCTTTCCCTGGAGCATCAGAGGCTGAGTAGTGAATTTATAAAATCATGACGGGCATGGATAGGATATATAGACAAAGTCTTTTCTTTGGGGTGGATGAGTCCAGAACTAGAGGGCATAGGTTTAGGGTGAGAGGGGAAAGATATAAAAGGGACCTAAGGAGCAACTTTTCCACACAGAGGGTGGTGCGTGTATAGAATGAGCTGCCAGAGGGAAGTGGTGGAGGCTGGTACAATTACAGCATTTATAAGGCATCTGGATGGGTATATGAATATGGGTTTAGGGGGATATGGGCCAACTGCTGGCAAATGTGATTAGATTAGTTTAGATTAGATTAGGATATCTGGTAAGCATGGATGAGTTGGAGTGAAGGGTCTGTTTCTGTGCTGTACATCTTTATGGCTCATGCAATATCTAGACAAAATTATATAGTTACTAGATAAGATCCAAAAGAGAGTTACAATTACACAAAATCTTTTTATTTTGTGTTTTTTTTAAGTTGGGGCTAAAATGAGATAAAGCTGTTTTAAAAACTGAAAGAATGGCTTTATGTTAACGATTGTTTGAACAAGCACGAATTGCATTTTGAGTTGCAGATGATTTGGAGCTGAGCAGGTGTACAGGTTTGTTGTTATTGGCAAAAGATGTTGATTGGTCTATGGGCTAGAGACCAGTTATCAATGGCAGTGACGTTTTTGCCTTGGACTGACAATGGGATTGGTTCTCAGGTAACTGAATAGATTAGAGCCGGGAATGAATAACAAAGAGAGATTAGTATTTGGTTATTTCCAGTTTAGGAGCCGACTCTCAGTTTTCTACAGTAAATTATAAATGTGAAGAAAACTAGTTCATCTTTCCTGCATCAGTGATTATATGCCATAACTTATAGTCAGAGATGTTTTATAAAGGGACCAGCCACTAACCAGAGGAAGCAAGCGAAGAAAAATGACTGAAGCAACATGCTGATGAGCAGAAGAGTAATTAAAATCATCTCAACAAAACAATCTGAGAATGAAAATTGCCGAACTGTTCATAATCTAGTTTACTATGTGTGGTGTAAAGGGGGTTAAATTACAGATCGTTCTGCTATAACATGCATTTTGTTATTGGCTATAACATGATTGATGAATTGTGGAGGCTGTTTGAATAATGTGAACTTTCTACTGAAAGTGCATAGTGATTTTCTATTAGCATTATTCTACAGCACAATGTTCTATAGCGTGAGGTTTCAGAGGAACACAACTGTACAGGTTGTTCTGCTATGATGCAGCAGCTGTGTTCCTCTATAATCTCACGCTGTGGAAACTCCTACTATGGAAAACCGCTATAGAATAACACTTATAGAAGATCACTACCCTCGTTCAGTAGAAAGTTTGTGTTATCCAAACAACTTCCACAATTCATCAACTGCATAACAACCAATTTGTGTTGACAAATTGTGAATTACAGCAGAACAACCTGTATTAGTATTACATGTTTATAACTGTTTATCTATAGGAGGGTCTAAGTACTTATCATATCGAGTGATTCTTGTTCAGTACAGAAACTTTCTATTAATCTGGATCTGAAAATTAGGTAAATTGGAGAGCTGCATATACTTTAACTTTTGTAATGACTCTGGGAATAGGGTGGCCTGCTTCCATCATTCGTCATAACACAACTGTGATGCCAGGAAAGAAATCGTAACTAACAGGAAAGACTGAAAAGAAGAAAAGGCAGAAGGATGTCCTGAAAGTAGTTTTTAAAATCATGTAGAGATTTGACTGGGTAGTTGGGAAGGGATGACATTTGATGCTTTCAGATAGAGTTCAAAACTGGGGATTAGAAATGTCAGGTATTTGCTCTCAAATCCAATCAGCAATGCAGGAGCAACTTATCTACCCAGGCAGAGTAACCAGAATATGGAAATTCCAACCATATGAAGTAGTTGCAGTGAATAACATGAATGCATATAAAGAGAGTTTACATGACTACAGGAGGGAGAAAGAAATAGAACAAAACACTGATAGGATTAACTGAAGAAGTGAGAAAGGCTCATGTGAAGTCATAATCACTGGCATTGGTCAGTTGGACATTGGAATGGTTTACTTTGTTAAATGTGTTATATAACTTGATTTAAAGTCATGCTTAATATCAAAATTACTTTATGCATTTCCTGGCTGAAAACCACTAATTGAGTTTTAAAAGACTGAAATGGTATTCTGATGACTTATCACAGGGGTTTCTAAGATGGTTCAATCTTTGCTTGACGGTAAATCATGAATTTCAAAGCAGTTATGATCCTAGCTCAGAGTATTGCTTGACACTTCAGGTTCTAGAGAAAATGCCAGTTGTTTTTGTATTAGTTTGTTGACATGGTGGTTAGTCATTGAAACAAATTCACTTGAGGCTGCAGATTTTGTTTATCAACAATAGAGAAGCTTAATGCACAAAAGAAAAGGCAAGCTAGATATAGAAGGCAGAATGATCTTGAATCAAACTGATCTTGAATCAATGCAACTGTTTAACAACACAATACATTTTAGAGATTCAACACTAGTGAAATTACACCCCTATCTCAGTTCCTTATCTTTCTACATAGCTGACTCCTTGCAGTTGCTGTGCATTGAACTGTGGCGATAAGCCGGAAACCTGAATGTCTAAACTTTCTTAGTTATAATAACATTCAAATTTTGAAACAAACCCCCCTGGATTGGAAGATTCACAAGCTGAACCCCTCTGTTGAGGGAACTAATTCCTTGAACTGCTTCAAGAGCGAATCTAATCTTGCTTCTGAACTCAGTTAGAAAAAACTTGCTCAATCCAAGATTTTTCTGAACTGAAAACAAAGACGAAAGATCTTACGTGTTCCATAACCATAGTAAACTCAGAAGTACAAGCATGGTTCTGTTAGTAACACAGGGAGCTACAGTCACTTGCTTTGTGACAAAATGCTGGATTTAGATCACTGTTCTAAAAGGAATGTCCTTCCTTGCGATTTTTAAAGAAAATCTTCATAGGTGTAACCAACACCCATTGCCTCTATTTTGAAATCTTAATTTCAACAGTTATATTACTACGTATATAAATTACCCATGTTCACAAAATCAAAATAGAGTCAGCCTGTTAAAACTCCACAAGAAATAATTACCTTGAAAAAGGGACATCTCCTAACCCAGTCACAAAGCATCCAGACAACATCTCATTGGTTAAGGACCAACCATTAGACAAAATCATCTCAGTCAATGAACTCTCACTGAGAAAGGAGTTAACCCAGACAAACAATCTCATCATGTAATCCATATATCTGGAATCCACTAGCCATCCCCATCTTTGGATAAGTGTCAGTCAGAAAGAAGATCATTTATCAAGCCAGCTAGGTCTGTTTCATATTATAGAAACTACTTTTCTCCAGCCACAAAACAGAGATGCTGAAGAAGCTGAGGTGCACCACACTTCTCTTACTCATTTCAGCCTGCAAGTTTCCAAGCCCTGTCTGACAGCCGACCAACTATCCACAGGCATTATGTTGAGAAATAATGCAGCAGGTGCTAACAGTAGAACAACAGATAAAAATGTCTGTCATCAATGTATTTAAATCATCTCGAGGCTGAATCCCAAGGAACCATTAAGATCAGCCTGAGACTATCCAAGTCGTCAATCTACAAGCCCCATATACATTTAACTTTTATTAGATTCTAAAAATACAGCTTAATCTATCTAATTTTTATATGTTTGTGGGTGAGTACATGAAAGACAGAGCTTGTTTTAGATTAGATTCCTACAGTGTGGAAACAGGCCCTTTGGCCCAACCAGACCACACCGACCCTCCAAAGAGTAACTCACCCAGGCCCAGTTCCCTCGTACTAATGCACCTAACACTGGGCAATTTAGTATGACCTGCACATCCTTGGACCATGGGAGGAAACCAGACCACCCGGAAGAAAACCACGCAGACATGGGGGGAACGTGCAAACTCAACACAGACAGTTGCCCGAGGCTGGAATCAAACCTGGAACCCTGGTGCTATGAGGCATCAGTGCTAACCACTGAGCTACGATGCCACCCACTTTACTATTTTAATTAGAGCAGGTTAGATATAATAAATACTATCTCTCTCTTTCTAATGATAAAGGAAACCTGTTTGTGTGTCTTTTAAATCACCATATTTAAATAAACACCTCTTGAATTAGCAATCAGAAACCCATGTTATTCTGAAATGAGGAGTAAGAAAAGACTGTTCACTTGATTATATTAAAAAGTTATATGATTAACTTGTTTTGTGCTGTAATTTCAATGTGAATATCAAAGACCCAAGAAGAAAATAACATCTGCCGTAAACGTTCAGTGAGACCCTAAATATGTATCTATCGCCCTGTTAAGTGAGTACATTTATGTTTTCAAAAGGAATAAATGCCTGTAGTGTGGAAAATCAATTTGCAACTGGAGAACACATACTATTCATCTGATTATGCAATAATCTCCCTGTGAAGGAGGTATTGCATTTCCTCTTGAATTAGCTCATACAGTTGCCATGCAATGGTTTAAGACATTGCTTTTCTACTACTCAAATGCATTATTTACATGACTGATTTGACCTGTTAAAAATAAACCCTTGATTACCAACTTTCAGTGACCTGGAGTGACATGCTACTTTTAAATGAGCTTTTCTTCAAATGTTCAATAACAACACGCAGTTTAACAGTGTATGAGTAGAAACGTGAATCCATGTTTGTCATGTGTTTGGTGGCTCTGGGTGCACCATATTAGGCGAGTATTTCAGACTCAAAGGTTCAAACCACATCGTGGCACATTGTGAAATTAAATAAAATTGGGTAATCTGTGGAAATTGCATGCAAGAACTTGGATTATTACAAAACCCAATTACTTCATTAAGGTTCCCAGGGAGGGAAGCTTGCCATTCCTTTCCTATCTGATCTCAACGTAATTATATTCCCCAACTCAGTGGCTTGTGACATAGTCACTAAATTGAGTAACAAGAAGACAATTGGATTCATCTTCTCAACAATGAGCCAGGCACAACATTAAAGAAAGATTTGTAGCACTGCCCTTTGATGGGAAGGGCAGTGCTTGTCACTGGCCACCCGGGTGTTTTCCTATCTTCCTGGTGGTGGAAATTGAATAAAGATTGGTGCACTTTGTGTCTTTCACTGTGTCTCACACCTGCACACACACACCATGGGTGAAAAAAAAAAAAAAAAAAAAAAAAAAAATTAAAGAAAGATTTGTAGCACTGCCCTTTGATGGGAAGGGCAGTGCTTGTCACTGGCCACCCGGGTGTTTTCCTATCTTCCTGGTGGTGGAAATTGAATAAAGATTGGTGCACTTTGTGTCTTTCACTGTGTCTCACACCTGCACACACACACCATGGGTGCTGGGGATAAAATAAGCACTACCGCACTTAGGTGGTAGTGTGGGGGTTAAAGGGGGGGAGAAAAAAGAGAAAAAAAAAAACAAAGAAAAAAAAGAAAAAAAAAAGAAAAAAAAATTAAAGAAAGATTTGTAGCACTGCCCTTTGATGGGAAGGGCAGTGCTTGTCACTGGCCACTCGGGTGTTTTCCTATCTTCCTGGTGGTGGAATTTGAATAAAGATTCGTGCACTTTGTGTCTTTCACTGTGTCTCACACCTGCACACACACACCATGGGTGCTGGGGAAAAAAATAAGCACTACCGCACTTAGGTGGTAGTGTGGGGGTTTAAAAAAAAAAGAAAAAAAACCAAAACTGATTATAAGGCCGAAATATCCATAAACTTCAGTAGTATTTCCCCCCAACCCAATCCTTCCGTAGGAGTCAGTATTAGTGTTACTTTTGGTTTGTATTATTGATTTGGACTTGAAAAAAAAAGAAATTAAAGAAAGATTTGTATTTGTACCACACCTTTCAAAACCTCAGGATATCAAAAAATATCTTGCATGAAAGGACATTTAGTCACTGTTTAACGTAGGGAGTGCAGCACCCAAACTGCCTAAATTCAGTAAAGTTGACACAACCAGGTGATTTGTTGTCAAATGTACACCCATGTCAGGGCTCCCTACTGTTGCTGTCACAAACCCCAGGCCCCACTCCACTCTCAAAGTTCTAACCAGCCTCCCATCTATGCTTCTCTGAGCTTTCTCCCTTCTTCATAAGCCTTTCTTCAGGATTCTCTCCCCAACTCTCCAACCACATCATTCTTTATCACTCCTCCTCATTTACCCTCCTCAGTGCTCTCTTGCCTCTCCATTTACCTCCCACAGGGAACTCGCTCATCCCTATTCAGCCCTTCAACATCATTGCCCCTGGTTACACTAGTTCCTGACACAGTCCATTCAAAGGTTCCCCTTCTGCTCTCATTCCCTACAAAGCATCTGTGTGCCTTTTCCCAGGTGACCCCCCTTTCTCTCTGCCCTCTTTCCCCTCCACCAACCTGACCACTACCCCCCTCCACCCTAGCCCTCCTCCCCCCTCTACCACCACCTCATCCCCCACCATCCTTTCCCCCAGCTCCTACCACCCGCGCCCCCGCCCCCCTTTCCCCCTCTGCCCACATCTCTACCAATCTTCCCCTCAACCTTCCCCAAATACCACCCTTTCCCTACCACCCTTCCCCCACAGGCACTACTCCTTCCACCCCCTCCCGCCCTTCCCCCAAAACCCCACTACTCTTCCCTTCCTGCCCCCTTCAACCATACCCCTACCAATCTTACCCCTGCCTCCACCTATACAATCCTTCTGCCCCCTACCACAACATACCTATTATCCCCCAACTCCCCCAGCATGTCCACCCACCACCTCCACTCCAACCACCCTTCCCTCACAGGCACTACTCCTTGTACCCCAACCTCCCTTCCCATGTCACACTTCCCCCCTTTTCCCTACCACCCTTCCCCCCTTTCCCCTACCACCCTTCCCCCCTATTCCTACAAATCTTCCCCCCTCAACCATTCCCCACTACCAGCCTTCCCCGTCCACCCCTTCCCTCTTCCCTCCCTCTCCTTCCACCCCTTCCCTCTTCCCTCCCTCTCCTTCCACCCATGCCCCTACCATCCTTCTCCCTCCACCCACCTTGCCCACCCCTACCCCTATCCCTCTCCCCCTTCCTCCCCACACTCCCCCCTCCGCCCACCCCGCGGCTCCCGAGGAGTTTCCGAGCCGCCGCTTTGGAGCAGGAACGCACTGACCAGCAGAGAAGGCGCCTCTGTCCGGACAGTCAGGGGCTGGAGCTCGGACCTACCCCCTGGGTCACAGGCCTTGCTTTCTCCCCCCCCCCCCCCCCCCCCATCATCACCCTCTCTCACCTCACAGCTTCTGCTTGAGGAGAAGCGGCTGCTCCCCGTGATCGGGGCGATCAGCTGCAGTCGGTGCCATGGAGCCAGCCGCCCTCCCCGGGACTAAAGCAAGGCAGATCCCACACAACCACCGAGTCAAACTGAACCAGGAAACAAGCAGGCAGCTCGCTCCCGGAGTACACCCCAGTGAGAGGCTGACCTCACCCTGCCCCTTTGCATGCAGTTATTCTTTCAGCAATGCTAACAAAACTGGCAAAAATAATCCAAAGATTAGTCCTCACTTTTGCCTAAAAATAATCCAAACCCCACAATTTTACAAGGGACCTTCCCCCTTATTGTGCTTCATTCTTGTTTCTATTTAAGTTCTTGGCGTTTATTTTACGTGTGTTATAGCATGTATTATAATGTTTAAAATTATCACAGTCGTAAAATGTTTAGGTGACAGTATTTTCTAACAATGATTCAACTTATCTTTACAAGCAATTGGCCTCGACTGGGAACAACAAAATATTTAATAATTTGCAAACTTTAGGCTTTAACTGTACCCTTTGGACTGCACTGGCAACTGAAATTGAAACCCCCGTTTGGCTTGTGTCATAACTGAAGTGATCTAACGGTGTTGGGGGAGGGGAATTGAGAAGTATGATGAGCTGGCATGAAAGAGGAGCTGAATCCTGGGTCATCCATGATCTTGATGAATGGCAGAGAAGGTGTGGGGGACTGAATGGTCTGCTCCCACTTCTTATATCCTAATATAGACTGGGGTAGTGGCACTGAAAAGGACAAAGAGGAAAAACAGGTTCTGACGAGCATTCAAGCCAATTTGTATGTTTCTAATCGAACGAATGGGGTCTGTTTGGATTCTGTTTCTGAGAAAACAGTCATGAATAAATTGGACTGAAGGGTCTGTTTCCGTGATGTACATCTATATGACTCTAAAAGAATCAAGTAGGTCAAAAGTTGTAAGGATGAGGAAAAGATTTATAAGGATGTTGCCATGGTTGAAGGATTTGAGCTATAGGGAGAGGCTGAATAGGCTGGGGCAGTTTTCCCTGGAGCGTCGGAGGCAGAGGGATGACCTTATAGAGGTTTATAAAATCATGAGGGGGGGCATGGATAGAGTAAATAGACAGTGTCTTTTCCCTGAATTTGGGGTGTCCAAAACTAGAGGGCTTAGGTTTAGGGTGAAGAGGGGCAAGATTTAAAAGGGATCTAAGGGGCAACATTTTCACGCAGGGGGCGGTGGGTGTATGGAATGACCTCCCAGAGAAAATGGTGGAGGTTGGTACAATTACAAAGGTATCTGGATGGATATATGAATAGGAAGGGTTAGAGGGATATAGCGAAAGTGAGGACTGCAGATGCTGGAGCTTACAGTCAAGAGTGTTATGCTGGAAAAGCACAGCAGGCCAGGCAGCATCCGAGGAGCAGAAGAGTCGATGTTTCGAGCAGAAGCCCTTTGGCCAAGTGCTGGCAAATGGGACTAAATTAATTTAAGATATCTGATTGGCATGGACGAATTTGAACAGAGGGTCTGTTTCCGTGATGTACATTTCTATGACGGTATGACTCTAAGTGGGGAACGTTTTGGGAATATAATAGGAGTGTGATGGTGCAGCAGGAGGCCATTTGACCCATCATATCTACACTCAATCTCGAAATGAGCATCTTCACTTAAATCGTTCTCTTGCCCCTTCCCCGTATTTTTGCACATTGTTAGTGAATATGGATCACCCAGTCATCAGGTTGAGGTTAACACTGGAAAAGGCCAAGGGGTAATCTAAAATAAAAAGTAGATTAGAGGCAAGCCAGTCTTATGGTAGTCTGAGGGGACATGCCCTCATTGTACTTGAATCAGATATATGTCGACAAAACTGCAATGGATCCTTTAAAGAAGAGATAGTTTTGATAAATTTACACCAACTTTAAAGTTAGGGGAAGCTGACCTAGGGTGACAGAATAGCAATTTCAATGAAGCAGTAAAAGAGGGAGAGGGTCAAATGTCAGGTTGATCATATGAACAAGAACCAATCTGATTATTTAAAGTTCAGAGGGGAAGTGTAAAAGGAAATCAAAGTCAAAGAGGAAGTGTACAAACAGATTGGCAGCTAAGAGTAAAGGGAATCCAATGGCATATTTTACATATAAATATTTTTAGAAGTTCCAATAAGGAAGCATTGAGCCAGTTTGGAACCCAGAAGGGGATGTATCCTGAAGGCAGAGGTCATGGCTGAGGTAAATGAGTACTATGTTTCTGTCTTTACTGAAGATGAAGACATCAATGTCATAGTGAAAGTGTAAATAGCTCCAAATTGAAGGGGAGAAACCTTGGTAAAAAACTGTTTATTAAAAATGCTTGTTTACTTATAAGTTGATATGTAGCTAGAACCATAAGGACCGTAGATGCACACATTCGGAAGGAGAGATCATATCCAGAGTGAGACTCAGCTCGAGTGAGTATAGAGTTCAAGGAATTTGGAAGCAGCATGCAAATAGAACAGGTAGCTCTTCCTTTGCTTTCTCCATTTAAAAAAAAGAAATGTAGTAGGTCTATTAAAAGGTGAATAAGGTGGCTGGCTCAGGTGACTGAGGGACAGTTATCAGTCAGTAACCTGAAGCCTGAATAGCGTTTCAATAACTGTTGATTACTATTGAAACATAACTAGTGTGAGTCATCTCAGCTCATCTCAGCTCGATTTAGGAGAGGGCCTGTTGAAAGCACACAATCAGGAAGCTTGCATGGTCAGAAAGGAGAGATTACATCCAGAGTGAGACACAGCCTGATTCAGTATGTATTATAGGGAATGTGGAGGTAGCATGGAAATTCAGGGAAGAGGGGCTTTCTTGCTTGTTTTTTCGGCTCATAATTTGTAAGTTTTTTTTAACAAGATAAATTGATGTCCAGGATCAAAGGCCCAGCACAAGCATGACATCACAGGAAAACCTTAAGTTCATTGGTTGATAATAGATAGTAGACTAATTACTATAGGTAGTAATTTGATAGGTCATTTTCAGATTGATGATAAGTAGGGGAAATATTAACAGATTACAAACTAAAAGACCAGGAAATTTTAAAAGTCAAATGAAGAATTAGGTAAGTACAATAGAGCTGTATGGGCAGGCGATGTGTTGTACCTGCATGATGTTGGAGCTGGTGGACCCATTGTGATTCATAGTGACCACATTTGTAACAAGTGTTGGTTGCTTGAGGAACTGCAGCTTAGAATTGATGAGCTGGAGTCTGAGCTTCAAACGCTGTGACACATCAAGATGGAGAAGAGTACCTGGATGATGTGTTTCAGAGTCAAGATTAGACTGAAGCTGGAAAATCACAACAGGTCACGCCTCATACCTGATGTGAAGGGCTTTTGCCCGAAATGTTGATTTTCCTGTTCCTCAGATGGCCTTATTCCTGATGAAGGGCTTTTGCTGGAAATGTCGATTTTCCTGCATCTTGGATGCTGCCTGACCTGATATGCTTTTCCAGCACCACTCTAAGCTTGACTGCTGTGTTTCAGAGGTAGCTACATCCCTTGGATTATGTATCTTGAATTCAGTCAGTGTTCAGGGACAAGGAGTGAGAGACAGGTAGAGAAATTCCAAAGGTAGTGCTGAAGGAGCCTCAGCCCTTGAACTTGTCTAACAGATTTAAGATTTTTGCTCTGTGTGTGGTTGAGATTGGGGTCTATAGGGAGGATGAGCAAACTGGTCATATCACCAGTCAGCATCTACGGACTAGTCAAACCGTGAACATTCCTCGTCACAATGGACGTTTCAGCACTACACACCAGCTCCACGATGGCAACATCACTGCAACAGCATCAGTACTCAATACCAACAACTGCCAATCTCTGAGCACCATTCTACAACTCATCTGCTTCATCCTTGACCACAACGTTTTCACTTTTGACAACCAGTTCTTCATCCAGATACACAGAATAGTCATGGGGACGAAATTTGTACCCCAATATGCAAACATTTTCTTGCACAAGTTTGAACAGGACTTCATTGCTGCACAGGACCTCCAACAAGCGCTGTACACTAGATATATTGACGACATTTTCTTCCTCTGGACCCATGGCATGGAGTCACTGAAATAACTACACAGTGATATCAACAAGTTTCATCCCACCATCGGACTTACCATGGACTACTCTTTAGTACCTGTCTCATTTTTGGACAAACACAGCTCCATCGAGGATGGGTACCTCAGTACTCACTCTACCACAAACCCATGGATAACGTCATGATGCTACACCTCTTTAGCTTCCACCCTAAACATATCAAAACAGCCATTCTCTACAGACAAGCCCTATGCATACACAGGATCTGTTCAGATGAGGATGAACGTGACGGACACCTGAAGTGCTCAAGGATGCCCTCATAAGAACAGGGTATGATGCTCAACTCATCGATCGCTGGTTCCGACATGCCACAGTGAGAAAGCGTAATGACCGTCTCAGGAGACAGATATGGGATGCAACCGATAGGGTATCCTTCATTGTCCAGTATTTCCCAGGAGCAAAGAAACTACACCACATTCTTCGCAGCCTGCAACACATTATTGATGAGGATGAGCTCTTCACCAAGACCGTCCCTACACCTTCACTTCTTGCCTTTAAACAACTGCAAAAACTTAAACAGACCATTTTCGCATCAGACTGCCCAGCCTTCAGGACAACATTGACCACAACACCGTAAAATCTGTCATGGCAACCACTGCAAGATGTGTCAGAGTGTTGACACAGAGACCACCATTAAACGTGGGGATACCACCCACTATGTATTCAGCAGGTACTCACGTGACTCAACCAAAGTTGTCTATCGAATAAGCCTGTGAGAGAGTGTGTGTGTGGGTGTGAATGTGGGGGGGGGGGGGGGGGTCTGTGTATGAGAAATGTTGATTCTCCTGCTCAGATGCTGCCTGGCCTATTATGCTTTTCCAGCACCACACTCTTGACCTTATGAGAGAGAGCATATGTATGAGAGAGGGTCTGCGTGAGTGTGTGAATGTGTAAGAGTGTGCCTGTATGTGAGAGAGTGTATAGTGTAGTGGGGTCACCTGTAGTGTGACATGAACTCGAGGTCCGGGTTGAGGCCATCCTCATGGGTACCAAACTTGGCTTTTAGCCTCTGCTTGGCCACTCTGCCTTGTTGTGTATCCCAAAGTCCACCTTGGAGGATGGTTACCCAAAGATCCAAGGCCGAATGTCCCTGACTGCTGAAGTATTCCCTAACAGGGAGGGAACACCCCTGTCTGATGATTGTTGCACAGTGTCTTCTCATCTGTTGTCGTAGTGTCTACCTGGTCTTACCAACGTACCATGCCTAGGGGCATTCTTGCCTGCAGCGTATTCGATACAGTGACATACACACACTTTACCAAGCATGCACACATGCAAACACATACTCTGTCACATGCACTCTCTCTCTGTCTCTCTCTGACTCTCTTTCTCATACATGCACACACATATATACAGTAGCGCCTTGACAAACGAATGACCCCGTTCGCGAACAAATCGGTTTACGAACAGGATTATACGTAAAATTTTGCTTCAATGTACGTAAAAAATGCAAGGTACGAATGAAGGTACGAACGCAAAAAGCCAATGGTTTCATTGTCATTGTTCTGCTTTGCTACATGCGCTTTGAATGCAAAAGCTCTCGGGCCCCGCGTGATCTCATTTAGTTCGTCTTTGGCGTGCGCTTTGTGAACATCGTTCGTTGCTACGTCCAAGCATTCTTACGCTTTTTTTTTTTTTTTGCATTAAATTAGCCCTCATTATGGCTCCCAAGAAAGTGAAAAGTGGTAGTGATAGTGGTGTTAAGAAGCCTAAACGTATTACTGTGGAAACGAAGAAGGAAGTAATAGCTAAACACAAGAATGGTGCTCGCATATCTGATCTCGCTATGCAATTCGACATTGCGAAATTGACTATCTGTACTATCCTAAAGAAAAGAGAGGCACTAAAGGCAGCTGACGTGGCTAAAGGAGTGACTATTTTAACAAAGCAAAGGCCTAAATTGTTAGACGAGGTTGAAAAATTATTATTAGTTTGGATAAATCAAAAAGAGCACCACTCTAAGCTTGACTGCTGTGTTTCAGAGGTAGCCACATCCCTTGGATTATGTATCTTGAATTCAGTCAGTATTCAGGGACAAGGAGTGAGAGACAGGTAGAAAAATTCCAAAGGTAGTGCTGAAGGAGCCTCAGCCCTTGAACTTGTCTAACAGAGTTAAGATTTTTGCTCTGTGTGTGGTTGAGATTGGGGACTATAGGGAGGATGAGCAAACTGGTCATATCACCAGTCAGCATCCACGGACTAGTCAAACCGTGAACATTCCTCGTCACAATGGACGTTTCAGCACTACACACCAGCATCTTCCATGATGGCAACATCACTGCAACAGCATCAGTACTCAATACCAACAACTGCCAATCTCTGAGCACCATTCTACAACTCATCTGCTTCATCCTTGACCACAACGTTTTCACTTTTGACAACCAGTTCTTCATCCAGATACAAGGAATAGTCATGGGGACCAAATTTGTACCCCAATATGCAAACATTTTCTTGCACAAGTTTGAACAGGACTTCATTGCTGCACAGGACCTCCAACAAGCGCTGTACACTAGATATATTGACGACATTTTCTTCCTCTGGACCCATGGCATGGAGTCACTGAAATAACTACACAGTGATATCAACAAGTTTCATCCCACCATCGGACTTACCATGGACTACTCTTTAGTACCTGTCTCATTTTTGGACAAACACAGCTCCATCGAGGATGGGTACCTCAGTACTCACTCTACCGCAAACCCATGGATAACGTCATGATACTACACTTCTCTAGCTTCCACCCTAAACATATCAAAACAGCCATTCTCTACAGACAAGCCCTATGCATACACAGGATCTGTTCAGATGAGGATTAACGTGACGGACACCTGAAGTGCTCAAGGATGCCCTCATAAGAACAGGGTATGATGCTCAACTCATCAATTGCTGGTTCCGACATGCCACAGTGAGAAAGCGTAATGACCTTCTCAGGAGACAGATATAGGATGCAACCGATAGGGTATCCTTCATTGTCCAGTACTTCACGGGAGCAAAGAAATTACACCAAGTTCTTCGCAGCCTGCAACACATTATTGATGAGGACGAGCACTTCACCAAGACTTTCCCTACACCTCCACTTCTCGCCTTTAAACAACTGCCAAACCTTAAACAGACCATTTTCGCATCAGACTGCCCAGCCTTCAGGACAACATTGACCACAACACCGTACAATCTGTCATGGCAACCACTGCAAGATGTGTCAGAGTGTTGACACAGAGACCACCGTTACACGTGGGGATACCACCCACTATGTATTCAGCAGGTACTCATGTGACTCAACCAAAGTTGTCTGTCGAATAAGCCTGTGAGAGAGTGTGTGTGTGGGTGTGAATGTGAGGGGGGGGTCTGTGTATGAGAAATGTTGATTCTCCTGCTCAGATGCTGCCTGGCCTATTATGCTTTTCCAGCACCACACTCTTGACCTTATGAGAGAGAGCATATGTATGAGAGAGGGTCTGCGTGAGTGTGTGAATGTGTAAAAGTGTGCCTGTATGTGAGAGAGTGTATAGTGTAGTGGGGTCACCTGTAGTGTGACATGAACTCGAGGTCCTAGTTGAGGCCATCCTCATGGGTACTAAACTTGGCTTTTAGCCTCTGCTTGGCCACTCTGCCTTGTTGTGTATCCCAAAGTCCACCTTGGAGGATGGTTACCCAAAGATCCAAGGCCGAATGTCCCTGACTGCTGAAGTATTCCCTAACAGGGAGGGAACACCCCTGTCTGATGATTGTTGCACAGTGTCATCTCATCTGTTGTCGTAGTGTCTACCTGGTCTCACCAACGTACCATGCCTAGGGGCATTCTTGCCTGCAGCGTATTCAATACAGTGACATACACACACTTTACCAAGCATGCACACATGCAAACACATACTCTGTCACATGCACTCTCTCTCTGTCTCTCTCTGACTCTCTTTCTCATACATGCACACACATATATACAGTAGCGCCTTGACAAACGAATGACCCCGTTCGCGAACAAATCGGTTTACGAACAGGATTATACGTAAAATTTTGCTTCAATGTACGTAAAAAATGCAAGGTACGAATGAAGGTACGAACGCAAAAAGCCCATGGTTTCATTGGTCATTGTTCTGCTTTGCTACGCGCGCTTTGGATGCAAAAGCTCTCGGGCCCCGCGTGATCTCATTCAGTTCGTCTTTGGCGCGCACTTTGTGAACATCGTTCGTTGCTACGTCCAAGCATTCTTATGCTTTTTTTTTGTTTTTTGCATTAAATTAGCCCTCATTATGGCTCCCAAGAAAGTGAAAAGTGGTAGTGATAGTGGTGTTAAGAAGCCTAAACGTATTACTGTGGAAACAAAGAAGGAAGTAATAGCTAAACACAAGAATGGTTCTCGCGTATCTGATCTCGCTATGCAATACGACATTGCGAAATTGACTATCTGTACTATCCTAAAGAAAAAAGAGGCACTAAAGGCAGCTGACGTGGCTAAAGGAGTGACTATTTTAACAAAGCAAAGGCCTAAATTGTTAGACGAGGTTGAAAAATTATTATTAGTTTGGATAAATCAAAAAGAGCTTGCTGGAGATAGTGTTAATGAGACTATAATCTGCGAGAAGGCTCTACACATACACCGTGATTTGTTGGCAACACTGCCGAGTACAAGTACTGCTAGCATTGAAGAATTTAAAGCCAGCAGAGGCTGGTTTGATAAATTTTGTCGACAAATTGGAATCCATAGTGTAATAAGGCATGGAGAAGCGGCTAGTTCGGACAAAAAGGCAGCAGACGACTTTGTGAAGGAATTCAATAAGTTTGTCGAAGATGAAGGTTATGTCTCACATCAAGTTTTTAACTGTGATGAAACTGGACTTTTCTGAAAAAAAAAACCCAAAAGGACCTACATAACCCAAGAGGAGAAGGCACTACTGGGCTACAAACCAATGAAGGACAGCTTAATGCTTTTATTGTGCGCGAATGCAAGTGGGGATTGCAAGATTAAGCCTCTGTTAGTCTACCACTCTGAAAATCCTTGCGTTTTTAAACGCAGTAATGTGTTGAAGGCTAAACTCCCGGTAATGTGGAGGGCAAATGGCAAGGCTTGGGTCACGCGAATGATTTTTATGGAATGGTTGTCGGAAGTTTTTGCACCAGCTGTTAAGGAATATCTTGAAAAAAATAATTTGCCACGTAAGTGTCTTCTAGTAATGGACAATGCTCCTGTCCATCCTCCAAATTTGGAAGAAGACTTGGACATTGAATACGACTTCATAAAAGTAAAGTTCCTTCCTCCCAACGCCACTCCTCTCATCCAACCCATGGACCAGAATGTCATTGCAAATTTCAAAAAATTATATACGAAGGCTCTGTTCGCCAGGTGTTTCCAGGTCACCAAGACACAGATTTGACCCTTGGTCAATACTGGAAGGACCACTTCAATATCCTCCACTGCATAAGCCTTATTGATAAGGTAAGGAGCGAGGTCTCTTTCCGTACGTTGCAGTCGGCCTGGAGGAAACTTTGGCCAGCTTGTGTACCTGAGAGAGACTTCAAGGGTTTTGAGGAGGAGACATCAGTAAACGTAGTGAACGAGATCGTGACCCTGGGCCAAAATATGTGCTTGGAGGTCGACGAGGATGATGTGGCGGAGCTGGTGGAGGACCACAGACAAGAACTCAGCACAGAAGATCTTGTTGAATTGCAACAGGAGCAGGTGAAGATTATGCAGCAGGAGCATTCTGGAGAGGAGGAAGAAGAGAGGGAAGATGTATCAAGTGTTCAAATCAAGTGTTGTAGCAAATGGAGTGAAGTGCAGGCTTTTGTTGAGAGGCATCACCCTAACAAAACTGTGACCAACAGAGCAGTGAACAGTTTAAATGACAATGTGATGTCCCATTTTCGGAAAATTCTGCAACGGAGGAAAAAACAAGTTTCTCTGGATCGTTTTCTTGTGGCATCACCAACCTCCAACAGACAAAAAAGAGAAAAGACTTGGGAAATATCTGAACAATGGGAAAATTGATTCAGTTCGCAAACTTTTTGGTTCGCGAACTGTGTCCCGGAACGGATTAAGTTCGTAAGTCGAAGCGCTATTGTAATTCTATGGGGTGAATTTGCATTTGCAGAATTGTATTTGCAAATACATTCTATTTTGCTTAAAAAGCACCCAATCTGCGGCCAGTCAATGCAGGCAGTCAGTCCATGTAATATTTTATAAATTCCACTTTGGAAATAGAATCAGTCTGGAATATTCAAGATTGGAATACAGACAGGCTCTAACCTATCTGAGCTAAGATGTCACTTTTTTTGATAAAACCTTAAGTTATCTTGAGAATGTGACTTAAAATAAGTTCTGGGATTTACATATTAATGAACTGAAACTTGCAACCCATTCTAAAAGATGAAAGACTTAACAGCAATCTACGTTTGTTCAATATATCTTTTCAGTTGCATGACACTGTAATCTTTTGCTATAAATTCTGAGTCTTATGATCCTGCTCCACAGCTACCTAATTCTTCCAAATAAACCTGTTGGACTATAACCTGGTGTTGTGTGATTTTTAACTTTGTACACTCCACTCCGCCACATCATATCAACATGGTGCAGACAGCCATTCAAGAAGAGGAAGAAAAGAGAAATGTAATTGTAATTGGGAATTGTATGGTCAGGGGAATAGATACTATACTTTGGGGCCAAGATTGGGCATCCCAAAAGCTGCATTGCCTGCCTGGTGCCCAGTTTCAGAATATCTCATCTGGGCTGCAGAGGAACCTGAGTGGAAGGAGAAAGATCAAGTTGTCGTGGTCCACATAGATACCAATGATACAGATAGAAGGAGATTCTGCTGAGCGAAAATGAGCAGCTAGGAGCTAAATTAGAAAGCAGAACCAGAAAGGTAATAATCTCTGGATTATTATCTGAACCATGAGCTAATTGGCACAAAGTCAACAAGTCTAAACCCATAAATGCATGGCTCAAAGAGTGGTGTGGCATAAATGGGTTCAAATGCAAGAGACATTGGCACCAGTACTGGGGAAGCAGGGAGCTGTACCAATGGGATGGGCCTGAATTATAACTAGGGTTGTGGATAGGGCTTTAAACTAAATAGTAGGTGGAGGAGAGGGGTTCAGTTGAATGATAAATTACTGAAAAGTAAAACGGGGGGAAGAGCTCAGCATAGATTATTAAAGTTTACAGAATAAGTAATAGGACAGAGAGAATACAAAGGACCAAGAATCTAACTTCAGGCATAGATAAGGGGACAACTATGAGAAGGGAGACAGTTAATGCAGGATTAAGGGTGTAGTACTTAAATCCACACATTATACAAAACAAGGTAAAGAAATTTGAAGCACAGATTGGAATTGGCTGATACAATAAAGTGGGTATCACAGAGAGATGAGGCTGCAAGGGGATCAGGGTGGGAATGAAATATCGAAGGATACAAGTCCTATAGGGGGTAGGGTTGCCTTGTTAGTAAGAAATGAACTAAAATCAATAGCAGGAAATGATAGAGTTGGAAGGCATGGCATCTGTGTGGGTAGAGTTGAGGAACTGCAAAGGAAAAAAAGTTATGTACAGATCTTCTAGTAGTAGTCAGGATGTGAGTAAGGAAATAGATCAGGTGATAGAAAAGGCACTGTTACAATAATCATGGGAGACTGCAATATGCAGGTGGACTGGGAAAATCAGATTAGTAGCAGTTCTCAAAAAAAGGAATTTGTGAAATGTCTACAAGATTCACTTTTTGGAGCAGCTTGAGGTAGAGTCCACAAGGGGACAGGCTGTTCTGGATTTGGTGATGTGTAATGAGACAGACTTGATTATGGAGCTTAAGGTGAAAGAACCCCTAGGAGGCAATGACCTTAATATGATAGTATTTACCTTGTAGTTTGAGAGGGAGATGGAATTGGATGTAACAGTATTTCAGTTGAGGAAAGGTAACTACAAAGACATGAGGGAAGAGCTGGTCAGAGTTGATTGGATGGGGAGCCTAACAGGGAAGACAGTGAAGCAGCAATGGTAGAAGTTTCTGGGGGTAATTTGGGAGGCATGGCAGAAATTCATCCCAAGAAAGAAGAAACACTAAGGGGAGGACGAGGCAACCATGGCTGATGAGGGAAGGGAACAAGGGCTGACAGAATAAAAACAAAAGAAAAAGCTTTCAATGTGTTGAAGATTAGTAGGAAGCCACATGATTGGGAAGCCAGAGGATTGGAAAGCCTTTAAAAAACCAACATAGGATAACCAGAAAAGCAATAACGTGGAGAAAAGATGAAATATGAAGGATAATCTAGCTAGTTGTTGTGTCACCATAGTCTTACTAGAAGATTGCAAGAGATTTTTTTATATATCTGAAAAGTAAGAGAGAGGTAACAGTGGACCTTGGACTGCTGGAAGATGAGGCTGGAGAAATAGTAGTGGGGAACAAAGAAATGTCAGAGGAACTGAATAGGTACTTTACATCAGCTTTCATTGGGGGACATCAGCAGCATACCAGAGCTTCTAAAAAGTGAGAGGGCAGAGGTGTGTCTAGTGACCATCATTAAGGAGAAGGCTGAATATGTGGTGGAAGCATGGATGGTGTTTTTCACAAAAATAAAGAAACTGCAAGGTTACAGGGTCAAGGGCACAGTGGAGCAAACAAAATAGCTCTTGCACCAATACTAGCTCAATGGGCCAAAAGGCCTCTGTCTGTGTTTATAACCATGTTTATAACCATGCTATGATTCCATGTGTAGAAAGACTATGTTGGGTACTATCCAAGGTAGTATTAAATTATTAGACTAATTCAGCAATACAGAGACAACTGACACTGTGATTTCTCCAAATCCATGCTCTGTGAACATTGCCAAAGAGATAATTTTTGCTCCACCTTTACCATTGACTAAGCAGTCATTAGAGGCGCACCCAAAATAAACCCTTAGGGGAGAAAGGGAAATGACAATACATCATTTAAAGCTGTAAAACTGGTTGCCGATTAGATACTAAGTTCCCATGCATTCCTGATTACGTAGGGTCTGATGATGAACCAGAGCTGATGCATTCAATAATGATAACCCAGAATGTTGCTTTGATATGGCCACAAAGAAATGGATTTCTGTTTGGAATACAAGCGTAGCAGCCAATGAAGATCAGTGTTAGTGGATTGAGGGTTCTAAAGGAATCAGCATTATCTTACCAGTCCACAGATCCTGAGGCCAAGTGGAAAAGGATTTTGCTTGTCTCAGTAAGATTATCTGGGTGATTGTGCTCACACATAATCTTATAATTGATGCCATTGTGCCTGAATGGAGCACTGGAAAATGATGGCGCAGCACTTTTGTCATGACTAAAGCTGGAGTAGTCCTTCTTTCATCAGGTCCCACGCCTTCAACGGTTGCAACGTGAAATAAAAATACTTTTTCTAGTTGCCAACATAACCAATTAAATATCGTATCTATGTCAGGTTTTAAACAAAGAGATGTCTGCCAAAGATTTTTAATACATATAGCAATAGGGTTTATTATCAAAACATAATTTATTCAATAAAGATGCAATAATTAGCTTAAATAAACAGTTGCTAATATAGAAGTATAAATGATTATCTCCAAAATATGCACGGGCTCTTCAGAAAAGTGAAAAATAAAACAAAGTTCTCTGCTTAGGATAGCTTTTGGGAAAAATAACTTTAACCAAGAGTTATTTTTGAAAGCAAGAGGATAAAGCATAAGATTTTCTGAATTCTGTTGCCTTGATGTTCTGGCACATGTGGTTAAGTCACTTATTATGAATAGTTGGCTCTGAAGTCTTACAGACATGATTTGCACAAGAAATACCAATCTTGAGATGTTCTTTCAATTACTCTTTTAGAAGAACAGTACCAACTCAGCTTTTATTAAGCCTCATTCCTGATGAAGAGCTTATGCTCGAAACATCGATTCTCCAGCTCCTTGGATGCTGCCTGCCCAGATGTGCTTTTCCAACACCACACTCTTGACTTTTGTTTTTAACAAGCTTCCTTCCAACTAAGATGTGGAAGTCCAGGTGTCGGGTTGGGGTGGACAACATCAGAACTCACGTGACACTAGGTTATAGTGGAACAGGTTTATTTGAAATCACAAACTTTCAGAGCGCTGCCCCTTTACAGTGCTCCGTAGCTTGTGTGATTTCAAATAAACCTGATTGACTATAACCTGTTGTCCTGTGACTTCTGATTTTGTCCTTCCAACTACATTAGTCGCTGCTTTAAAACAATCCCAACAAGGTCTGCAGCAAAACAAACAATTATCATCAAACCAGGAAACCTCATTTGAAAAAAATCTCCAGTGTTCATAGTGAACTTTCAATTACCTCTTTTAAATAAACCATTATAGGTAAATCCACAAAATTTGAAATAAATTCTCTTATCCACAATCCTCCAAACCCAAGTCCTCCAAGCAATATTAAACTTAAAACAACTTTGTGGCACTCTGTCAATAATTCACACGCATTGCGAAAGCATGTGCTCAGGTTTTTGTAAGGTATTTTCTACAGATTTGATGTGGAAGTGCCAGTGTTGGACTGGGGTGGACAAAGTTAAAAATGGCACAACACCAGGTACAAGGAGAAAGTGAGGACTGCAGATGCTGGAGATCAGAGCTGAAAAATGTGTTGCTGGAAAAGCGCAGCAGGTCAGGCAGCATCCAAGGAGCAGGAGAATCGACGTTTAGGGCATAAGCCCTTCTTCAGGATTCCCCTGCTCCTTGGATGTTGCCTGACCTGCTGCCCTTTTCCAGCAACACATTTTTCAGCTCACAACACCAGGTACAGCCTAACAGACTTATCTGGAAGCACTAGCTTTCAGAGCACTGCTCCTTCATCAGCTACCTCTCTAATAGCATGCAAAATGGGAGATGGTATGGAGCAAAGTGAAGAAGTAGTCAACAATCTAAGAGTTTTGGCTCCTTAGAAGTGCAGAATGTTTCAGATTAAAGGAGAGTAAAGGTATTGAAATTGGAGGTCTTGCATTGCGCTCATGACCAATAGTGTCATTTACAGTTTGTGGGTTGCAAGTTACTGATTGGTCAGAATGATTCAGCATGATGTTGGATAGAGGCCTGAGGCACTCAGCACCTGTAACAGAAAGCTAGAAATGTGTAACCACAGCAATGACCTTCTTTATGTAGGGTCTTTAATGTAGTGAAATGTCCCAAGGACCGTTATCAAACAGAGAAACTGCTGGAGAAACTCAGCAGGTCTGACAGCATCTGTGGAGAGACATATGCTGCCAGACATGTTGAGTTTCTCCAGCATTCTCTTGACATTGTGTCAGATTTCCAACATCTGTGGTATTTTACTAATATCGAGTAGAATTGACAAGGTGCCATGTTAGAAGATACAAAAAAACTGCAGATGCTGGAATCCAAGGTAGACAAGCAGGAGGTTTCAGATGTAACTGAAATAACAAAGCAAGCCAGTCAGCATCATGAGGCATTCTGCCAAATGGCTTTTTCAGTCTGCTCAGGGAACTGCTCGATAGGATCCGCCCTCTCCTTTTCTCGAAGGGTCTCTACATGCTGACCACTTCCTGATGGACTTGTGGTCAAAGGTATTTTTCTTCATAAATTTCTCCACGAAGGACAGGTGATACGGAATGGTCCAACTACACAGAGCGTTCCGTGGCAGCGTGGCCAGGCCCATCCTTCGCAACACCGGGGACAGGTAGAACCTCAGTACGTAGTGACACTTGGTGTTAGCGTACCGGGGATCCATGCACAGCTTGATGCAGCCACACACAAAGGTGGCAATCAGCGTGAGGGTGACATTGGGTGTGTTTTCTCCCCTGTTGCCCAGATCTTTATACATCGAGTCCCTTCGGACCCGGTCCATCTTTGATCTCCATATAAATTGGAAGATGTCCCGGGTGACTGCAGTGGCACAGATTCTCAGAATAGGCCAGACCTGTGCCATGTATAACAGCAATGACAGTGCCTCACACCTGATGACCAGGATTTTTCCCGCGATGGAGAGCGACCATAGCTTCCATCTGCCTAGTTTCTGCCTCACTTTGCTGATACTCTCCTCCCAAGACTTGGCGCACGCCCCAGCCCCCCAAAACCAAATACCCAGCACCTTCAGGTGGTCGGGCCTGATGGTGAAGGGGATTGAGGATTGGTTGGCCCAGTTCCCGAAGAGCATGGCCTCGCTTTTGCCTCGGTTTACCTTGACCCCTGAGGCCCGTTCGAACTGGTCACATATGCACATGAGTCTGTGCACGGACAGTGGATCCGACCAGAAAATGGTGACGTCATCCACGTACAGGGAGGCCTTAACCTGCACGCCCCCGCTGCCAGGAATAGTCACCTCTCTCAGGCTCGCATCCTTCCTGATGGACTCGGCAAATGGATCTATGCAGCACACACACAAGGCAGGAGAGAGATGGCATCCCTGCCTGATTCCAGATCTGACTGGGAAGCTATCTGATTCCCACCCATTGATTGAGACCGCACTGACAATGTTGGTGTAGAGCAGTCTGATCCAATTACAGATTCCCTCCCCAAAGCCCATTTTGGAGAGAACATCTCTTATGCAACTGGATGGCACTGTGGCTCAGTGGTCAACACTGCAGCCTCACAGCACCAGGGACCTGGGTTCACTTCCATTCTTGGGTGTGTGTGTGTGGAGTTTGCACATTTTCCCCATGTCTGGGTGGGTTTCCTTTGGGTGCTCCAGTTTCCTCCCACAGTCCCAAGATTCGGTGGAGTAGCCATGCTAAATTGCCCATAGTGTCCAGGCATGCACAGACTAGGTGGGTTAGCCATGGAAATGCAGGGTAGGAGGGTGTGTCGGGGTGAGATACACTTCGGAGGGGCAACGTGGACTCGATAGGCTGAATGGCCTACTTCCACACTGTACGGATTCTATGAATAGTTGCTTTCAAGGATGCAACGGGACTGTGAGGTATCTTACAACCCTCAACCCAGAAATGTATCACTGTTGTTATTTGTGCCAGATCACATCACTTCATCTCATTGGCCAGTGATGAGGTCAGTGTCATTGCCCTTTAAGAAGGCTTTGCCAAGATAGCTGGATTTTCACAATCTGCAGCACAGAATAGATTTGTATGTGTGTCACATTGAAAGCACAATATCATAATACAGGATACTTCTGTTTTTCTGTACCTTCACAACGCTGAAGTCGTACCATCAGTAACCCCTGCTGTGGATGGATACATACTTCTACGTAAATGGTGTGAGGCATATCAGAAACAGAACATGTCCTCAGTTATCTGAGCAGTCATCATTTATATCAGACAGAAAAGGATTTGATCCATCACTGTACAAGTCATTTATGATCATTAATACAATATCTTAGTAATCTACGCAAGGTTCCCTGGGACATGCCATGATGCTTATATTTTTGTGAACTCCCATGGAACTCCTTTGTTTCATGTTTTCGAGGTGATTCTGAAAGATAGGATTTAAAGAGGCAAGGACTGATTAAGGATAATCAGTATGGCTTTGTGCAGAGGAAATCTTGTCTCACAAACTTGATTGAGTTTTTTGAGGAAGTAACCAAAAAGATTGATGAGGTAGAGAGTAGACATTGTTTACATGGACTTTGACAAGTTTCCACATGGTAGACTAATTAGTAAAGTTAGATTACATGGGATTCAGGTTGAGCTTGCCAATTGGATACAAAATTGGCTTGATGGTAGTAGACCAAAGATGGTGATGGTGGAGGGTTTTTTTCCGGACTGGAGGCCTCTGATCAGTGGTGTTCCCTAGGGATCGGTACTAGGTCCACTTTTGTTTGTCATTTATGTAAATGATTTGGATGACAATACAGGAGGCATGATTTGGAGATAGTGTTGGACTGTAGTGTACAAAGTTAAAAACCACACAATGCCAGGTTATAGTCCAACAGGTTTAATTGGAAGCACTAGCTTTCGGAGCGCCACTCTTTCATCAGGTGGTTGTCATCTGATGAAGGAGCAGCACTCCAAAAGCTTGTGCTTCCAATTAAAACTGTTGGACTATAACTGGTGTGAGAGTTTTAACTTTACAGGAGGCATGGTTGGTAAGTTTGCAGATGACACCAAAATTGGGGTATAATGGATAGTGAAGAAGGTTCTCTTAAGATTATAAAGAGATCTTGATCAATTTGGTCAATGGGCTGAGGATTGGCAGATGAAGTTTAAGTTGGATAAATGTGAGGTTTTGCGTTTTGGTAAAACAAACAAGGGCAGGACTTATACAATTAATGGAAAGGCCCTTGGGTAATGTTGTAGAACAGAGAGACCAGAGAGGTTGAGAACAGAGAGATTCGGGTACATAATTCTTTGAAATTTGCATCACAGGTAGACAGGGCGGTTAAGAAGGTGTTTAGCACACTTGCCTTTATTGCTCAGACCATTGAGTATAGGAGTTCAGACATCATGTTGAGGTTGTACAAGATGTTGGTGAGGTCTCTTCTGGAGTACGATGTCCAGTTCTGGTCACCCTGCCATTTGAAGGATATTGTTAAATTAGAGAGGGTTCAGAAAAGAGTTATCAGAATGCTACTGGGACTGGAGGGTTTGAATTATAAAATTAGGCTGGAAAGGCTGGGACCTTTTTCACTGGAGAGGAGGAGGTTCAGGGGGTGACCTTGGAGAACTTTATAAAATCATGAGCAACACAAATAAGGTGAATGACAAGGATCTTTTCCCTGGGTGGGGAGTTCAAAACTGGGGCTGTATTTTTTATGGTGAGAGGAGAACGTTTTAAAAAGGACACGAGGGGCAAACATTTTACACAGAAAATGGTTCACGTGTGAATGAACTGTCAGAGAAAGTGGTGGATGCAGGTACAGATACAATATTTAAAAGACACCTGGATAAGTACATGAATTGGAAAGTTTTGGAGGGATATGGGCCAAATGCAGGCAAGTGGGATTAGTTTAGTATGGGATCATGGTTGGCATGTACTAGTTGGACTGAAGGATTGTTTATATGCTGTATGACTCTATGACTTCCATGGCTGGATAAAAGATAAGGCCTATCCTCTGAAATCATGACGGATGACTCCATTACACCACACCCTGAATGAAGCAAAGCATAAATATGGTGCAACCCCATTCTTCGACCCCAGGCCATGGTGGAGCAGATCATAAGCCTGATGAAAATGAGGTTCTGATATCATAGAAGGGATGAATTAGGACGGCCTTGCAGTACAGTCCAGACATTGTGCCACATAATTCTATCACGCTGTGCCATACTCAACTGGAGCAGGCTAAGAGGGGATGTGATGGATGTTGAACAGCTGGGAGAGCATTAGCATTCTTCCGAGGAGTAAGGTGAAACATTGAGTATGAGGAATATCACTTCCCGGCTGAGAGTGCTGCAGCATAATGTGCGACAAGCCTGACAGGACTTAACTGGCAACCAGTTCCAGTAAATACAAACTGGGTGGAGTAATCACTCATTAACTGTAAATTTGTTGTCATCGAGCAGCATGGAATCAAACACTTCAGTCCAACCAGTCGTAATGACCAAATATCCTAAATAAATCTAGTCCTACTTGCCAGCATTTGGCTGATATTCCTGTAAACCTTTTCTATTCATGTACCCATCCAGATGCCTTTTAAATGTATTTACCTCCATCATTTCCTCTGGCAGCTCATTCCATACACACACCACACTCTGCATAAAAAAGTTGTCCCTTAGGTCCCTTTTAATTCTTTCCCCTCTCACCTTAAACCCTTGTCCTCTCATTTTGGACTTGCCTAATCTGGGAAAAAGACCTTGGCTATTCAATCTATCCATGCCCCTCATTATAAACCTCTATAATGTCACCCCTCAGCCTCCGACGCTCCAGCGAAAATAGTTGTTGATTGAAAGGCAAACAGTCACTGTCTGTTGCAAGAAGCAATGAAATGCTTTCTTTATTGTGTCTTCTTGTTTGCTGTTGTTAATTAAAAATGACCATTTCCAACCATCTGAAGGTTTTGCGGAATGTGACACTCCCACATTGAACAATGAAAGATGTTATACTACACTGGATATTAAGAATTGTAGTAAGTCAACCAATTAACTATGTGACCGTCGTGTTCTTTTTAACCTGTTAATAAGTTATTCCTGTGATATCACATTGGTTTGACCTTCTTTGGAATGTCTTAGAAATTGGCAAGTACAGGAAGGAGGGGGCTAGTAGTGAGTGAAGGACAGAAAAAGATGCACAGAACACATGAATCAACCAGGTACAACCACAGGGTTGAGGACCAATTAAGCTGATTGTGAAACCAGATAAGCTTTTGAAAAGAAACTGTGGGAGAATCACTGAGAATTTTAAAAGTTAGTGATTAAGAACATTGAATCTGTCTTGCCCTGATGGTTGAGGAACAGTTTTAAATCACTAGCGTGAAAGCAGGCCATTCGGTCCATCAAGTCCATGCCAACCCTCACCAGGGCATCCCACCCTATCCCTGTAATAATCCTTTCCCATTGCCAATCCACCCAGCATGCACACTATGAACAATTTATAGGATTGTCAACCCACCTAACCTGCATATCCTTGGACTGTGGGAGGAAACCCATACAGACATGAGGAGAATATGCAAACTCCACATAGACAGTCGCCTGAGGCTGGATGAACCTGGGTCCCTGGTGCTGTGAGGCAGCAGTGCTAACCGCTGAGCAACAGAGAAATTATGTAGATGGTGTGGTAGAATAGGTTCTCTGAACAGAAAGTATGATCACTGTCATACTGCCTTGCTAAGTGTGCAGAGATGACTTTGAACAATTCAAGTAGTTCAGCTGTTCATAAAGTCTTGCGTTGTCATTTGGACAGCCTGTGATATTATTACTGAGCAGCAATCGGGGCACTCATAAATATTCCTTGCTGATTTACTGCATTTTAAGGTACTTTGGATTAAACTAACTTAAGCATGGAGCATAGCTAATGAGGCGAGCTGCTGAGAATAGTGTGAGAAAACCCGCTAGGGCTGATAATGAAAAAACCCTCTGTGAATTGAATTCATCTGTTCAGTTTTCACAGTTGTCTGGTGTGATATTTCTAAGTCTAGTTGTGGGAGCAGAATAGGACCAAGTTGAAGCATCTACACATATTAAGATTGAGAAAATCTGGAGCAACTTATATAACATAATGACTGGCTTTTGACTACTTCATCTCTGGACAAGACCTGCAAATATTTTTGAATGCTTGAATGTTTGAATGACGTTCTTTGATAGTGTAAGAAGGTTTGAACTTTACATTAAAAACCAAAAGAACTGTGGATGCTGGAAATCAGAAAGAAAAACAGAAATTGCCAGAAAAGCTCAGCAGGTCTGGCACCATCCATGGTGAGAAATCAGTTAATATTTTGTGTCCAGTGACCTTTCCTCAGAACTGATGGTAGCTAGGAAAAAGTTGTTTCTTTTTATGCAGAAGGTAGGGTGGGAAACTTTACATTCTTTAGCACAGGTATTGATGGAACATTGGACATTTTCCTGTACACGTGCCTGAATGCAGACTTGATCTAAAAATTGATATGATGATGATAAAATTGCAAGCACAGGAGAAAGTATAAATCATAGAACATAGAACAATAGAGCACAGAACAGGCCCTTCAGCCCACGATGTTGTGCCGAACATTTGTCCTAGCTTAAGCACCTATCCATGTACCTATCCAATTGCCACTTAAAGGTCACCAGTGATTCTGACTCTGCTACTTCCATGCCCCCACCACTCTCTGGGGATATACCTACCCCTGACATCCCCCCTATACCTTCCACCCTTCACCTTAAATTTATGTCCCCTTGTAACACTCTGTTGTACCCGGGGAAAAAGTCTCTGACTGTCTACTCTATCTATTCCCCTGATCATCTTATAAACCTCTATCAAGTCACCCCTCATCCTTCGCCGTTCCAATGAGAAAAGGCCTAGCACTCTCAACCTATCCTCGTATGACCTATTCTCCATTCCAGGCAACATCCTGGTAAATCTCCTCTGCACCCTCTCCAAAGCTTCCACATCCTTCCTAAAATGAGGCGACCAGAACTGCACACAGTACTCCAAATGTGGCCTTACCAAGGTCCTGTACAGCTGCAACATCACCTCACGACTCTTGAATTCAATCCCTCTGCTAATGAATGCTAATACACCATAGGCCTTCTTACAAGCTCTATCCGCCTGAGTGGCAACTTTCAAAGAGCTATGAACATAGACCCCAAGATCCCTCTGCTCCTCCACCTTACTAAGAACCCTACCGTTAACCCTGTATTCCGCATTCTTATTTGTCCTTTCAAAATGGACAACCTCACACTTGACAGGGTTGAACTCCATCTGCCATTCCTCAGCCCAGCTCTGCATCATATCTAAGTCTCTTTGCAGCCGACAACAGCCCTCCTCACTACCCACAACTCCACCAATCTTCGTATCGTCTGCAAATTTACTGACCCACCCTTCGACTCCCTCTTCCAAGTCATTAATAAAAATTACGAACAGCAGAGGACCCAGAACTGATCCCTGCTGAACTCCACTTTTAACTGGGCTCCAGGCTGAATATTTACCATCTACCACCACTCTCTGACTTCGACCGGTTAGCCAGTTCTCTATCCAACTGGCCAAATGTCCCACTATCCCATGCCTCCTGACTTTCTGCTTAAGCCTACCATGGGGAACCTTATCAAATACCTTACTAAAACCCATGTACACTACATCCACTGCTCTACCCTCATCCACATGCTTGGTCACCTCCTCAAAGAATTCAATAAGACTTGTAAGGCAAGACCTACCCCTCACAAATCCGTGCTGGCTGTCCCTAATCAAGCAGGGTCTTTCCAGATACTCATAAATCCTATCCCTCAGTACCCGTTCCATTACTTTGCCTACCACCGAAGTAAGACTAACTGGCCTGTAATTCCCGGGGTTATCCCTATTCCCTTTTTTGAACAGGGGCACAACATTCGCCACTCTCCAGTCCCCTGATACCACCCCCGTTGACAGTGAAGACGAAAAGATCATTGCCAACGGCTCTGCAATTTCCTCTCTTGCTTCCCACATAATCCTAGGATATATCCCGTCAGGCCCGGGGGACTTGTCTATCCTCAAGTTTTTCAAAATGCTCAACACATCTTCCTTCCTAACAAGTATCTCCTCTAGCTTACCAGTCCGTTTCATACTCTCCTCTTCAACAATACGGTCTGTTTACAAAAGATCCAGAAGTAAACCCTGATACTGGATGAAGCCTTTTATAATGTTCTTACCCGTAAAATTTATTCCTATACCTTATTCTTTTCCTTCTCTGTTTTTTGTAGCCTGCATTGTGTAACTGAATGTATGTAATGTTTTATTCAGCAGTGTTTACAAAAATTGTGCAGAGCAAGGCCCAGTTGCCCTTCATGGGGTGTAGCAGTTATCAATCTCCTAAAATACTTAGATCAACATGGTTTGAATAACAAGATGAAAAAAAGGTCTTCAAATACATTCAGGGAGCATTCTTTTGGATACATTGAGGTCATTTTAAAAAGACCGCTACTCTTTTGCCTTTTCTGCCCACTAAGACTTGACATCTTTGAAATGGATGTGAGAATGAACAAGGTAACCTCCTGAAGGTCAATGATTAAAGCATCTCAAGAAACAATCGGTGTAGTGATTCCGTCAACAATTCTGCCTCTACCATTGTAGAGGTTGCTCAAACCATTCCAAAGGATGTGGGTCTAACCTTACAAGGGGATTTTCCCCCAGTCTTGTCCAAACATCTACTGTGGGAGATTGATAGCTACTGATTTTCAGAGGTTGATAGCTTGCTACATCTAATTAAGGACTTCTCCCTGTCATGTTACTTAGAACTGGTTAACTTTAATTGATGTGGAATGATGTTACTTCCCCATAACCTAGAGAAACCATGAGCTCAGTTTGTGGAGTCTCCTGCCACTCTGTGGAGCAGGAAGTAACTGCAGCATTTTACTGAATCACCATGGTATTTTTGTGTGGAAATGACTTATTCCTTGTGATCCCACAAACACAGCTCGTCTCTCATTTGGGAAACTTCACTTGGTTAATTATGGGAATCTACTAGGGTATAATATACTGTATTAAGTAGTAATGCAGACCATTGAATACACCACCACTTGTGCTCTTGCCACAAACTGCTGAAACCTACCTACGGGAGGCACAGTAAGTTGCGTTACCGAGAGAAAATTACAGAGAGATTCAGGCTGATTCAGTAAGTGAGTAAATTTTGGTAAATAGAATTCAATGTGGATGCATGAAGTCACAGGCTTTGCATAAAATTACACAGGACATACAACACAGAAACAGACTGTTTGCCAGCAGCACGCTCCTCTCTTCACTTCTTCTTCCTATGGTCCTCTAGCTTTCCTTTACAAAATTCTATATTACTTTCTGCAACCACTCCCTGGTAGCAGGTTCCACATTCTCATTCATATTATGGTAAAGGCATTCAGAGTCATAGAGATTTACAACATGGAAACAGACCCTTTGGACCAGCTCATCCTAAATAAATCTAGTCCCATTTGCCAACATTTGGCCCATATCCCTCTAAACCCTTCTTATTCATATACCCATCCAGATGCCTTTTAAAATGATGAAAGCCTCCACCACTTTCTCTGGCAGCTCATTCCATACATACACCACACTCTGCATGAAAAAGTTGTCCCTTGGCCACCTTTTAAATCTTTCCCCTCTCACCCTGAACTTATGCCCCCTAGTTTTGGACTCCACAACACTCTTGAATTTCCTGCTGAATTTCTTGGTAACTAACTTGTACTGATGGGCTTACAGTTATGCTATTTCCCCACAAGGGAAACAGCCTCTGTATTCACTAGCAAAATCTTTCATAATTTTAAAGACTGTGCGATGAAGAATTAACTGTGTTTTTACTTTACAAATAGCACATGTGGGCAGAGCAATGTTATAATGATGTCAGATCACATGGAAATGGGACTTGATGGGTAGAGTTCCAGAGATGTCCTCTTATCGCTCTTACATCCACTTGTGTGCAATGAAAGTTGTTGATATTCATTGATATGATGCAATAGCCTTCTATCAATAACCCAAGCCTGATCTTGCTGCTAAACCCACTATTAAGTAATCTTACCAGACATCTTTTCAAGAGAACCAAATCTACCCTGGCAATCTTCTCCTGATGTTGTATATGAATGCATTTCTGGTATCATTCTTACATCGTTTTCTGTGTTTTTATATCCTTTTTCCTATGATGATGACTGAAACTACATACATTACCCTGAATCCAATCCAAGCAAGGTTCAATACAGATTTAACATTGGTTTCCAGCTATTCAATGCAACCTCTCTAAAAGTACAGCCCAGTGCTCGGTTTGCTCTCTTCATGAACTTGTTCTACATCTGTTGGTACAAAGGTAAGGGCAAATCAGAATATACAGTGAGCACTGTAGTAGCTGTGGAGAAACAGATATTTTCATTGTAAAGAATTACTGTAGGTTAATGTTCATGTACAGAAAGCAATCAAAAGCCTAAAAACGCATTGGCCTTTATCTAAAGGAGTTGGAGATTCAAAGGGGAGAGAGTAATAATGTTCCAGTTATACAGGTTGGTCAGGTCATGTCTTGAGTACTGCATTCAGTTTGCACTTTGGAGAGGTATGGTGCAGTTTCATCAGAACGATACAGAGCACGAAGGGTTAAATTGTGAAGATAGGTTGCAAAAAGATTGCTTATATTCCCCTCTAGTTTAAAAAGTTGAGAGGTTATCTAACTAAACTGTTTCCAATAACAAAACGATTTGACAGGGTTGGTCAAGAAAAGGCGTCATTTGGAGGAGTTCAGGACATTGGGATAAACAAAATTAGTTAGATTATTCAGATGTGAAATTAGAAAGCAGCTTGTCACAAAAATATAAAACTCCTATTGGAAACTTGCATTGATTTATCAGTTTTAGCATATTTGTTGAAAAGTCTCAAATTTATAGGAACCTAATTGAAACAAATATATGCTGGATTTGGTCACTGATTAGAAGTAGGTTTTAAGGAATGTTTTAAAGGATTAGAGATAGAAAGGCAAGGAGAATTCCAGACTTTCGAGATGAAGGCGTGACAATAATAATCAAAAATACATGAGATCAAAATTGCTGAGAACCAACAGCTGATGAAAATAGCACTGAATCTGCTTCTCAATCTCTTATCAAATTTTGGAGGCAGTTACATCAAGAAGCAGACTCTCTTACACCTCAGTGATTACATTCAACTGTTTGTGAAATGGTGGAGGATCGCCAGTCTCGAATTCTTTCTCTTGCGCCAGATAGTACCTGCCCTGCTCTCCCTCCCAACATCTCCACCAAGCCAGCAAAGCATATGTCAGAAGCTTGGAGTTCTGTGCTACTAACTCACCTCCTGACTATCCAAAGTCTGTCTACCATCTACAAGGCACATTCAGGAATGTGATGGAATACTCTTTACTTGCCTGGATAACTGCAGCTCCAACAACACTTTCATTATAACAAGCACAATTCTGGATAAAGAAGCCAGTTTGATTAAAACTCCATCTAACTATCTTAGATATTTATAGAAACTTAGAAAATCAGAGCAGGAGTAGACCATTGAGCCCATCAAGGCTGTTCCACCATTCAATATGATGGGCTCATCCTCTATCTTTATGCCATACTCCCATTACCTCCCCATACTCCTTGAGATCTTTAGTGCCTAGAAATCTCGATTGTTTTCTGCAATATATTCAGTGACTTGGCTTCCAAGTAGAAAAATCTACAGGTTCACTATCCAACAGAAATCTACTCCTGTGGCAAACACCCCCACATCCCCCACCCGCTTTTCCCCCCCTCCTCCCCCCACGCCACCTTCCTCCTCCCCTACATCCTTCACAGCTGGGGAGACATTATCCCTGCATTCAGTCTGTTAGAAATTCATGTTTCAATGAGATCCCCTCTTGTTCTTACAAACTTAAGTGAATGCAGCCTCAATACACATTCTCTCCTCATACGACAATCTGGCATATACACATACATAACCCCAGGTACACACATAGCTAGTAAACCAGCCAGGTTTAGTTCCAATCAGATACAATCCAACTGGTTTCTGTCCCATTAAATTCAACAGCACAAGTCAGTTCTGATCTTGGATGGTTTCAGTCAACTAAATACCATATTCTCTCCCTCCACAATCAGTGCATAGTGGCAGCAGTGTGTATTAAATACAAGATCCACTGCAGCAACTTGCTAAAGCTTCTTGATTATCATCCAAACCTATGCGCTCCATGCTTATAAGAACAAGTGCAGACGATGTATGGGAACATCACCACTGGCAAGCTCCCCTCCAAGTCAAATGCTGTCCTGCTGCTGCTGAGCATCAGCGGTGGACGGAGTGGATATTAGCAGATGTGGTGCCAATCAAGTGAGCTGAACGTGTCAAGCTTCTTGAGTATTCCGTCACACTCCCGACAGTGCCTTGTAGATTATGGACAGGCTTTGGGGAAATCAGGAGGTGAGTTATTCACTGTTGTATTCCTAGCCTCTGACTGGCTCTTGTAGCCAATGTAGCCAATATGGTGAGTCCAGTTGAGTTTCTGGTCAATGATAACCGTCAGGATGATGATCGGGGGTTTCAGTGATGGTAGCATTATTGAATGTCAAGGGGCGGTGTTTAGGTTGTCTCTTATTGGAGATGGTCAGTCCCTGGCATTTCAGTGGCATGAATGTTATTTGCCACTTGTCAACCAAGCATGAATATTGTCTAGATCCTGTTGAGTTTGAACGTGAATTGCTTAAGTGTCTGATGAGTTACAATAATGCTAAACATTGTGCAATCATCAGCGAACATCCCCACTTCTGACCTTATGATGGAAAAAGAGTCATTGATGAAGCAACTGAAGGTTGTAAGGCCTTCGACCCTACCCCGAGGAACTCCTACAGAGATATCCTGGAGCTGAGATGAATGTGAATGACCTCCAACAACCATAACCATCTTCCAAGCTGCCAGATATGTATCCAAATATAAAATAAGATTTTTATTTGCATTGTATGCTGCTTTTCCACCACCATTCATATTTTTAATGCCATCCTTAATTGGCCAGAAGTACATTAGGGTCACTTTGGAGTAAGTTAACACCTTCCATTTTGTGTAAGCCTTTGGGTAAATCATGCAAGAATAGAAGCGGGTTTGAAAACAAGATGCAGGATGCAGTTTGGCTTAATTATTTTATTTTTTTTATTTTAGCCTACTATTACAACACAATAAACTTGCATGGCTCCAACAAACACCATTCATAATTCTACTTAAGAATGGTTTCTTTCAAGTAAATGTCACAATGTGGAAGATATGACATCACAAAGAAGCAGGATTTAGGCTTATTATATTTTCACATATTAAGCTCGAATGTTCTTAAATGTATCCACATAATAGCAAATGCAATGCGATAACTTCTATATAGGAAAGGGAACTCAAAATACAAAACTGTGACTGAAAATTGCCCTTCTGATGAATATTTTATATCAAACAGATTATTATTAATATACCATACTTGGGCTGGATCTTATTCTTTTTTGCTAAGTCTGACCTGCATTGAGTTTTTTGCAAGGTTTCTCATTGCAAGTTCTAGCTAGACTCCTGGCTATATCTAAGCAAATACAATCATTAATTAGCTATTCTATGTGCCCTTATGACGTCTCTTACATCTGATTTCCACCCCACCTTACTATACACTGTTCCTGGAACATTTCGCCACTCAGCAGACATCCCAGAATTCACTGGCATTTGAAAGTGCAGCATTGATGTACATTACAGTCCAAAGGGTGGTTAGAGGCTGGCACATGTCAGATGCCAATGTCCTTGGATATGGGACGGTACTGCCTAGTGCCCATGGAACATTCCCTGAGACGTTGATACCTAGTTTCCAACATGCAAGTTGTCCAGAGCAAGTGGTGAGCTGAATCCACCAGGTATTCACTCTGGTTTCATTGCTGTGTTTTCCTGAAATCTAACATGTTTGGCAACTTTGGTAAAGTTTGCTTGCACTAGCTATATAACAAAGAGGCTCCCATTCCTATTGGAGTCAGGATGGTCAATAAATATTTTAGAATCTCAGACAGATGTCAAGCATTATTCTCCCACAGGAGGTAGTTGTACAAACTCAGTTGTTTTCTGCTTCTTCCTTTGCCATCTCTTGTCCAGAAGATCACGGCATGATGCAATTTCACCTTCGTCCATCCTTTGCATTCAGCCTACCAGCATTTACCAATACAACTCTTCCTCCTATTCTCATGTGAGCTAATTCCTCTCTGTCCGGCCTCAAAGGGACACATTACTGGATCATTACCTAGCCTAGCACTTTGTCTTTAAACAGCTATTACATAATCTAGATACTGAAATGATGTTGTTTCACACTTTACTCTACGATCTAAATCATTTTGACAGAATTTAGTTGAAGCATAAATTTTACAGCATTCAGCCATTCTAAAGCAACCCAGTTGCCTATGCAAAGATTCTAATTTATTTTACTGCTAATTCTAATGTTTCATTTCATACACTTAACCAACAATGTCCAAATGCATTAAATGCACCTGCACATCAATTGTACCAGTGGCCCCATCAGTTTGCAGCAGTAAGTTTCAAGTAATAAAGCAGTTTTTATCTTGTGACGATATGTTTTTCAATGTATTGACACTCTCTTGCAACCACCCCTCATCATATTTTGCTTTTCTACCTTCAAGTACTTGTAGAAGGTCATCGACAGTTAACTGTGTTGCATGATCAAACTCTCTTCCTTGTTCTTGCATGGAGTTTTGTATTAAGTATATGTCACTTAGATGTGTTAGCTTTGAAATTTCCCTATTAATATTTGAAATCTCTTGAGCAGTAAACTGAACTCTACTTCTCAGGATCCAGTCTGCCTGCAACTCGGCTTCTTTCTCAATTTTCATTCTCTGTTCTTCTAGGAGCATGTTTGCTTTGGATTTCAATCTAGCAACTTTGGATAGGAGGCTGATCTGATTTCCAAGGACAGCCAACTTCCAGCTGTTTGTATTTGGCTCTTGCAGTTGAAACTGCAGATTTTCAAATTCTGTTGGATAACAGTTAGACAATTCCACCTTCATTTCCAGACATTTTTCAAGAGAGTTCTTCCAGCTATTCAGATCTTCTTTATCTCCCAAAATCTTTGCTTTGGCTTCCTCTATTTTAGCCAAAGTGCTCTTGATGACATTTCCACAATGCATATTCCACCGAATCGGTGTAGAGCATTTAGGACAATTGAAGAGCCTCGGTGTGGACTTGTTATGTTCCGACTGTCGCATCAGGTCATCAAACCCAGGCAGTGCAAAGACATGCTGGCAGTCTTTCAGTTGGACAAATCTGCTTTTAGGGTCATCTTCATTCCCAAAGAATATCTCAGTGACCTCAGCCTCATGGCACACACGGCACTTGCTGGGGCATGGCTCTCCACACAGACCGATGCAAGGGTGTTTGCACTTAAGCACTTGCAGGCACGGCCTGTTGCAGGGCTCCCGGTCACAAGGCTCATGGCACAGCCTTGTGCAGCGTGAGTGTGGACAGGCCCACTGGCAGGGCTTGGTACAGGGCACACACATCTCACCGCACTTATTCGGACACTTGCCATGCGGGCAGCGATTCTCACACGGCCGTCCACAAGGAGGGCAGTCTGTGAGGGTGCACGGTTTCTGGCACACGTGAGAGCAGACCAACATTCGCTGACAGGGGGCGCTGCAGGGGATGTGAAGCCGCCCGCCGGCACACTCGGAACAGACAGCCCGACAGGAATGGCCGCATGCCAGCTGCCCGCCGCATAGTGTCTGGCACAACAAGGGTTCACCGCCTGCCTCGGCCTCCATCCACAAGTGGCACATCACCTTGTTCTTGTGCCCGCAACTCAACGTGACGCTGACCTTTACAGGGCACTTCTTTGTGCAGGTCTCCCCACAGCGCCGCATGCACGAGTGGCCACACTCAATGGCTTTGGTGCAGGGCTCCTGGCAGACAAACACTTCTGGTGGACAGAAGCAGGGCATCTGTTGCTCGTGACCACAGTGAGGGACGACTTTGGTCACCTTGACATTACACTTGCCACATGGGTTAGAACAGATGTCACGACACTGGTGGCCCTCTTTACAGCATTGCTGGCAGGGTTTGAGACATTTATACTTCTTGTGCTCCTGGTCAAAAGGGTGGCAAAGAGAACCACATGCGTGACCGCAACTCAGTCGGAAATCACAAGCCTTGGTGCACCCTCCCTCAGGAACCTGTTTAAACTCTTCAGACTTGGACACCAAAGTGTAGGTTTCTGGATGGTTTTGACAGGACAACCTCAGGGCAGGACCTATTTTGTCATTTCTGTACAGATAATCTACTATATTGCTCCACAGTGGGACCCTGTTGGATAACATACTCATGTTGCCTATGCAATAGAAACCTTTCTTTGCCCGAGACAGAGCAACGCAGATGCGGTTTGGAATCCGCAGAAAGCCTACCACACCCTTCAGATTACTTCGAACGAGCGACAGAATCACGATGTCATTCTCTTCCCCTTGGTATTTATCCACCACACAGACCCGAACCCCATCGAATCGTTTTTTTGGCATTAACTTCCTCAAGTATAGCAACTGTCCTGAGTAAGTGGTAAGAATAGTTATCTGTGATGGCTGGTATTCTTGTTGGATGAAATATTCACAAAGGGACTTCACAAAATTAGCTTCGTGTGGATTGTGGTAGCTTTTTCCTTCCGTATTGATATTCTCCAGCTCCTGATGGTTAATAAAGTAGAGGTTTGTAGAGACTCCCTAGTTTAAAACAAAGACAGAAAATATCTTTAATATTTAGACAGAAATTAGCATTTAATATTAGGTGGTAATACTCTTTTCTTAAATCCGTACTTTCAGTCCATGGTCTAGTGTATGCAAGTGTCAACACCTCAGAGAAGATACAAGGGGAGATTTAGGAGAATGGAGCCAGGGGTGAGGCTTTTCACATTTTGCTATTCATTTGCAGTGTAATCCTCTTATCATTACTGCTTTCCTAAGCTATACTCCTTCCACCCCTGCCTGAATACAGCTAAACTAGCCAGGGTGGAGTGGCACTGGTTCAGCCGTGAAGTTCATCCTGAATAAAACAAATACTGAACAAGAGACAGATGTTAGTGTTGTGGTAATGTCACTGGATTCAAAGGCCTGGATTAATGATATAAGAACATGGGTTTGAATCTCACCAGGACAACTAGTGGAATTTAAATTTTTATCAACAAATCTTGAACATAAACTGTCCTCAGTAACATTGGTTTTTATAACAATTGATAATTATTTTATGGTCAATCTGGTTGACTAATGCCCTATAGGGAGGGAAATTTGTTGTCCTAATCAGGCCTGGCCGACATGTGACTCCAATCAACAATGTTTCCTCAAATAGTCCTATGAGATCTTTTATGTCCATGCAAAAGGACTAACAGACCCTTGATTTAACACCTCTTGCAAAATTTACAGCACGACACACTCCTACAACTGCACAAGAGTGAAGACTGAATTTTTGTGCTCAAATTGTTAGAGTCAGAGATGAGAGGACTACCAATTGAGTACAGATTAGTCTAGTGTCCGTGGTGAGTATGATTGTAACAGCATCTAACACTCATCACTTCACATTAATGTCGGATCCAAAGGTTAGAATGGCAACACCAACTGTAGAAAATCTACAGCCTAATGTCTTTTGGGGAGGAGGTCCTAGTAAGACACAAAACACTCACCAGCTTACAGTAAAACCTACCTTGATCCTTTCATAGAGATTCACAGAGGCTGAATTTTCCAACTTTTCATAGATGTGTGGAGTTATCAGACCTGCAATTTCAGGGCGCATTCGATGCTGAGTAAGGAAGAGGAAAAGAATAATGGTGAGACTCCTGCAGACTGCTTTAAAATAAAATTGGTACATGTTGACAGTGCAGAACTAAGACCTGAAGCAGAAAAACTCTTGTCAACTTAAGAAAAATGACCAGATCGCAAAATGATGTTGTGAACACTTCAAACACAAAACCTTCAAAGTAAATGTTTTCAGAGGAAATTACAAGGGGCATGTTAGAAAGGGGTCCATTCAATTTTGTTATTCTCCCAGCAAGAGAAGGTTTAGATACAATTCTCTTTCTCAAACTATCAGTCTGATGTTTCACTTTCTATTAGTTCACCTTCTATTGATCACATCAGTGAAACATGCAGTACCCAGGAAATGAATTCTAAAATCAGTCAGTTCAGAAATGTTGTTGTTGAATAGGAGAAAAAGTGATATTAAAACAACTTCAGATGCACTGCTGGAAATCTACATTACAAGCAGAAATTGCTGGCAACATGAAATTGGCAGCTGTAAGTGTGTTGCTGGAAAAGCGCAACAGGTCAGGCAGCATCCAAGGAACAGGAGAATCGACGTTTCGGGCATAAGCCCTTCTCCTGTTCCTTGGATGCTGCCTGACCTGCTGCGCTTTTCCAGCAACATATTTTCAGCTCTGATCTCCAGCATCTGCAGCCCTCACTTTCTCCTCGAACATGCAATTGGCAGGCAATCTACCTTTGTGGAAAGAGAAATGCAAATGTTGCAGGTTAGTGGACTTTTAAATTTCTTTTATGATGAAAGGTCAAGCATTTAGCTCTACAGCAATTATACTTTGTAGCTTTTTTTGCCCACTCTCTCATTTCATTGCCATATCTTGCCTCTCCTGACTTTAATTCCACACCCAACTACACAGTTTTTGTACATTCTTTTTAATGATTGTTGTTTTACACTTCATCCTGAAATCGTTGGGCATTTCAACAGATGGATCTCATCAGCTTTGATTAGAGAACCTTAGTCTCTCTCTCTCTAATCAGAAATACAGTTTCACCTCAAAGGTCAACCAGTTCTCAGCAGAGACAAGAAATTCCACTGTAAAAGCAAGTATTCTATCCACCCATTGAAAATCATTGGATAAGGGATGGAAGATGATGTTGCCCATTTCATACAAGGCCATAGAGTCATAGAGATGTACAGCATGGATACAGACCCTTCGGTCCAACACGTCAATGCCGAACAGATATCCTAACCTAATCTAGTTCCATTTGTCAGCACTTGGCCCATATCCCTCTAAACCTTTCCTATTCATATACCTATCCAAATGCCTTTTAAATGCTGTAATTGTACCAGTCTCCACTACTTCCTCTGGCAGCTCATTCCATACACACACCACCCTTTGTGTGAAAAAGTTTCCTCTGAGGTCCCTGTCATTTCTTTCCCCTCTCACCCTAAACCTATGTCCTCTAGTTCTGGACTTCCCTATCCCAGGGAAAAGGCCTTGTCTGTTTACCCTATCCATGCCCCTCATAATTTTGTAACCCTCTATAAGGTCAGCCCCTCAGCCTCCGACGCTCCAGCCTATTCAGCCTCTGCTTATAGCTCAAATCCTCCAACCCTGGTAACATCCCTGTAAATCTTTCCAGAACCTTTTCAGGTTTCACAACATCCTTTCGATAGGAAGGAGACCAGAACTGTACACAATATTCCAAAAGTGGCCTAACCAATGTCTTGTGCAGCTGCAACATGACCTCCCAACTCATATTCTCAATATGTTGACTAATAAAGGAAGCATACCAAATGGCTTCTTCACAATCCTAGCTACCTGCAACTCTACTTTCAAGGAACTATGACATGCAGTCCAAACTCTCTTTGTTCAGCAAACTCCCTAGGACCTTACCATTAAGTGTAGAAGTCCTGCTAAGATTTGCTTTGCCAAAATGCAGCATCTCACATTTATCTAAATTAAACTCTATCTACCATTGGCCCATTTGATCAAGATCCCATTGCATTCTAAGGTAACCTACTTCGCTGCCCACTACACCTCCAATTTTAGTGACATCTGCAAACTTACTAACAATACCTCCTACGTTCACATCCAAATCATTTATATAAACAATGAGAAGTAGTGGACCCAGCACTGATCCTTGTGGCACTCCACTGGTGACAGACCTCCAATCTGAAAAGCAACCCTCCACCACCACCCTCTGGTCTTCTACCTTCAAGCCAGTTCTGTATCCAAGGAGCTAGTTCTCCCTGGTATTCCATGAGATCTAACATTGCGAACCAGTCTCCCATGGAGAATCTTGTTGAACGCCTTACTGAAGTCCATATAGATTAAGTTCATCACTCTGGCCTCAACAATCCTCTTTGTTACTTCTTCAATAAACTCAATCAAGTTTGTGAGACATGATTTCCCATGCACAAAGCCATGCTGACTATCCCAAATGAGTCCTTGCCTTTCCAAATACATGTACATTAGGTCCATTCTGGATTCCCTCCAACACCTTGCCCACCACCGACATTAGGCTCACTGGTCTATAATTCCCTGGCTTGTCCTTACCACACTTCTTAAATAGTGGTACCATGTCAGCCAACCTCCAATCTTCTGGCACCTCACCTAGCTTCCCACAGAGTTCTAGGGTATCCCTGATAAGGTCCAGGGGATTTATCCACTTTTATACATTTCAAGACATCCAACACCTCCTCCTGGACAAAAACCTCAATATTTTAAGAGAACAAGGCTGTGATCCTGTTCCTAAAATCACAGCACAAAATGAAACCATTTGGCCCAAAAGAAAGCTGATAGAAAGAGCTACCTCATTGCTTTCAATCTACTGCTGTTTTGTTACAGGTATGAACATTTTTCTTCATTGCTTATTGATGTTGCAGAACCCAGCACTTTTCCACTCCACTGATATAAAGCAGAAGATTATTAAGACTTGCTGATATTATGCTCCCCATTGATACAGTGGGATATAGATCAGTTGCAGAAATGGGTGAAGAAATGGCAGATGGAGTTTAATCCACCCAAGTGTGCGGTGCTGCACTTTGGGAGATCAAATGTTCAGGAAAAGTATACAGTTAATGGCAGGACTCTGAGCAGTTCAAAGGAGACGTCAGGGGCAAGTTTTTTTATACAGAGTGTGATAGAAGTCTTGAATGCCTTGCTGGGGTGGTTGTGGAGACAGATACAATAAAGCATTTAATGGTCTTTTAGATAAGCACATGAATGTGCAAAGAATGGAGGGATATGGACCAAGGGCAGGCAAAAGGGCTTAGTTTAATTTGGCATCATGTTTTGCACAACATTGTGGGCCGAATGGCCTGTTCCTGTGCTGTACTGTTATAGGTTTTATTTAGCCACTGGCAGTTCGTACCAATAGTCAGTGTTGCTGATTAGATTATAAATGTAAAGAAACATTATCCTTTATTAAAGAAACTGTTGAAATCAGGGACATATATCACAAGATTTCAAATTAGGTATGGGTGCAAACCTTCTGATTTATATCCAAGCTTAGAGGAAAAGGCTCAAAAGTTGGTATCATTTTCCTGATTTCGCTCACTTTCCTAGGAGGACAGCACAATTAAAGGCCCACTAAAAAGTATATCATTAATCCTTAAAGACAGGAAGGAGAAAAGGTTTAATTTCAGGGTCATTTTGTGACACAAAAAGCAAAAGCGAGTCAGACTCTCAGGAATCATCGTTGAGTTGCTAACGGTTACCAGCTAAGAAAACTCACTTGATAATCAAGCCGGACAAATTCTGTTTTCATACTAATCAGCCGCTCAAACAAGGAGACATCCAAGTTGAAATCTTTTGCAAGTTCATACACAGTTGCACTTGGACGAAGCTGAAATGAGGTAATAAAATAGCAAGTCAGTGTAAGGTTGTAACGTGGAGCAGATTTGTAGCACTGGAAAACTGCAACGTGAAAAGGTTCCTCCTTTTCTAATCTTCAAAACTGAACTGGGGATTTATTGTGTACTGACAGGAAACAGTATTATTCTCAATTGCTCCACAAGAAATGAACTAACAAGAATGAGTAGAAAACAAAACACTTGCATTAATGTTGCACATCTCAAGTCATCCCCAAAGTATTCTACAGGTAATGAAGTACTTGTGGAGAATTACTGTTGTAATGTATAATATTGTAGTGTTGTAATGTCTAATGTATAATGCCAGTGTTGTTCTGAGGTGGACAAAGTCAAATATCACACAACACTGGATTATAGTCCAACAGGTTTATTGTGATTTCAAATAATCCTGTTGGACTATAGTCCTCTTGTAATTTAGGAAAGCTAGCAGCTAACTGTAACACAGCAAGTTCCCACAAGCATCAATGCAATAATGATCAGATAATCTGTTCAGTGATCTTGGTTGAAGGATGAGGACATCAGGAATAAAGGGATGAGAAATTTGGGGGTGACTTCCCTATTCCTTTTCGAATGACACCTTTCCCATCCAGCTGAGGCGGCAAATCGGGCTTTTATTTAATATCACACTTAAACTCTGGTGCCTCTGACAGTGAAGCATTCCTTCTACATCAGACTGGAGAGTTTCCTTTGATTATATACTAGAGTCAACATGAACTTGTGAAATTGTGTACATTGCAAAAAGCTGAGACTCGGGATTACTAATTCTTTGAAGAGGTGACAAGTAGGTTAGACCAGGGAAACTCAGTGGATGTGGTCTATCTAGACTTCCAAAAGGCCTTTGATAAGGTGCCACACGGGAGGCTGCTGAGCAAGGGGAGGGCCCATGGTGTTCGAGGTGAGCTACTGGTATGGATTAAGGATTGGTTGTCTGACAGAAGGCAGAGAGTTGGGATAAAAAAGGTTCATTTTTGGAATGGCAGCCGGTGACAAGTGGTGTCCCGCAGGGTTCAGTTTTGGGGCCGCAGCTGTTCACATTATATATTAATGATCTGGATGAAGGGACTGGGGGCATTCTAGCGAAGTTTGCCGATGATACAAAGTTAGGTGGACAGGCAGGTAGTACTGAGGAAGTGGGGAGGCTGCAGAAGGATCTAGACAGTTTGGGAGAGTGGTCCAGGAAATGGCTGATGGAATTCAAATGTGAGCAAATGCGAGGTCTTGCACTTCGGAAAAAAGAATATAAGCATGGACTACTTTCTAAACGGTGAGAAAATTCATAAAGCCAAAGCACAAAGGGATCTGGGAGTGCTAGTCGAGGATTCTCTAAAAGTAAACATGCAGGTTGAGTCCGTGATTAAGAAAGCGAATGCAATGTTGTCATTTATCTCAAGAGGGTTGGAATATAAAAGCACCGTTATGCTATTGAGACTTTATAAAGCTCTAGTTAGGCCCCATTTGGAGTACTGTGTCCAGTTTTGGTTCCCACACCTCAGGAAGGACATACTGGCACCGGAGCGTGTCCAGCGGAGATTCACACGGATGATCCCTGGAATGGTAGGTCTAACATATGAGGAACGGCTGAGGATCCTGGGATTGTATTCATTGGAGTTTAGAGCTGAAAATGTGTTGCTGGAAAAGCGCAGCAGGTCAGGCAGCATCCAGGGAACAGGAGAATCAACGTTTCGGGCATAAAGGGTTTATGCCCGAAACGTCGATTCTCCTGTTCCCTGGATGCTGCCTGACCTGCTGCGCTTTTCCAGCAACACATTTTCAGCTCTGATCTCCAGCATCTGCAGACCTCACTTTCTCCTTCATTGGAGTTTAGAAGATTAAGAGGAGATCTAATAGAAACTTACAAGATAATACATGGCTTGAAAAGGGTGGACGCTAGGAAATTGTTTCCGTTAGGCGAGGAGACTAGGACCCGTGGACACAGCCTTAGAATTAGAGGAGGTAAATTCAGAACAGAAATGCGGAGACATTTCTTCAGCCAGAGAGTGATGGGTCTGTGGAATTCATTGCTGCAGAATGCAGTGGAGGCTGGGATGTTAAATGTTTGAAGGCAGAGATTGATAAATGCTTGATGTCACAAGGAATTAAGGACTACAGGGAGAATGCGGGTAAGTGGAATTGAAATGCCCATCAGCCATGATTGAATGGCGGAGTGGACTCGATGGGCCGAATGGCCTTACTTCCACTCCTATGTCTTTTGGTCTTAATCTTATTTTCTACTACCTGGTCATTATCACATTGCTACTCCCTTGGAAGGGTTTGTTGTACTCCAGTTAGGTTTTCTTACATTACAATAGTGACACATTCAAAAGTACCATGTTAACAGCATTTAGTGTAATGTATCCAGATTTATTTTGATGATACAATGTCAGACCATAAGACATAAGAGCAGAAGCAAGCCATTTAGCCTATTGAATCTACCTGACTATTTGATGAGATTATGGTTGGCTTGGTCACATTGAAACATATAGAATTTTTAAGAGATCCATTGAGTAGAAAGTGTTTCCCCGATTTGAGAGTGTGAACTAAGTTTCACACATTCACATTAAGCTACTGGTCATTTGAGACTTAGATGAGGAGGAATGTATTCACAGAGGATTCTGAATCTCTGAAATGCTCAAATTCTCAGTTGTTGAATATACTCAAGACAGTGACCAACAGATTTTTAGAGAATTAAGGGATCTAGGCAGCATGCTGGAAGGTAGAATGGAGTTAAAATGAATGATGGAGCTGGCCAGCCAGGCTGTCTAATCCTGATCTTCTTTTTAAGATGTCTATGGATGTTGAGCAGATGCTTTTATGGATTCGGAAATTTAATGGTTTGAACTAGTGCAGCACAGCAGTTCAGTGGTTAGTACTGATGCCTCACAGCGCCAGGGACCTGGGTTCGATTCTAGCCTTGGGTAGCTGTCTGTTTGGAATTTGCACATTCTCCCCATGCCTGCATGGGTTTCCTCCCACAATCCAAAAGATGTGCAGGTCTGGTGGATTGGTCATGCTAAATTGCTCATTGTGTTCAGTGATGTGTAGGTTAGGTGCATTAGTCAGGCATAAATGTACAGCAAGAGGGTAGGGGAAATGGGTTGAGGTGCATTGCTCTTTGGAGGGTCGGTGTGGACTTGTTGGGCCGAATGGCCTGTTTCCACCCATAGTGATTCCATGAAAACTAACTGAACTTCTTCACTGAAAACATTTCTAAGTCAATATAAATCAAAAGAAACCAAAAGCAGGCTCATGACTTATCTTCTGTTAGGATGGCAGTGCTGTAGAACCCTCCAGTAGGAGCTTCTCTGCTCTGCTCATTCTTGTTCTTCTCCACCCTCTCTCCTCCCTTCTCTCAGCCTCAGACACCCAGCCCTACCTCTAAAGTGGGATTGACAGAGTTGCCAGCGGTCAGAGTGGGGACGCCAGAGACCAGCAGCCGAGTACGAAGTAAGGGTAGTGGACTGGTCCAGACTGGGGTGTGGTAGCCTGGTGCGGAGTGGGGGGTAGCAGAATGGTGTGATAGGGGCCCGATGCAGAGTGGGGGTAGCAGATTGGTGTGGAGTGGGGCAACGGCCTGGTGCGGAGTGGGGGGGTTACGGCCTGGTGTGGATTGGGGGTAGCAGATTGGTGCGGAGTGGGGGTACTGGCCTGGTGTGGAGTGGGGGGGGGGGGGGGGGGTAATGGCCTGGTGTTGAGTGGGGGTAGCGGATTGGCTTGGATTGGGGGTAATGGCCTGGTGTGGGAGCATGGTGGCTGCCAACAGTCAGACCACATGGAGGCCCCCTGCATTGGTCTGCTGTGGAGAGCTCTTGGAGAGAGAGAGACTGTGACGTTTGTCTTTTTAACTTTGCTTCTTGTTTTTTTCTGACTTATGGTTATACTGCGTATAGCTGTAATGCAATTTTTTTTCCTTCATTCCTTTATTCTGTAACTAAGGATTGTACCTAGGCATTCTGGACCTAAGATGGCGCTGTAAGTGGTGACTTGTAATCTTTTCATTTTATTCATTTCAGTACATGTTATAATAAAGCAAATTCAATTCAATTCAGTTCCATTCGCCTCTGTTGTACAAAACCTAAATGATTCACTTCCCTTCAGTAATAATTCTTACCTGCTGATGATCACCAATTAAAATGAGGTGCTCGCAGGCTGAGCTAAGAGTAGTGATTATGTGAGCTTCCAGCACTTCAGCTGCCTCTTCTACAATCACAATCTTAGGCTGGAGCTCCTGCAGGACAGTTCTGTATTTTGCTGCACCTAAAAAGACACTTCAATCTGTGTAATCAACATCATCCCAAAGTGCTTCAAAAATCGTTATAAAATATATGACACAAAAACACAGCAAAAGGTATTAGGTCAAATGATCAAACACTTGGGTAAACTTTGAGGCATGTCTTAAAGGGGGAATGGTGGTTAGGGAGTTGGATAGCTAGGTGGAGAGAATTCCAGAGCACAGGGCTGATGCAACTGAAGACTAAGACACTCAAAAGGGGATACATTTGAGGTATCTCAGGTAACCTGGGGGAAGGTGGAGCTGGAGAGGAAAGGGGCAAGTGCGTGAAGGGATTTAAAAACAAGAATGAATGCTTAAAACTCAAGATACTGCTTGATTGAGAGCCAATATAGGTCAACAAGTTAAGACATGAGCAGCAGATCTTTGCATGGGCTTAAGCTTATAGAGGGTAGAACAAGGATTTCATCAGCCAATGGTACACTGACATAGTCAAGTGTAGAGTTAACAAAGGCACGAATGAGGTTCCAACAGCAGATAAGCCGAGACAGGGTAAAGGTGGGTGATGTTATAGAAATGAAAAGGGTGGACTTAGTGCTGACACCAAAAGATGTCAGAAGTTTCAACTCAAAGATTGTGAACAGACTTACTTAATTCTCAGACTGTTGGCAGTGTGTTGCCAGGATAAAAATCAATAGCTAGGGGGACAGGTTTGGATCAGCGATCAAGTCTTCACAAAAATGAAGGAAATTTTCATTCATGTAGTGGAACAGTCAAGCGTAACAGTGATAGGGTACAACTTGGGATACATTCTCCAGAGTCACCTCTCATACAGAAAATACTTGGTCAAAAATATGGAACAATAAGGTGTAATGCATCATTGTTGAAATAAAAGATCAAAATGATCTGTTTTATTAATTTTTCCTGTGTATATAAGCAAATTATTATGTCAATACACAAGCAAGTGCATTTTGGTTATTGCCTCCATTTCCTTTTTACAAAGATTCTCATGGCTGTATAAACCATTCATAATACAGTGAGAGGAGCAGAGGTGAACTAAAATTAAAAATGTTGGTAAACCCAATGCGCATGGAGAATGTACTTGGTGAAATTTTAACCAAAGATCTGAAGTGAGAGATAATAAAATGCTGTTGAAACTAGCATTAAACTAATATTTAGCAAGTTAAAATATAGTTTTGTTTTGCGAACTATGCAAAGCAACAAAGAGTTGATATTTTTCAATTGTAGCACATGAAACCAAGCAAATGTAAAAAGAATGTTTGTTATCACTGTTGGAAATAGCTTTGTGTACCTGTTGTGGTCATCCCCACCACTTTAGCCTTTCGAAGGATGGTCACTTCCTCTTGGTTTCTCAACTCAAGAAGGCGGTCAACAATCCTCTGATATAGCTGTTCAGATTCTAATATTTTACATCTGGTTTCGATTTGGTACTTTGACAACCACAACCTGCAATAAAATCACCCCATTACACCATCATCTGGACAATCTGTCATTGGCAGATACTAAATTACATTTAATGTTACCCCTTCCCCCTCAAACTACCCCAGAGGTGAGTTCAGATGCAGAGGAGCTCCGGGACAGAGTAGCAGGATGCAAGATAGAGATCCCAAGGCCTTTCTACCTCCTGTTGATCAAATCTGGGACAGGGGGCAGCCATGCAGACAGCTTTCCAGCCTGGAGGTCAATTAAGGCCATTTAGTATCCACTTAAGATGCAGGAGGGGGAACCTGCCAATCAAAAAAGGTCAAGCAGCAAACCCTAACTGCTAACCCCCGGGCACCCATTAGATAGTAATGCCTCCACTCACAACTCCCATGCTGCCAACTTTAATTCAGATAAATGCGAGGTGCTGCATTTTGGGAAAGCAAATCTTAGCAGGACTTATACACTTAATAGAACATAGAAGAATACAGCGCAGTACAGGCCCTTTGGCCCTCGATGTTGTGCCGATCCAAGCCCACCTAACCTATACTAACCCACTATCCTCCATATACCTATCCAATGCCCGCTTAAATGCCCATAAAGAGGGAGAGTCCACCACTGCTACTGGCAGGGCATTCCATGAACTTACGACTCGCTGAGTGAAGAACCTACCCCTAACTTCAGTCGTATATCTACCCCCCTTAATTTAAAGCTATGCCCCCTTGTAATACCCGTCTCCATATGCGGGAAAAGGTTCACACTGTCAACCCTATCTAACCCCCTAATCATCTTGTACACCTCAATCAAGTCACCCCTAAACCTTCTTTTCTCTAATGAAAACAGCCCCAAGTGTCTCAGTCTTTCCTCATACGATCTTCCTTCCATACCAGGCAACATCCTGGTAAACCTCCTCTGCACCCGTTCCAGTGCCTCCACATCCTTCCTATAGTATGGCGACCAAAACTGCACACAATATTCCAGATGCGGCCGCACCAGAGTCTTATACAACTGCACCATGACCTCAGGACTCCGGAACTCAATTCCTCTACCAATAAAAGCCAGTACGCCATATGCCTTCCTCACCGCACTATTTACCTGGGTGGCAACTTTCAGAGATCTGTGTACATGGACACCAAGATCCCTCTGCTCATCCACACTACCAAGTATCCGACCATTAGCCCAGTACCCCATCTTTTTGTTATTCTTCCCAAAGTGAATCACCTCACACTTAGCTACATTGAATTCCATTTGCCACCTTTCTGCCCAGCTCTGCAGCTTCTCTATATCCTGCTGTAACCTGCCACATCCTTCCTCACTGTCAACAACTCCTCCGACTTTCGTATCATCCGCAAACTTGCTCACCCAACCTTCTAACCCCTCTTCCAGGTCATTTATAAAAATGACAAACAGCAATGGTCCCAAAACAGATCCTTGCGGAACACCGCTACTGACGGCACTCCATGAAGAAACTTTGCCATCAACTACTACCCTCTGTCTTCTTCCATCCAGCCAATTCCTAATCCAAACCTCCAACTCACCCTCAATGCCATATCTCTGTATTTTCTGCAGTAGCCTACCATGGGGAACCTTATCAAACGCCTTACTAAAATCCATATATACCACATCTACCGCTTTCCCCTCATCAACCTCCTTTGTCACCTTTTCAAAGAATTCAATAAGGTTTGTGAGGCACGACCTGCCCTTCACAAAACCATGCTGACTATCCTTGATCACATTATTCCTATCCAGATGTGCATAAATCCTATCCCTTACAATTCTCTCTAAGACTTTGCCCACAACAGAAGTGAGACTCACCGGCCTATAGTTACTAGGGTTATCCCTACTCCCCTTTTTGAACAAGGGAACCACATTTGCTATCCTCCAGTCTTCTGGCACTACTCCTGTAGACAAAGAGGACATAAAAATCAAGGCCAATGGCTCTGCAATCTCCTCCCTTGCTTCCCAGAGAATCCTAGGATAAATGCCATCAGGCCCAGGGGACTTATCTATTTTCACCTTTTCCAGGATTTCCAACACCTCTTCTCTACAAACCTCAAAGCCATCCATTCTACTTATTTGTGACTCAGTATTCACATCGACGACAATGCCCTGTTCCTGAGTAAATACTGAAGAAAAGTATTCATTCAGTGTCTCCCCAATCTCTTCCGCCTCCACACTTAATGGTAAAGTCCTAGGGAGTGTTGCTGAACAAAGAGACCTTGGAGTGTAGGTTCATTGCTCCTTGAAAGTGGAGTTGCAGGTAGATAGGATAGTGAAGGCGGCGTTTGGTATGCTTTCCTTTATTGGTCAGGGTATTGAGTACAGGAGTTGGGAGGTCATGTTGCGGCTGTACAGAACATTGGTTCGGCCACTGTTAGAATATTGCATGCAACTCTGGTCTCCTTCCTATCGGAAAGATGTTGTGAAACTTGAAAGGGTTCAGAAAAGACTTACAAGGATGTTGCCAGGGTTAGAGGATTTGAGCTATAGGGAGAGGCTGAACAGGCTGGGGCAGTTTTCCCTGGAGCATCGGAGGCTGAGGGGTGACCTTATAGAGGTTTATAAAATTATGAGGGGCATGGATAGGATAAATAGACAAAGTCTTTTCCTTGGGATCGGGGAGGTTTAGGGTGAGGGGGGAAAAGATAAAGAAGAGACCTAAGGGACAACTTTTTCCACACAGAGGGTGGTACGTGTATGGAATGAGCTGCCAGAGGATGTGGTGGAGGCTGGTGCAATTGCAACATTTAAGAGACATTTGTATGTGTATATGAATAGGAAGGGTTTGGAGGGATATGGGCCGGGTGCTGGCAGGTGGGACTAGATTGGGTTGGGATATCTGGTCGGCATGGACAGGTTGGACCGAAGGGTCTGTTTCCATGCTCTAGATCTCTATGACACTATGACTCACGTATAACTGGGAATCCATCAGTGATCCTCATGGTAGGTCCTACTGTAATACAGGCAGTGGCCACTATTCCTGGTGGCGCAGCTGATTCTGAAGAGCTGCCAGCTTCAGACTGAGATTGGCCCTCAATAGTGGGATCATACTCTGCCCTACTGGTGACTTTATTTGACGTGAGGCTTGATGAGCCCGGATATATCCCTGATTGGAATGCAGTGGAATCAGGTCTCCCAGAGAAAAACAAAGTGTTTAGTAACAATCAAAATATTGCATATCATCAGTGAACATCCCCGTCTCTGGTTTCCTGATGGAGGAAAGGCCATTGATGAAGTAGCTGAAGATGATAGGGTCTACAACCTCCCCTGAGAAATCCCCACAGAGGTGTCCTGGGCCTGAGGTGATTGATGTTCAACAACCCCAAACACATGCCTTGCATTAGATATGACTGCAACCACTGAAGGGATTTATCCTGATGCCCACTGACTCCAGTTTTGTTAGAGCTTGATGACACCATACTGGGTTAAATGCTGCCTTGATGTCCAGGGCAGACACATTCACCTCACCTCTGGAATTCAGCTCTTTTATCCTGTAATGAGGCCAGGTGCTGAGTGTCTCTGGCAGAACCCAAACTGAGAAGCAGTGAGCAAGTTATTACTGAGCAAATGCCACCTGATATCACTGTCAATAGCAGCACTTTGCTCACGGTTGCAAGTCGGCCTGATAGGGTAGTAATTGCCTGGGTTTGATTTATCATTCATATTGTGTACAGGGTATACCTGAGCAATTTTCCACATTGCTGGGAAAAAGTCAGTGTTGTAGCTATACAGGAACAAATTGGTAACGTGCACGGCTAGTTCTGGAGCCCAAATCTTCAGTACTATTGCCAGAATATTGTCAGAATTCAAAGCCTTTGCAGTACTATTGTATTCAGCCATTTTCTTTTTAATCAAATCCCTACAGTGTGGAAACAGGCCCTTCAGTTCAAAAAGTCCACACCGACCCTCTGAAGAGTACCCCCACCCAATCATCCCATTTCTTGACATCATTTAGAATGAACTGAATTGGCTGAAGACTGACATCTGTAATGCTGGGGTCCTTGGGAGAAAGACGAGATGGGTCGTCCAATAGGCAATCCAGCTGAAGTTGGTTCCCCTTATCTTTTGCACTAATATGCTTACCTCCCCAATCATTGAGGATGTTTGTAGAGACACATCCTTCTGTTAGCTGTTTAATTCATGACTCAACATAGCAGGAGTACAAAGTTTAGATCCAATCTGTTGATTGCATGGTCACCAAGCCCTGTCTATCACTTGCTGCTTTTACTGTTTAGTGTAAAAGCAGATCTGTGATATAGCTCACTACCACCTCTCCAATGATAACCAGGCATGGGCAATAGATACTGGCCCAGCTAGTGACATCCACATTACATGAATGAATAAAAAAGAAAAATGGACAAACTGTAGCGTTAGCCCACTACTGCTAGTATTTTACCTACTACAAGGGGCGACCTACACTGAGGAATCCCATCAACAAGTGAGCCTATAAGAGACACCACTCCTCTCCAAAACTAAAAAGGAGCAGAGTCCCCACCATCAATCCTCCTGCCTAGCCTTTTGACCCTGGTCCTCTCTCATCACCATCACTAAGACCTCAAAACCTGGACTTACCAATGCTCCAACGCACAGTGGGTCTACCTTTAGCTCCAACAAGGACCACTGCTGCTGCGTGGCCATCCATTTGGCTGACATATCACTAAGATGAGACTTCTTCCTTAGATTGCAGTGGAGGTGTCTTCTTAAAACAATTAGCACTAGTGCGTGTGTTCAATTTGTTTGAGGGACACATTTGTCTTTGACTTTTTAAGGTGTCTATGGTGTGTGTGTATGTGTGCGCGCATCCGTCTGTCCGTCCGTCCTGCAATTATCCTGATGTGAGGATTAAGGGAGATTTTTGTTTTAGCAGTACTAGTTATTGGAGTGGATGGGTTGGAGTGGAGCGTTGTCAAAATAATCTCTTTTGAAATATTTAATCTAAAAAGACAAAACTTACACATCATCTCAGGCACAATTAATTAGCAAATTAATGGAGAAATTAAACCTGTAGAGTCTCCAGCGATCAAGCAGTGCAAGTTCCCAAACATTATTGATACGGTCAGCTTCATCTTCTGGCATATAGTCTTGAAGCTTCAACTGTTCCTTTAACATTTTTTGTATTTTTTTCTTTGTTTTCTTGGTTTGCTATTTAAAAACAGCAAAGAGTGATGCATTACAGTGAGATCTAGCAATGAGCAATTCATCAGCGGTTCTTATACATATGGTCTCATCAAACATTTTGAAAACATTTAAGGCCTTAATAGTGCAGGTGGCAGTTTGATAGCAGGACCTGCTTCAGAAAGATTGGAACTGGAGCACTAAATTATAACTCTGAACATTGCACACAGCCAGAAAAGATATACTATTTCTCGTTAAACCAAGATCACTGTCCAGTTTGTTACATCATGAGGTAAATCCTCCTTAATTTCAACCAGCAACACAGAGGAGATTTATCCCATACTGTAATCTGCGAAAATTCAAGAGGCCAAGAATTATTTAAAGTAAAAATTAATAACTTTATTTCTTAAAGTATAACAGGGAATAATTAACAACTACTTACAACTCCTTCCCTTCTGTATTACGAGTCCAAGAAAACCCCTAAGATTTACCAAAAATTCACATTTTCAAAATCAGCCAGATTTTGAATCTTCTCTTATATCTTTCTCGGTCTTCTTTTCTTCCCAGGGATTTCTGTTTCACAGGTTACTGATTGATAAAGGTAACTTTAAGAGCACTATTTTTCCAGGCAGTCTGCAGATGCTGGTAGCTTGGTAGTTCTTCTTTCAACTGTTCAATTTTCCCTGGTCTTATACCCCCAAAGCATCAGCTTTTAGGACTGCCAATATACTAAATTCAAACTTGATTTGAGTTTGTATTTTTCGGACTACTATTTAAAATGATTGGCCTAATTCAAATTTGTTTTGTTATAGCTGAAAATGTGTTGCTGGAAAAGCGCAGCAGGTCAGGCAGAATCCAGGGAACAGGAGAATCGACGTTTCGGGCATAAGCCCTTCTCCTGAAGAAGGGCTTATGCCCGAAACGTCGATTCTCCTGTTCCCTGGATGCTGCCTGACCTGCTGCGCTTTTGCAGCAACACATTTTCAGCTCTGATCTCCAGCATCTGCAGACCTCACTTTCTCCTCAAAGATTTGTTTTGTTATATCCAGGCAACCAGCTAATCAAGTTGTTCGACCAAATGTTACATTATATCCTGTTCAAAACACTTGCTGCTGTGTCAGGTAGTTCTGCTACCTTTTAACTCTCTTAAAAGCTATAGTACACCCATATCTTCATAAGTTGAGTTAACCATAAGTCATTTATCTGAAACAGAACCTACAATATAAAATAGGCCTTTAAAGCAACCAGTTGTGTTAGCCTTTACTTTGCATCAGGACAAATAATTTGCATCATTTTTGTCACCCTGTTCCCATATTTGTTCATCTCCCCTACCTTCAGCCAGTTGTCCAACCTACTCTTGAATACTGACATAGTTTCTGACTCAGCTACCAATCTTGATTCCTCATTCCTGAAGAAGGGCTTATGCCCGAAACGTCGATTCTCCTGTTCCTTGGATGCTGCCTGACCTGCTGCGCTTTTCCAGCAACACATTTTCAGCTCTGATCTCCAGCATCTGCAATCCTCACTTTCTCCTACCAATCTTGATAGTAAATTCCACAGTCTCTCAACCTTCTCAGAGTCATAGAGATGTACAGCACAGAAACAGACCCTTCGGTTCAAATTGTCCATGCCGACCAGATATCCCAACCCAATCTCGTCCCACCTGCCAGTATCTAGCCCATATCCCTCCAACCCCAGATGTTGCAATTGTACTAGCCTCCAACATTTCCATACATGTACCACCCTCTGCATGAAAATGTTGCCCCTTAGGTCTCTTTTATATCTTTCCCCTCTCACTGTAAACCTATGCCCTCTAGTTCTGGACTCCCCCACCCCAGGGAAAAGACTTTGTTTATTTATCCTATCCATGCTTTATAAAGAGGACTTTTATTTCCATTTCCATTATTTCCATCTTTCAACATTTAACCTTCTATTGACAGTCTTCCAATCATGACCCCAAAATACTGAAATAATCTGCTTTTCTTTACCTTGGCCCACCTTAACAATTCTAATGGCTCTTTCTGTCGTATATGTTCTATACAACTATCCAACTGTGTTGAAATTTAGTCTGATTTTATGCAGCTAAGATATTGCAGCAGATTTATTGTGAGTAAGACGGTAGTTCAGTGGTTAGCACTGTAGCTTCACAGTGCCAGAGACCCAGGTTTGGTGCCAGCCTTAGGCAACTGTCGATGTGAAATTTGCACATTCTCCCCATGTCTCTGTGGGTTTTCCCTGGGTGCTCTGGTTTCCTCCTACAGTCCAAAAATGTGTAGGTTAGGGAATTGGCCATGAGGAATGCAGGGTTACAGGGACAGGGAGGTGTGTCTGGGTGGGATGCTGGTTGGAGGGTTAGTGTGGGCTTGATAGGCCAAATGGCCTGCTTCCACACTGTAGGGATTCTATTCCATGATTTGTCATGTTGATATAATGCATTTTCAGTGGAACAGTTCCCCAGCAAACATTCTCCTGCTTTTCCTATATTCCAAATAGAACATAGAATATTACACCTCCCTATCGTTTCAGCCCTCGATGTTTCACCAACCTGTGGAACCAATCTGAAGCCTATTGACCCTACACTATTCCATTTTCATCCATTTGTTTCTTCAATGACCATTTAGTTGCCCTTAAAGTTGGCTACTGTTGCAGGCATGGCATTCCACGCCCCTACTACTCTGAGTAAAGAAACTACCTCTAATATCTGTCCTATATCTATCACCACCCAATTTAAAACTATGTCCCCTCGTGCTAGCCATCACCATCACTGTCCACTCAATTGAACCCTCTGATTATCTTATGTGTCTCAATTATGTCACCTCCAACCTTCTTCTCTTGAACAAAAACAGCCTCAAGTCCTCCAGCCTTTCCTCATAAGACCTTCCCTCCATACCAGGCAACATTCTTTGAACCCTTTCCAACGCTTCCACATCCTCCCTATAATGCGGTGACCAGAACTGTACGCAACACTCCAAGTGCGACCGCACCAAAGTTTTGTACAGCTGCAACATGACCTTATGGCTCCAAAACTCAATCCCTCTCCCAATAAAAGCTAACACACAGTATGCCTTCTTAACAACCCCATCAACCTTGGTGGCAACTTTTAAGGATCTATGTACATGGACACCAAGATCTCTCCGCTCATATACACTGCCAAGAATTTTATCATTAGCCCAGTACTCTTTATTCCTGTTGCTCCTTCCAAAGTAAAATCAGCTCACATTTTTCCATATTAAACTCCATTTGCCATCTCTCAGCCCAACTCTGCAGTTTATCTATGCCCTCTGTAACTGCAACATCCTTCGGCACTGTCCACAACTCTACTGACCTTAGTGTCATCTGCAAGTTTATTAACTCATCCTTCTACACCCTCGTCTTGGTCATTTATAAAAATGACAAACAGAGGTAGCCCCAAAACAGATCTTTGCTGTATACCACTAATAACTGAACTGCAGGATAAACATTGCCTATCAACCAGCACCCTCTATCTTCTTTCAGCTAGCCAATTTCTGATCCAAACCGCTAAATCACCCTCAATCCCATGCCTCTGTATTTGGTGCAAAAGCCTACCATGGGGAACCCTATCAAATGACTTACTGAAATGTATATACATCTCATCAACCACTTTATCCTCAGTTACCTGTTTGGTCACATTCTCAAAGAACTCAGTAAAGGTTTGTGAGGTGTGAGTTACCCTTCACAAAACCGTGTTGACTATCTCTAATTAACGTATTCCTATTGAGATGATTATAAATCCTATCTCTTATAATCCTTTCCAACACTTTACCCACAACCAAAGTAAGGCGTACTGGTTTATAATTATCAGGGTTGTCTCTACCCTGCTTCTTGAACAAGGGGACAACATCTGCTAACCTCCAGTCTTCTGGCACTATTCCTGTAGACAATGACGACATAAAGATCAAAGCCAAAGGGTCAGCAAAGTCCTCCCTGGCTTCCCAGAGAATCACAGGATAAATTCCATTCAGTCCAGGGGACCTATCTATTTTCATACTCTCCAGAATTGCTAACACCTCCTCCTTTTGAACCTCAGTCCTGTCTAGTCTAGTATCCTGTAACTCATTATTGTCCAGACAACATTGTCTTTTTTCCAGTGTGAATAGCGAAAAAAAGCATTCATTTAGTACTTCTCCTATCTCCTCGGACTCCACGCACAACTTCCCACTATCATCCTTGATTGGCCCCAAGCTTACTCGGAGGTGAAAGTGAGGACTGCAGATGCTGGAGATCAGAGCTGAAAATGTGTTGCTGGAAAAGCGCAGCAGGTCAGGCAGCATCCAAGAAGCAGGAGAATCAGCGTTTCGGGCATGAGCCCTTCTTCAGGAATGAGGAAAGTGTGTCCAGCAGGCTAAGATAAAAGGTAGGGAGAAGGGACTTGGGGGAGGGGCATTGGAAATGCGATAGATGGAAGGAGGTTAAGGTGAGGGTGATAGGCTGGAGTGGGCATGGGGGCGGAGAGGTCAGGAAGATGATTGCAGGTTAGGAAGGTGGTGCTGAGTTCGAGGGTTGGGACTGAGACAAGGTGGGGGGAGGGGAAATGAGGAAACTGGAGAAATCTGAGTTCATCCCTTGTGGTTGGAGGGTTCCTAGGCGGACGATGAGGCGCTCTTCCTCCAGCCGTCATGTTGCTATGGTCTGGCGATGGAGGAGTCCAAGGACCTGCGTGTCCTTGGTGGAGTGGGAGGGGGAGTTGAAGTGTTGAGCCACGGGGTGGTTGGGTTGGTTGGTCCAGGTGTCCCAGAGGTGTTCTCTGAAATGTTCCGCAAGTAGGCGGCCTGTCTCCCCAATATAGAGGAGGCCACATCGGGTGCAGCGGATGCAGTAAATGATGTGTGTGGAGGTGCAGGTGAACTTGTGGCAGATATAGAAGGATCCCTTGGGGCCTTGGAGGGAAGTAAGGGGGGAGGTGTTGGCGCAAGTTTTGCATTTCTTGCGGTTGCAGGCGAAGGTTCCAATACCGTACAACCCAGATGCCCTCCTTCTTCAAGGACCGCAATTTCCCCCCAGACGTGATCGACGATGCTCTTCACCACATCTCCTCCACTTCCCGCTCCTCCGCCCTTGAGCTCCGCCCCTCCAATCACCGTCAGGACAGAACCCCACTGGTCCTCACCTACCACCCCATCAACCTCCATATACACCGTATCATCCATCGTCATTTCCGCCACCTCCAAACGGACCCCATCACCTGGGATATATTTCCCTCCCCTCCCCTATCAGTGTTCCGAAAAGACCACTCCCTCCGTGACTCCCTTGTCAGGTCCACACCCCCCACCAACTCAACCTCCACTCCCGGCACCTTCCCCTGCAACCGCAAGAAATGCAAAACATGCGCCCACACCTCCCCCCTTACTTCCCTCCAAGGCCCCAACGGATCCTTCCATATCCACCACAAATTCACCTGCACCTCCACACACATCATTTACTGCATCCGCTGCACCCGACGTGGCCTCCTCTATATTGGGGAGACAGGCCGCTTACTTGAGGAACGTTTCAGAGAACACCTCTGGGACACCCGGACCAACCAACCCAACCACCCCGTGGCTCAACACTTCAACTCCCCCTCCCACTCCATCAAGGGCATGCAGGACCTTGGACTCCTCCATCGCCAGACCATAGCAACATGACGGCTGGAGGAAGAGCGCCTCATCTTCCGTCTAGGAACCCTCCAACCACAAGGGATGAACTCAGTTCTCCAGTTTCCTCATTTCCCCTCCCCCCACCTTGTCTCAGTCCCAACCCTCGAACTCAGCACCACTTTCCTAACCTGCAATCTTCTTCCTGACCTCTCCGCCCCCACCCCCACTCCGGCCTATCACCCTCACCTTATCACCATCACCTTAACCTCCTTCCACCTATCGCACTTCCAACGCCCCTCCCCCAAGTCCCTCCTCCCTACCTTTTATCTTAGCCTGCTTGGCACACTTTCCTCATTCCTGAAGAAGGGCTCATGCCCGAAACGTCGATTCTCCTGCTCTTTGGATGCTGCCTGACCTGCTGCGCCTTTTCCAGCAACACATTTTCGGCTCTTACTCACCACTAGGTCAAAATCATGAACACCCTGACCTAACATTCCTGTGAGTGCTCCCTCGTCACATAGCAGTTAGTAGAGATAACTTACTACTAGCTTCTCAAGTGATCGACACTGATTCAGCTGGGAGCACTCTTGCTTCTGAGGGAGAAGCTTGTGGCTTCAAGTCTCACAACCAGGAACCTGAGCAGAAACTCTAAGCTGATGCTCCAGTGCAATACTATGGTACTGCCACATGTCAAAGGGTGGCCTTTCAATTGAGAGGTCCAGTCAGCCCTTTCAGGTAGATATAAAAGATCCCATGGCACCAATTTGAAGCAAAGCATGGGAGCTTGGTCTATCCTGGCTAACCATTATTCCTCAAATAACAGCATTAAAATAAATTGTCTGCTTTTAGGGTCTGGCTGTGCAGAAATTGGGAGCCATCATTCCAATAATGTAACAGTGACTATGCTTCAGAAACAGTGTTCATGAGCTTCTGAAAGGCACTATCTAAACACAAGTTATTTTTCTTCAAGAAGAACTAGTGACTGGTTAATAAATGCCAATGATAAATTCCCAAGAGCAAAGATTAAAAAAAAACATACCTCCCATTTACCATCACCGTGACTGTCAGCTTGTGATCTGGAAAGGGATTCAGGTTTAAAGGCCAGGAGACTATCCCGGATTTTAGCCACACGGGCAGTCGCATGCTTAACTTGTTTCTGAATGTCTTCATCTCCGATCATTCTATCTGCCTCCAAATGCTCAGCCTCCTCAGTCACCTGAATCAGCTCGTCATCATCTTGTAATGTCTCTTCCTCTTCAGCCAGATCACTGGAAGTTCCTGAAAGTAATTAGGTCATTTATCCCTTCATTAAGGAACAAAACAAAAAATAAAACCTTTTTTTTTCATGACAAAGCCAAACAAGAAGTAACTGCTTAGGTTCATTTGACTGACTGTGATGAACATTCCTCAAACTAACCACCTATAAAGATCATAGTTACTTATATTTTAATTTTAAATAAATGTCTTAAGACATAGGAGCAGAAGTAGGCCATTCAGCCTATCGAGCCTGATCTGCCACTCAGTGGGATCATGATTGATCTTACTGTCTTCAACTCTACTTTTCTGCCTTATCCCCATGACCCTCACTGATTTAAAACCTACCTATCTCAGGCTGGAATATACTGCCTCTAGAGGCAGTAGTTAGGAAGGCAATTGCAAGATGGCATTTATTTTGAAAGGACTTGAATATAAAAGCAGGGATGTACTTTGATACTCTATAAAGCTCTGGTCACACCACATTTGGAGTATTGTGTGCAGTTTTAGGCGCCATATCTCAGGAAGGATGTACCGGCCTTGGAGCATGGTCAGAGGAGGTTCACAAGAATGGTTGCAGGAATGAAAAGCTTAACATACAGGGAATGTTTGAGGATTGAGAGTTTATATTCAATGGAGTTTAGAAGGCTGAGGGTGGAACTAATTGAAACATATAGAATACTGAATGGCCTGGACAGAGTAGATGTTATGAAGGTGTATCCATTGGTAGGACAGACTAGGACTCGAGGACATAGACTTAGAGAGAGAGGGAAGAGCTTTTAGAACAGAGATAAGGAGAAACTTCTTCAGCCAGAGAGTGGTGCATCTATGGAATTCATTGCCACAGAAGGCTGTGGAGGCCTGGTCATTGAGTATATTTCAGACTAAGATAGATAGGTGCTTGAGTATCAAGGGGATTAAGGGTTACGGGGAGAATGGGGATGAGAAATTTATCAGCCATGATTGAATGGCAGAGCAGACTCAATGGACTGAATGGTCTAATTTCTGCTCTACGTCTTATAGGCCTCTGCGGTAAAGAAATCCAAAGACTGATTACCCTCAATGAAAAGAAAAATCCTTATTTATCCTAAATGGGCAACAAAATGTAGATAGATTTGGAATTTTCAATATTACCTGTATCCCACTCTGTAGCATCTGAGTCTGTCTCCTCTGCATCCTCTTCAGATCTCCAATAATGTTTGGATACAGATGTTAAATCTGACCTTTCCACTTCGTGAGATTGAGTAGAGGGACCACCTTCTGAGGCCAGCTTAAAATATAAAGAACTCCATGTTGTTTACAATTACTTGGGTCACACCTATGAATAATCAGATTACTGACTGACAAACTTTTGAATCAAGTCTGCCTGTGAATTATTTATTTTCTCAATTGCTGCTAGAACTTACGTAGCATTGGATTTAAGCCTGACATAATTTGGAAAGGATTATGGAATGTTGTGTTCTGCTCTGGAATATGCAAATTCAAATTGGTTATTGATGTCATATGAAGTGGCGGTTTCGGACTGGGGTGGACAAAGTCAGAAGTCACATAACACCCAAAACAAAAGAATATATGGTCACATCATATTGTCTGGGGTTTCACTGGATGTGCACAGGTCTTTCAGTTGTTTATCACTGGGTTGAGACAGGCTCATAGACCAAAGTCTTTTAAAGTGATGAATGAGTTGGATTATTCCATTCACATACTAGTATCCCGTTGAGTTGTTTTGATTTATTTGATTTATTATTAGTACATATACCCAAGTACAGTGAAAAATTTTGTTTTGCATGCAATACAGACAGATCATACCATACAAAAGTGTATACAGGTAATAAAACAGAGTGAAGAATACTATGTTACAGCCACAGAGAAGTTGCACAAAGAGCAAGATCCACATTAAATTTAAAATCTGCAAGGTCCATTCAGAAGTCTAAGTACAGGGGGAAGAAGCTGTTCTTGAATCTATTCGTGTGTGTATACAAACTTTTATATCTTCTGTCTGATGGAAGAGGGTGGGAGGGGCCTTTGTTTATGGCAGTTGCTTACCTGAGGCAGTGGGAAGTTCAGATGCAGTCAATGAGTGGAAGGCTCATTTGTGTGATGGACTGAGCTATGTTCACGAACCTCAGTAGTTTGGTTATTTGCATTTACATATTCTGCGACTGCTTGGACTGTCCAATGTTAATAATGCTTCCATGTCCTTCCTGACCTGGCATGCAATCTTTGGCACAGTTGACTATCACTTTCCTTGGCTTTCACCAATTTGGTGCAACTGCTCTCATTTGGTTTCTTCCTTAATTGTCTAATCATAGTCAGAGAATGACTTGCAATGGATTGTCTTCCTGCTCTTTGGCGTTACCCAGTGATCTAGTCTTGGCCCTTTCTAATTTCCTATTTAGATGTTTTCCTCAGTGACATTATCAGAGACTATAGTGTTAGTTTTCATTTGTATGCTGAAAACATCTAGCTCTACCTTGTCACCACCGCCTTCCCCAATTCTCTGCTGTTGTTAACTTAACAGATTACTTACCTAACATCTAGTACTTACTTACTTACAGTGTGGAAACAGGCCCTTCGGCCCAACAAGTCCACACAGACCCGCCGAAGCGCAACCCACCCATACCCCTACATTTACCCCTTTAACCTAACACTACGGGCAATTTAGCATGGCCAATTCACCTGACCCACACATCTTTGGACTGTGGGAGGAAACCAGAGCACCCGGAGGAAACCCACGCAGACACGGGGAGAACGTGCAAACTCCACACAGTCAGTCGCCTGAGTCGGGAATTGAACCCGGGTCTCTGGCGCTGTGAGGCAGCAGTGCTAACCACTGTGCCACCGTGCCGCCCAGGAATTTATTGGCAGAAATTTATTCCCACTAACTAGTCACAAGATTGTAGCCATTGTCTTGGAGCACCCCTCTGCCAAATGCCGTTCCATAACAATGGACTCTATCCCTTTCTCTGATGACAGTCTGTCTCTAGACTAGAGACCTGCTAACTTTGATGTCAACTTTGACCCCAACATGAGATTCAGACTACATATACACTAAGTGACACAATCAATTGGACCACCTTTTTCTACCGTGGTCAAGCCTGTTGATCTGCTGTGAAACTCTCATTCATGGCTTTTATTACTTTTAGACTTGTCTGTACCGACAAACTTGACTGTCCTGCCTCATCCTATCTTTTCATCCTAGCTCTGAACTATCCATGGCCCTACTCACCCTACCGATGTTTGAGAAGTCCCGTTCACCTTTTGTGTTCTGACCTACAATGGCCCTCCAACAAGCAATACCTCAATTTTAAAACTCTCATTTTTGATTTCAATTCCCTCTATAAATCATCCTCATTTTGAGATTTGGAATAGCATATGGTCTCTCTGTAATTGAAACACTGATCCTGGGAGGACATACTCAGAAATTGTTTATGAAGGTCACTGGCTCCAAACATACCCCTGCTTGTAACTGCTCACCGTCTGTAGTTACCTGATTTAACTCAGCTTCATCTTCTTCCCAATCCAACAGATCACTTTGACTGCCTAAAAAATATCAAAGTAATATCTTGATCAAGACAAAAAAGCACTCAGTAGAAGAGAGAAAATAAAATTTACTTTCATTTTTTAATAGTAATGTTATGACGTGGGGTAAACATTTCTGCTAATTTAAACCATGCACACAGAAAAGCTCCCCTGGCCTCATAATCTGTTAAAGTATGAGTGACAAATAATTACCAAATCCCACAATGTAAAGAAAAATCAACAATGTACTCTTTTAACTCCAAAAAAAATGAACAACTATCTACACTATAAACCTCCTTTCTCTGAGCAGTTTATCTACCACCCATTCTACAACAATATACCGATCCGATAAAACCTCCCCGATTAAGTTTAACAAAAAATTCAAATTTCAAAACCAGTCAGTTTTCGGTCTTCCATTTGCATTTTTGTCTGTAGATTTTCCTGCCTTCTTTTCTTTGGTCCTCTGCTTCACAGATTTAATATGAAAAGGTACCTTTCAGAGAGCGATTCTGCGGGCAATCTTTATTTTGTTGGTGCTCTTTGTGACTCTGGCTACCTGTTCAAAATACCCAATTTTATATACCCCAAAACATCGGACCGTCTCATTGGTTTGATGTCATCCAAAACAGTAAAATTCAAATTCGATTGGATTTGGGTATCTTAGGGTATAATTTAAACTAATTGGTCAAATTTGAATTTGTTGTGTCACATAACTGGAGCTGTGGTGCTATTTATTTCACAACCAAATGTTAGATTTTTAAATTTTTCAGCATACTCTGTGCCTTTATACATCCGTGCCAGCTTCTACTCTCTCTTAAAGGTACAGTACATACCTCCACCTTCATAACACCTCCTCCCTTAAGAAAAAAAATGAACCATCAATGAAAAGACGGCTTCACTTTTTTTTCTCTATTCCTTAACTACATTACCATGACATCCATATGACTTTAATGTAAGTTCATATTAACTTCTTCCCACACATATATATAACATTACACAGATACCAATCTCATCTATACTTTCAGTTACATCCGCAATAATGCATCTGCTACTACATTCTTACGACCCACATGTCCAATTTGTAAATTAAAAATCTGTACCATAAGACTCCAATGAAATAGTCTCATATTCTTGTCTATAAAGCCTTCCAAGAATGTAAAAGTATTGTGATCCATATACATGACCGTCTCTAGCACATTGTTTGTGACATAGTTTGTGACATAATTGAGTACCAAACTCAATAGTGCTTTTTTGATCATAGAGTGGTGGTTGTTGAATTTTTTTGAAAAGTTATCAACTGGCAGTTCAATTCCATCATCATCTTCCTGTAGCAATACAGCTCCAACTACTAGGTCACTAGCATCGATGGAAACTTTGAAGGGTTTTAAAATGTTTGGTGTAGCTAAAACTGGTGCAGTGGTTAATATTTATTTTAAATTGTCAAATGCCTCCTGGCACTGTTCTGTCCACCGAAATGTTGTGTTCTTCTTCAGTAAATCGGTTAATGGTACCACTACACTGCTGAAGTTTGGAACAAACGTCCAATAGAATACGCTTAGTCCCAAAAATCGAAGCACCTCTTTCTTCGAGTTGGCTGTGAAAATTCCTCGCTGGCCTTAGCCTTTACGTTCCTTGGGGTCAACCTTCCATGACCGATGTTATGTCCCAAGATTGTCACCTCTGCTTTTGCAAATTCAGTTTTGTTTAAGTTTATCACCAGTTTTGCTTCTCTTAATCGGTCAAAAAGTTTTGCCAACTGTACCAGTACTCACTAAAGATTATTACACCATCTAAATAGCCTGCACAGTTTGTTAACCCAGCCACAATTCTGCTCATGAGTCTTTGGAATGTGGCAGGTGCATTCTTCATTCCAAAGGGCACCACTTTGAATTGATATAGTCCATTTGGGGTTACAAATGCAGAAATTTCTTTCACCTTCTCTGATAAAGATATCTGCCAATAACCAAACAATAAGTCCAACTTTGTGATGCAACTGGTTTGTTCAACTTTCTCGATGCAGTCCTCCAATCTCGGTATTGGATAGGAGTCTGATTTTGTAACGGTGTTGACCCTCTGATAATCCATGCAAAATTGTTGAGTCGCATCAGGTTTAGAAACTAAGACGATCAACAAACTCCATGTGCTCTGACTTGGTTCGATGATATCTTCTTTGAGCATGGCCTCCACATCCTTCTGGATCTGTCTGGCTTTGAAAGGATCAAGCCAATAGGGGTGTTGTTTTATCGGAACAGTATTCCCTACATCTACCTCATGCACAATGGCATTGGTCTTTCCCATCTTCTTCCTACATATGTCCTCATACTGCAGCAACAAACCTTTCAACTGCGTTCTTTGCTCCTGAGACAGATAATTTAATAACCTACCCCAATCCTCAAGGACTTCCTCATTGTTTAATATATTTTGAGGTACATCAAATTCCACAACATCTCAATTCGATTCCTCACTCTGTGGGGTAGTAACTAACACCTGTGTCTCAAGTTCTTTCAGATAACAATCCTCAGGAATATCCTCAGCCTACTTTTCAGAGTACGCGTCCACATATATATCTTTTATTGTCTCGTCTTTCTGTTGCAAGTCCATTAGCCTTTCAGGACTAAACACTTCTGTCTGAGCCCCTGCCTGTTCAAGTTTTTCTTGCATCATTACATCAAACAGGGTGTTGACTAACTGAAACTCCTTCATCTTTCTTTTTAGTTTTTGTTTCATGCTGTGACTTATTATAATAGGATCTTGTTACTACATAGTTTGGGAAAATACCTGGATATTTTTCTTTAACTCCTCAGTTTCCTGGTCTTCCTTAGGCCTTTCCACAACAAGGAGTGTCACTCCCACCTTGGATCCTGCTAAATTGTTCCCAAGAACAAATTGGATTCCTGGAACTGACACTCTGTCAATCACTCTTAGTTATTTCCCAGTCCTGAGTTGGCACTCCAACCTGACCTTACGTAGGGGAACACTAAATTTCTGTCCATCTATCCCACAAATCACCACTCTCTTGGTAACAGGTCAGAAAGAGTGCAAATTTGTTCATCTCTTACTATTAGAGACTGGTTAGATCCTATATCTGTCAAAATTATAACTTCTTGCCCTTTTTCTCCTGCTTTTCCTGAGTAAACTTTACCCACAGAGGCAAATTCTTTAGGAGATCAGGCACTAACTCCACACTCAACCCCCGCCTAGGTTGTGCACTCTCCTGCAGTTCCTTGGCTTTTCTTAGGATTTCCTTTACTACTTTCACTAATGTCACTGGGTTAGCTTCTTTTAACACATCTTTGCCCACAGTGCCTTTCTTTAATGACCAACACTGTGACTTTCCATGTCCCACTTTACCACAGTGGAAATGCCGGAGGCCTTTCACCTCCTTTCCACTCTCTTGGGCTTCTTTTTTATCCTGTGATAAAATATTAACAGTGTTCTCTACTCTTTGTTTTGCAGTGTAGGATCTCCCCTTCTCCCAACTTCTATCCCTCAGGATAAAATTCTTGCCAGAAGCTTGCCATGTGCACCAACATGTACTCATCTGCTAACTCTGCTGTTCTTCTCACTTCCTGAACTTTCTGTTCATCTACGTGAATTCTTATCATCTCTGTTTTTGAACTCCTCCAGCAGAATAATCTCTCAGAGCCTCAAAGGTCTTACCTATTTTAAGGCTAACACCAATCAACATGACTATGTTTAATTCTTTCGAATGCAACAGAAGTCTGTTCCTTCTTTATGTTTTTGAACTGCTGACTATGTGCTTCTGGTACTAATTCATAAGCACTTAAAATAACCTGTTTAACCTCTTCATAATCTCTTGACCCTTCATCTGACAACGCTGCAAATACATCAATAGCTCTGTCTACCAGATTAGTCTGAACTAGCATAAATCCTCAGACCACTTCATCTGCCTCGCCAATTTTTCAAATAAAATAAAGGTGGCTTCAACATCTTTCCCATCAAAATGTGGCAGAGTTTTGACATATTTGTGTATATCACAACCTGCTCTTTTAATCTCCATCCTGTTAACTTGACTTTGCTGACTAAGTCATAACTTCTCAACTTCAAATTCTCTCTCTCTCTCACTCTCTCTTTGCTCAGCTAAGAACCTTATCACCCTTTCGTTTCCTCTCTCTCTCTCCCTTTGTTTACCTTCTAACTCCATTTTCCTGAATTGTAATTTAAGATTTTCTAACTCAACTGCACGTGTCTGTTTCTCTGACACACCTAAGTATTTGAGTAATTCCCTTACAATTTCTTGTCCTTGGTTAAATCCAATTCTAACTTCTTTGCTAATTCTAAAAGTAAGGTCCTTCTTTCTTTCCTTCTAAACTTTCTTGGCAAATTTGGGAATCATCTTCAAACCTATGAACCTCTTTTGGAATTTTAAGAGCCATTTCTCTCACGTTTAATTTAACCAACCACAAGAAACCAAAATTAAAGAAACTGTCTCACTTACATTTTATTTAAAGATCTAGGACACTAACCTGCAAGTGTTTAAATCTACTGGGCTTTTATTGTATCCCAAAATCTATTCAAATCTGTCCAAATCTCAAACTGGATCTGTCTAAACAATTCAAATCCCTGACAAGCCCCCAAACTGTTACAACACGGGGTAAATCCTTCTGCTAGTTTAAACTATGCACACAGAAAAGCTCCACCTTGCCTCGTAATTTGTTAAAGTATGAGTGACAAATAACTACCAAATCCCATTACAAAAAAAAATTAACAATTTATTCATTAGATTAGATTAGATTACTTAGTGTGGAACAGGCCCTTCAGCCCAACAAGTCCACACCTACCCACCGAAGCACAACCCACCCAGACCCGTTTCCTTACATTTACCCCTTATGCCTAACACTACGGGCAATTTAGCATGGCCAATTCACCTAACCTGCACATTTTCAGACTGTGGGAGATGAAAAAATACATTAAACAACTATCTACACTGTAAACTTCCTTTGTCTGATCAATTTATCTACGTCCTACTGTACAATATACTGATCCGATAAAAAAAAACCTGATTAAATTTAACAAAAAATGCAAATTTCAAAATGAATCAGCTCTCGGTCTTCCATTTGCAGTTTGGTCTGTAGATTTTTCTGTCTTCTTTGCTTTGGTCTTCTGCTTCACAGATTTCATATGAAAAGGTACCTTTCAGAGAGTGATTCTGTGTTTTGTTGGTGCTTTTTGCTGCTCTGGCTAACTGTTGAAAATGCCTGAATTTATAAAGCCCAAAACATCGGACCGTCTCAATGGTTTGATGTTATCCAAAACAATAAAATTCAAACGCGATTGGATTTTGGTATCTCAGGGCATAATTTAAACTGATTGGCCAAATTTGGATTTATTGCGTAACACAGCAATGCAGCTCCTGCTATTTGTTTCACCACCAAATGTTATATTTTTCAATTTTTCAGCACACTCTGCCTTTATAGGTCTGTGCCAGCTTCTACTCTCAAAGGTACAGTACACACTTTATACCTTCATAACAATATTAAGCACCAAACAAGATGCTCACAGATATAAAAACTGAAAATCCTGGTATGCAATGCCACAGCATGGGTTTAATTTCCACATCAGCTGAGGTTACCATGAAGGACTCTCCTTCTCAACCTGTCCCCTCAGCCGCGCATGGTGACCCTCAAGTTAAATCACCACCAGTTGTCTCTTTCTCTCTAATGAGAAGGCAGTTCGATGGTTTGGTAGGACTCTTTCAAATTTAGTATATTTACTTACAATTTTTTTTTAATTCAGGAAAAAGAAAGAGTTAGAACATTTAGTATTACCAGTCTCTGCCTCCATGACATCTGAGCCCATTTCTATCAGGTCCCTTTCTGTCTTTTCCTCTGGCGTTGTTGATCCAAATGTGAAATAGCCACCGGATGTAGGTGATATTCCTAACCACTCCAGTATAGTGCAATGATCAATGGAATCATCTTCAGAGGGCACCTTAAAATGTAAATAATACCTATTTAACAATTATTCTGATCATGGCCAAGAGTAATTCAGAATACCAGTTATTGTTTAGTAAATGTTTTAACCAAAGATGTGCTTGAATTAATTATTTGCTCCATTGATGCTCCAACTCACAATGCTCAGATGCCAGCCAATGATAACAGTCAAGGGGGTGACATATTAGGCCCAGGATTAAGTAAGGGGAGTGTTGCTGAACAAAGAGATCTTGGAGTGCAGGTTCATAGTTCCTTGAAAGTCAAGTCACAGGTAAATAGGATAGTGAAGGCGGTGTTTGGTATGCTTGCCTTTATTGGTCAGTGCATTGAGTATAGGAGTTGGGAGGTCATGTTGCCACTGTACAGGACACTGGTGAGTCCATTAGGAGAAAGTGAGGACTGCAGATGCTGGGGATCAGAGCTTAAAAATGTGTTGCTGGAAAAGCGCAGCAGGTCAGGCAGCATCAAAGGAGAAGGAGAATCGACGTTTCGGGCATAAGCCCTTCTTCAGGAATGAGGAGGGGGTGCCAAGCAGGCTAAGATAAAACGTGGGGAGGATGGACTTGGTGGAGGGGTGTTGGGAATGCGATAGGTGGAAGGAGGTTAAGGTGAGGGTGATAGGCCGGAGTGGGGGTGGGGGCGGAGAGGTCGGGAAGATGATTGCATGTCAAGAAGGCGGTACTGAGTCTGAGGGTTGGGACTGAGAAAAGGTGGGGGGAGGGGAAATGAGGAAGCTGGAGAAATCTGTATTTATCCCTTGTGGTTGGAGGGTTCCTAGGCGGAAGATGAGTCGCTCTTCCTCCAGGTGTCGTGTTGCCATGGTCTGGCGATGTAGGAGGCCAAGGACCTGCATATCCTTGGCGGAATGGGAAGGGGAATTAAAGTGTTCAGCCACGGGGTGGTTGAGTTGATTGTTGCGGGTGTCCTAGAGGTGTTCTCTGAAACGTTCCACAAGTAGGCGGCCTGTCTCCCCAATGTATAGGAGGCCACATCGGGTGCAGTGGATGCAGTAAATGATGTGTGTGGAGGTGGTGAATTTCTGATGGATATTGAAGGATCCCTTGGGGCCTTGGAGGGAAGTAAGGGGGGAGGTGTGGGCACAAGTTTTGCATTTTTTTGCAGTTGCAGGGGAAGGTGCCGGGAGTGGAGGTTGGGTTGGTGGGGGGTGTGGATCTGACAAGGGAGTTGTGGAGGGAGTGGTTTTTCCAGAACGCTGATAGGGGTGGGGAGGGAAATATATCCTTGGTGGTGGGGTCCGTTTGGAGGTGGCGGAAATGACGAAGGATGATCCGATGTATCTGGAGGTTGGTAGGGTGGTAGGTGAGGACTAGTGGGGCTCTGTCCTGGTGGCGATTGGAGGGGCGGGGTTCAAGGGCAGAGGAACGGGAAGTGGAGGAGATGCGGTGGAGAGCATCGTCAACCACGTCTGAGGGGAAATTGCGATCTTTGAAGAAGGAGGCCATCTGGGTTGTTCTGTATTGGAATTGGTCCTCCTGGGAGCAGATGCGGCGAAGGCGAAGGAATTGGGAATATGGGATGGCGTTTTATGGGATGGGATGGAGACAGGGTGGGAAGAGGCGTAATCTAGGTAGCTGTGGGAGTCAGTCGGTTTATAGTATACATCCGTGTTGAGTCGGTCGTCCGAGATAGAGATGGAGAGGTCTAGGAAGGGGAGGGAGGAGTCTGAGACCATCCAGGTAAATTTGAGGTTGGGGTGGAAGGTGTTAGTAAAGTGGATGAGTTGTTCAACCTCCTCGTTGTAGCGCCGATACAGTCATCAATGTAGCGGAGGAAAAGTTGGGGGGTGGTGCCAGTGTAGCTGCGGAAGATGGACTGTTCCACATATCCAACGAAGAGGCAGGCATAGCTAGGGCCCATGGCTACTCCTTTGGTTTGGAGGAAGTGGGAGGATTGGAAGGAGAAGTTGTTAAGAGTGAGGACCAGTTCAGTCAGTCGAAGGAGAGTGTCAGTGGATGGGTACTGGTTGGTTTGGTGGGAAAGGAAGAAGCAGAGGGCTTTGAGGCCTTCATGATGGGGAATGGAGGTGTACAGGGACTGAATGTCCATGGTGAAGATAAGGCGTTGGGGGGCCGGGGAAGCGAAAATCACGGAGGAGGTGGAGGGCGTGGTGTTGTCCCAAACGTAGGTGGGGAGCTCTTGGACTAAGGGGGATAGGACCATGTCAAGGTATGCAGAAATGCGTTCGGTGGGGCAGGAGCAGGCTGAGACAATGGGTCGGCCGGGGCAGTCAGGTTTGTGGATTTTGGGCAGGAGGTAGAAACGGACTATGCGGGGTTGTGGGACTATGAGGTTAGAGGCGGTGGATGGGAGATCCCCTGAAGTGATGAGGTTATGGATGGTCTGGGAGATGATGGTTTGGTGGTGGGGGGTGGGGTCATGGTCAAGGGGGCAGTAGGAGGAGGTGTCCTCGAGCTGGCATTTAGCCTCAGCAATATAAAGATCGGTGTGCCAAACTACCACTGCACCTCCCTTGTCTGCCGGTTTGATGGTGAGGTTGGGGTTGGAGCGGAGGGAGTGGAAGGCTGCACGTTCCGAGGGTGAGAGGTCATTTCTACCTCCTGCCCAAAATCCACAAACCTGACTGCCCCTGCCGACCCACTGTCTCAGCCTGCTCCTGCCCCACCGAACTCATTTCTGCATACCTTGACACGGTCCTGTCCCCTTTAGTCCAAGAACTCCCCACCTTCGTTTGGGACACCAGCCACACCCTCCACCTCCTCCATGATTTTTGCTTCCCTGGCCCCCCAACGCCTTATCTTCACCATGGACATTCAGTCCCTATACACCTCCATCCCCCATCACGAAGGCCTCAAAGCCCGCCGCTTCTTCCTTTCCCGCTGAACCAACTAGTACCCTTCCATTGACACTCTCCTTCTACTGACTGAACTGGTCCTCACTCTTAACAACTTCTCCATCCAATCCTCCCACTTCCTCCAAACCAAAGGAGTAGCCATGGGCACCTGCATGAGCCCCAGTTATGCCTGCCTCTTCGTTGGATATGTGGAACAGTCCATCTTCCGCAGCTACACTGGCACCACCTCCCACCTTTTCCTCCGCTACATTGATGACTGTATCGGCGCTACCTCATGCTCCCTCGAGGAGGTTGAACAGCTCATCCACTTTACTCACACCTTCCACCCCAACCTCAAATTTACCTGAACCGTCTCAGACTCCTCCCTCCCCTTCCTAGACCTCTGCATCTCTATCTTGGCGACCGACTCAACACGAACGTATACTATAAATCGACTGACTCCCACAGCTACCTAGATTACACCTCTTCTCACCCTGCCCCCTTGTAAAAACGCCATCCCATATTCTCAATTCCTTCGCCTTCGCCGCATCTGCTCCCAGGAGGACCAATTGCAATACAGAACAACCCAGATGGCCTCCTTCTTCAAAGACCGCAATTTCCCCTCAGACATGGTTGACGATGCTCTCCACCGCATCTCCTCCACTTCCCGCTCCTCCGGCCTTGAACCATGCCCCTCCAATCGCCACCAGGACAGAACCCCACTAGTCCTCACCTACCACCCCACCAACCTTCAAATACATCGGATCATCCTTCGTCATTTCCGCCACCTCCAAATGGACCTCACCACCAAGGATATATTTCCCTCCCCACCCCTATCAGCATTCCGGAAAGACTCTCTTGTCAGATCCACACCCCCTACCAACTCAACCTCTACTCCCGGCACCTTCCCCTGCAACTGCAAAAATATGTAAAACTTGCGCCCACACCTCCCCCCTCACTTCCCTCCAAGGCCCAAGGGATCCTTCAATATCCATCAGAAATTCACCTGCACCTCCACACACATCATTTACTGCATCCGCTGCGCCCGATGTGGCCGCCTCTACATTGGGGAGACAGGCCGCCTACTTGCAGAACATTTCAGAGAACACCTCTGGGACACCCGCACCAACCAACCCAACCACTCCGTGGCTGAACACTTTAATTCCCCTTCCCATTCCGCCAAGGATATGCAGGTCCTTGGCCTCCTACATCGCCAGACCATGGCAACACGACGCCTGGAGGAAGAGTGACTCATCTTCCGCCTAGGAACCCTCCAACCACAAGGGATGAATACAGATTTCTCCAGTTTCCTCATTTCCCCTCCCCCCACCTTATCTCAGTCCCAACCCTCAGACTCAGCACCGCCTTCTTGACCTGCAATCTTCTTCCTGACCTCTCCGCCCCCACCCCCTCTCCGGCCTATCACCCTCACCTTAACCTCCTTCCACCCATCGCATTTCCAACGCCCCTCCCTCAAGTCCCTCCTCCCTACCTTTTATCTTAGCCTGCTTGGCACCCCCTCCTCATTCCTGAAGAAGGGCTTAAGCCCAAAACATCGATTCTCCTGCTCCTTGGATGCTGCCTGACCTGCTGCGCTTTTCCAGCAACACATTTTTAAACACTGGTGAGTCTATGTTTGGACTACTGCGCATAATTCTGGTCTCCCAGCTATATGAAGGATGTTGTGAACTTTGAAGACGTACAGAAAAGATTTATAAAGACGTTGCCAGGGTTGCAGGGTTTGAGCTATAGGGAGAGTTTCAACAGCTGGGACTATTTTCCCTGGAGCATCGGAGGCGGAGGGTGACCTTATAGAGGTTTATAAAGTCATGAGGGGCATAGATAGGGTGAACAGCCCAAGTCTTTTCCCCAGGGTAGGGAGTTCAGAACTAGAAAGCAGAAGTTTAAGGTGAGATGAGAAAGATTTAATAGGGACCTAAGGGACAACATTTTCACGCAGAAAGTGGTGCGTGTATGGAATGAGCTAACAGACAAAGTAGTGGGGGCTGGTACAATTGTAACTTTTAAAAGACACCTGGATGTGTACATGAATAGGAAGGGTTTAAAGGGATGTGGGCCAAATGCTGGTAAATAGGACTAGATTAATGCACGACATCTGGCCAGTAGGAACAAGTTAGACTGAAAGGTCTGTTTCCATACTGTACAGCTCTATGACTATAATTGCAAACTTGATTATTGGCACAATAACATTCTTCTTAATGTCCTGTCCTGAACTCAGGTGTCTTAGCTCAGAGGAAGGGACATAACTACTGCTCCAACAGAATCCTCTCTACTCTATAATAAATGTTAGGGATACATTTTCACTCTCTGTATCAGTGACAGTATTGGTAATTAAGCAGATTAATATAAATAGAATAGAACCGTGACACACAGGCACACGATACCATTTCCAATTGCACTGCAGCAAAACTGCAGCTTTAGTTGTCCGTGGCAGATTATCTATTGCATTTGATCAAAATGGTTATGCCGCATTATGTAAAGTGGATAAATTGCTACTGCCACCTGTTTCTGCTGACACCATAGGCACGTGTCTCCCACATGGGCCCAATACATCACTCCCCAGAATTAACTGAAGATGGTGCAAAGTTTAAGAAAGTCTGTGTACCCATGCAGTTCATTTCTATTGTTTGCCTTTAAACAGCAACTGGTCAGGTGATTTGGATGTGAGCATAAGAGGTACAGTTAGTAAATTTGCAGATGACACCAAAATTGGAGGTGTAGTGGACAGCGAAGAGGGTTACCTCAGATTACAACAGGATCTGGACCAGATGGGCCAATTGGCTGAGAAGTGGCAGATGGAGTTTAATTCAGATAAATGTGAGGTGCTGCATTTTGGGAAAGCAAATCTTAGCAGGACTTATACACTTAATGATAAGATCCTAGGGAGTGTTGCTGAAAAAAGGGACCTTGGAGTGCAGGTTCATAGCTCCTTGAAAGTGGAGTCGCGGATGGATAGGATAGTGAAGAAGGTGTTTGGTATGCTTTCCTTTATTGGTCAGAGAATTGAGTACAGGAGTTGGGAGGTCATGTTGCGGTTGTATAGGACATTGGTTAGGCCACTGCTGAAATATTGCATGCAATTCTGGTCTCCTTCCTATCGGAAAGATGTTGTGAAACTTGAAAGGGTTCAGAAAAGATTTACAAGGATGTTGCCAGGGTTGGAGGGATTTGAGCTACAGGGAGAGGCTGAACAGGCTGGGGCTGTTTTCCCTGGAGTGTCACAGGCCGAGGGGTGACCTTATAGAGGTTTACAAAATTATGAGGGGCATGGATAGGATAAATAGACAAAGTCTTTTCCCTGGGGTCGGGGTGTCCAGAGCTGGAGGGCATAGGTTTAGGGTGAGAGGGGAAAGATATAAAAGAGACCCAAGGGGCAACTTTTTCACACAGAGGGTGGTACATGTATGGAATGAACTGCCAGAGGATGTGGTGGAGGCTGGTGCAATTGCAACATTTAAGAGGCATTTATATGTGTGTATGAATAGGAAGGGTTTAGACTGGGTGCTGGCAGGTGGGACTAGATTGGGATACCTGGTCGGTATGGACGGGTTGGACCAAAGGGTCTGTTTCCATGCTGTACATCTCTACAACTCTATAAACATATTCACTCCATTGGAGTTATGAATTTTTGAATGAATGGACAATCTTACAAAAATCAGATAAAAATAGATTTAGCTGCATTATTCATCAACATTATAAGCAGATAGCATGTTAATCTAATGCTCCCATGTCACCAGTCAAGTGGAAGAATCTGTTGTTGTTGATAGCCACATAACAAGTAAACAAACTTTAGTTTGAAATTGCTGTTTAACATTAAAGGCTATTGAAGATTATTCAGTATGAAAATTAACTGCTTGTACAATATTTTAATTTCACCAAGTCCCCTTCACCTATCACCCCTGTTTGCGTTGACCTACATTGATTTCTGGTACACTATCTAGAAGTATAGAATCCCTACAGTGCAGGAGCAGGATATTTGGTCCATCAAGTCACCTGACCAAAAAGCATCCCACCCAGACCCATTCCATCCCTGTAACCCTGCATTTCCTATGGCTAATCTACCCAGCCTGCACATCCCTGGATACTGCAATTTAGCTTTACTAATCCACCTAATATGAACATCTTTGGACTGTGGGAGGAAACCGGACCACCTGGAGGAAGCCCATGCAGGCACACGGGGAAGGTGCAAAACTCCACACAGACGGGCACCCAAGGCCAGATTCAAACCTGGGTCCCTGGTGCTGTGAGGCAGCAGTGCTAACTGCTGAGCCACCATGCCACCACCTGAACTCTGGAAATGTTATAATTATGTTAAAATCTCTCTATGAAATGGTTACTTCCTTTGTCTGAAATCTACTCAAGTTTACAATTTTAAGCACTCTGTCTACATTCAATGCTGGCCTCTTCAGCAACTACTTCTACTTTAGCCTCACAACTTGTGATCATATCTTCAACTATAATGGCCCTAAGCTCTGGAATTCTTCCTTAAAACCTATCTACATCTATCACTCTTATGTTTTGGGATATTCTGTTAAACCTCTCCTTTTAACATTGCTTTCAGCCACTAATTTCAATAATTTTTAAAATTGATTCTTGGGACATGGGCATGGCTGGCTGGGCCAGCATTTATTGCCATCTCTTGCTGTCCTTAAGTAGTGGTGAGCTGCTTTCTTCAAGCACTTTAGTCTATTTGCTGTAACCACAATGCTGTTAAGGGAGAGCTCAGAAGTCTGACCTGGCGACAGTGAAGGAACTGCGATATATTTCCAAGTCAGGATGGTAAGTGGTTTAGAGGGAAACTTGCAGGTGATGGTATGCTCATATATCTGCTGCCCTGAACTTCTCGATCATAGTGGTTGTGGGTTTGCAAGGTGCTGTCTAAGGAGTGTTGGTGAATTTCTACAGTGCATCTTGTAGATAGTACACACTGTTGCTACTGATCATCAGTGGAGAGCAGAATGGATGCGGTACCAATCAAGTGGACAGCTTCGTCCTGGATAGTATCAAGCTTCTTGACTGTTGTTGGAGCTGTACCCATCCAGATCAGTGAGGAGTATTCCATCACACTCCTGACTTGTGATTATAGATTGTGGACCGGCTTTGGGGAGTCAGGAGGTGAGTTACTCACTGTAGTATTCCTTGACTCTGACCCGTGGTTTTAGTTATTGTGTTGATATGGCTACTCCAGTTCAATTATGGTCAATGATAATCCTCAGGATGTTGATAATGAGGGATGCAGCGATGGTAACATCTTTGAACGTCAAGGGGCAAGGATTAAATTCTAACTTTTTGGAGATGGTCATTTCAGGACATGATTGGTCCTTACCAATTGTCAGCTGGGTCATATTGCGTTTGAACATGGACTGCTTCAGTACCTGAGGTGTTGGGAATGGTGTTGAACATTGTGAACATGCCCATTCTGATCCGACGATGGAGGAAAGGTATTTAATTAAGCAACTGAAGATGGTTCAGCTTAGCACATTACGCTGAGGAACTCTGGCAGAGATGTCCAGGAGCTGACATGACTGACCTCTGACAAACACAACCATCTTTCTTTGTCCTAGGTATGACTTCAAATCAATGAAGAGTTCCCCCTGCCACTATCCATTCCTAAATCACACCTCCATCAGCTCCCATTGATTCCAGTTTTGCTAAGGCATCTTGATGTCACATTTGGTCAAATGCCGTCCTGACTGCCAAGGGCAGACACACGGACCTCACTCCTGGAACTCTGCTCTTTTGATTATGGCTTTAAGGAAGGCAAGGAACTGGGTGACTCTGGCAGAATCCAAACTGGCTTTTGTGAACAACTTACTCCTAAACAAGTATACCTTGATAGCACTGTTGATGGCACCTTCCATTGAATGGTAATTGAGAGTAGACTAATGTGGCTTTAATTGGCGGGTTGGATTTGTCCTGCTTTTTGTACACAGGACATACTTAGGCAACCTTCCACATTGTTGATTGGATGCCAATATTGTAACTGTACTGAAACAGCTTGCCTAGGGGTGAGGCAAGTTCTGGAGCATAAGTCTTCAGTAATACTGTTGAAATGATTTCAGGGCCAAAATTACTGCAGTATCCAGTGCCTCCAACTGTTTCTTAATTTCACATGGAGTGAATTGAGTTGGCTGAAGACTGGTGTCCGTGATGCTCGAGGTCTTTGGATTGGTGACAGTACAGGACACTGGTGACAGGTAACAATGCTAGTGGGACAGGACATATCCATAGATTATGATTGTGTGTCTGGGACAGTGTGTGTAAGCTATGACACCATGAGTCTGTTAGGCTGTTGGTTTACTCATCTGTGAGACAGCTCTCCCAATGATCATCATATCCCAAGTATTAGTAAGGAGGATTTGGTAGAATTGACAGGACTGTGTTCGTCGTTATCATTCCTGGTGCCTAGGTCAATGCCAGGTGGTCCATCTGGTTTCATTCCTTTATTGCTTTCCATCAGTTGAATGGTTTGCTAAGCCATTTCAGAAGATTGTTAAGAGTCCCTGCTGTGGGTTTGCAGTCACATGTACAGCAGACTGGCCAGTTTCCTTCCCAAAAGGACATTCATGACCCAGTTGGGTTTTATGACAATTGATAATGATTTCATAGTCATCATTAATTCCAGATTTTCACTGAATTCAGGTCCCACCATTTGCCATGGGATGGGATTTGAATGTGGGTTCCCAGAAAATACCTCGGTCTCTGGATTACTACTCTAGTGATAACACCGATAGGCCTCATCTCTCACCAAATTTAATATGATCAGCTTTTATAAACTGTCTTGTGACATTTTACTAACCGAATTTGTTGTATAAATGTGTCACCATTTACCTATTTATGATCAAATACATTTGACTGCTAAATTCTAACAGCAGTAAACTCTTCCAACTACTAAAGACAAGATTATGCAGCAGCATGTGATCTAATCTAATAAATCAGTACAGAGACAGTGTTCCAAGTTCAGCTCCAGGATCTCACTAGATCCAAGTGTTGGGCAGGTCATAGACTGCTTCGTAAGGAATGCACTTATGGGAGTGGTCGAGACATCTTATACAAAATGTTTCTTTAAAATCATGATCCAAGCAAAACTTAACACCAATCTGAAAAGGCTGTAACTTTGACAGGAATCCAACAACATTGCCAGTGAATACTGGACAATGCAAGAGAATCACTTTTCAGTTGCAGAATGCAAAGCTCCGATAAAGAGTAAGTGGTGGATGTGGGTACAATTACAATGTTTAAAAGACATTTAGATAAGTACATGAATAGGAAAAGTTTGGAGTGATATGGGCCAGGAACAGGCAGATGAGACTAGATTGGTTTGAGATTATGTTCAGCATGGACTGAAGGGTCTGTTTCTATGCTGTATGACTCTATGATCTCTCCCTCTTCCCTTGGTGGATTGTTGAAGGGAGAACATCTGTTATAGGGGGAACATCTGTCACCAATTGATGAGAAGGAGTGGGAATGAAGGATGGAGCAGTCTTGATTTGAGACATTAAAAATCCACAATGGTCTTTGCAAACCAGTAATATTTCTGTTCATGATAACTATCCAAGATAAAATTAACAAGAATTTACTGTTTCAACATGCATAAGCACATCTGGACATTACCATTCCCACCTGAAGATAATACATGTGCTTTGTAGAAATGTATTTAGATAACGTGTACAACTGAAGTACGCCTTTCTCACTAGCATCCAACGATGCAGCTAATACTTCAATTTGACGTTGAATCAATTCTCTTTCGTTGATCAGCTGCAGGAATAAAAGAATAAAACACAGCTTAGAGGTAGTGTTTGGACAGTTCTCTGAACTCTTTGTACCTCCTCGACTTTAATACTTTCACTATTCCATATGCCAAAATCATCATTTGACAAGGTATCACATCAAAGTTTACATAAACACAAGAACTCATGGTGTAGGGGGTAACATTAGTGCTGAAAGAGGATTAGTTCGCCAACAGAAAACAAAGCAGAAATGAACAGGTTCAGTTTTGGATTTGCAAGTAGTAACCAATGGATCAATGCTGGAGCCTCAGCTTTTTCCAATCAATATCAATAATTTGGATGGAGACCAAATGTATGATTGCTAAATTTGATGATAACACAGGATAGATAGGAAAACAGAATGTCAAACAGATAGGTTACATGAGTGGAGCATATCTGGCAGTTTGAATATAATATGGGAGATGTGAATTTGTCTTCTTTGGCAAAAAGAAAAAAGTGATACGCTGTTTAAAAGGAAATAGCAGTAGTTTGTGGTACAGAAGGATTGGAGTGTTCTGGTATATGGACCTCAAAGTTAGCTTGCAAAGCAAGTGATTAGGGAGGGAAATGGAACATTATTGTTTATTACAAGGTGAATAAAATATAAACATAGGGAGATTTAGCAATCGTTGCATGGGATCTTGGTGAGATCACATCTACCGTACTGTCTTGTTTTAGTTTCCTTACTGAAGAAAAGATGTTGCATTAAAAGCAATTCAGAGACAGCTCACTTAACTGATTCCTGAGATTAAGGGGTTATTTTATGAGGAAATGTTGGGCTACACTCCCAGATATTTAGAAGAAAGGTAGCTGATTTCGTTAAAATAAATAGGATGGATGCTCAAACAAGGATTCCATTTATAGGACAGACTAGAAATAGGGGGTGCAGTTTAAAAATAAGGGCTCTTTCCTGTAAGACAGAAACAAGGAGAAATACTTTCAGAGGATCATTAGTGGGTACAGTACTCTTCTCCCAAGCAGTAGATACTGAGTTCCTGAATATTCTTTTAGGCCAGGTTAGATAGATTCACAAGAGTGTAAAAGAGTAGACAGGCTAACAGCATTGAGGCCAGAGTCAGCTCAGTCATGACTTTATCAAATGGTGGAGCAGGTACATGACAGATGACTGATTATTCCTGCTCCAGATACACATATTCATATGATCACAGCAAAGAAAATGAAGGAAGGATTTAGTACAAGTATTCAAAATAATGATGGTTTTTTTATAGAATAACATAAGGAGTCAGCAAAAAGAAACAAAGATGTAAGACAGTTAGCAAAAGAACTGGAGGGAGCAATGAATTTTTTTTTAATGGAACAAGTGATGGTGATTTGGATGGAATGCCTGAAAGTGTGCTGGAAGTAGATTCAACACTAACTGTCAAAAGGCAATTGGATAATTTTAAATGGAAAAGGCAGCAAGGGTGCAGGAAAACAGACAATAGACAATAAGTGCAGGAGTAGGCCATTCTGCCCTTCGAGCCTGCACCACCATTCAATATGATCATGGCTGATCATCCTTAATCAGTATCCTGTTCCTGCCTGATCTCCATAACCCTTGATTCCACAATCCTTGAGAGCTGGAAATGTGTTGCTGGAAAAGCGCAGCAGGTCAGGCAGCATCCAGGGAACAGGAGAATCGACGTTCAGGCTTATGCCCGAAACGTCGATTCTCCTGTTCCCTGGATGCTGCCTGACCTGCTGCGCTTTTCCAGCAACACATTTCCAGCTCTGATCTCCAGCATCTGCAGACCTCACTTTCTCCTCACAATCCTGGAGAGCCCTATCCAACTTTTTCTTAAAAGAATCCAGAGACTGGGGCTCCACTGCCCTCTGGGACAAAGCATTCCACACAGCCACCACTCTCTGGGTGAAGAAGTTTCTCCTCATCTCTGTCCTAAATGGTCTACCCCGTATTTTTAAGCTGTGTCCTCTGGTTTGGCACTCACCCATCAGCGGAAACATGTTTCCTGCCTCCAGAGTGTCCAATCCTTTCATAATCTTATATGTCTCAATCATATCCCCTCTCCGTCTTCTAAACTCAAGGGTATACAAGCCTAGTCGCTCCAGTCTTTCAGTGTAAGGTAATCCCGCCATTCCAGGAATTGACCTTGTGAACCTACGCTGCACTCCCTCAATAGCCAGAATGTCTTTCCTCAAATTTGGAGACCAGAACTGCACACAGTACTCCAGGTGTGGTCTCACCAGGGCCCTGTACAGCTGCAGAAGAACCTCTTTGCTTCTATACTCAATCCCTCTTGTTATGAAGGCCAGCATGCTATTAGCCTTCTTCACTACCTGCTGTACCTGCATGCTTACCTTCATTGACTGCTGTACAAGAACACCTTGTACTGCCCCTTTACCTAAATTGATTCCATTTAGGTAGTAATCTGCAGGCAGGATGATTCTATGGAGCCAAGATAAATACAATGGTTCCCTTCCGTGCTGCAAGATTCCACGAATAAATCAGAAACAGTGTCCCTAGCCTCAGAGCAATCTCTAATCTAAATGTACAGGGTTGTTCGAGTGTGACAACTTTAGAGAAGCAGCCAACCTCCGCTTGGCTGTCTTCTGAGCCATGTGGTGGCTCACAAATGCAGGGTAGGGAATTCAGATCTAGAAAGCAGAAGTTTAAGGCGAGATGAGAAAGATTTAAAAGGGACCTAAAGGGCAACATTTTCATGCAGAAAGTGGTGCATGTATGGAATGAGCTAACAGAGGAAATAGTGGAGGCTAGTACAATTGCAACATTTAAAAGACATCTGGATGTGTACATGAATAGGAAGGGTTTGGAGGGATATGGGCCAAATGCTGGCAAATAGGGCTAGATTAATTTAGGATATCTGGCCAGCAGGAATGAGTTGGACCAAAGGGTCTGTTTCCGTACTGTACAGCTCTATGACTCTAAAAGCAAACTTGATTAGTGGCACAATGGCATTCTTCTTAATGTCTTGTTCTGAACTCAGGTGTCTTAGCCCAGAGGAAGGGACACGACCAATGCTCCAACAGTACCCTCTCTACTCTATAATAAATGTTAGGGATACATTTTCACTCTCCATATCAGTTACAGAATTGGTAATGAAGCAGATTAATAAAAAAAAAGAGTAGAACCGTGACACACAGGCACATGGTACCATTTCCAATTGCATTGCGGCAAAACTGCAGCTTTAGTTGTCCATGGCAGATTGTCTATTTCATTTGATCAAAATGGTTATGCCGCAATATGTAAAGCAAACAAATGCAAACTAATACTATTCTATACTATGGCACAACGTATTGAAACAGCAATGGTGTGGAGGCACAGAAAAGGGCAGAATACCACTGAATTCTGAACTAAATCAGGGACCTACATTATACTCCCTCCAAGCCTTGAATTCACATTTCTGAACTACCTTGGGATTTCCATTAACTGGCTCCAGAAGTAGGGATGTGATGTCCAAACAAAGTGTCCTTCCTTGCCACTGTGCCTTTATGGGACCGAATTTAGTTATGTAAGTGAGGATTCTGTTGGCAGCCTGAGAAGGAGTTTGTACGTCTGGGGAGAAGGTATGGTTGGGGAATGGAAGTGATATGGCCTCAGTGCTCAGTCAGCCCTGGTGGCAGTTTCCAGTTGCCATGACACTAATACTGCAATGCATGTCACATATACAGGCACAGAACCTCAATAGAAAGAGATAGTGAGGAGGAGGAGCAGAGCGGGGGTGGGAGGGGAAAGAGGGTGGAAGAGGAGGGAGAGCAACACTGGTACTTTAAGGCTCCTTGCTGCGCACAAAATACTTGTTACATTTCCTACATTACCAATTGTAACTTCACTCAAATACTTCCCGTAAAGATCTCTGGGAGATTTTATCAGGTCTTTGAAACCTTCGTAAAAGTGTGAATTCTGTGCCTACTTTACGCAATTGACAGAAAGACATTTTCTCGTCAGTTTGCATTTTAATTATGTTATGCACTCAGTGTTTGCAAAATGAGCACACTCAATTGAAAACATTCAATTTGTCAAACTCACCTCAGTTTGTGCTTCTTTCAAATATCTTGGCAGATCTTTTCTGAAGTTAAACTCCTTTCTTAGTTTATGCATAGAAAATGCAGTCAGTATTCCACTGCTACTCCTTCCTCCAATTCTGACCAGCCCAGTGTCCATAAATTTGAGGATTCCTAAAATGACAGATCACTTGATTTTGTAGAGTCTTAACAGTTCGCTGGTCAACTAAAATTACTATTCGACACACAGTTGGAAATTAGAGGCAAAATGAAGAGGGAGCTTCACCAAACTTTGAAAGGTCGGAAACTTGCCAACTGCTATATGACTCTATAACTGTACCCAGCCTGGTCTGCTCACTTTTAACCGCCCTCAGAAATAACAAGACGAAAATGAGGACTGCAGATGCATCAGGGATCCTGCCCGAAATGTCAATTTTCTTGCTCCTTGGATGCTGTCTGACCTGCTGTGCTTTCCCAGCACCACTCTAATCTTGACCCTGAAATGACAGCCTATAGACCAGAGGACTCAACAAGTCTCCAATTTCAAATAACTTCCCCTCCCATCCCAGCCCCTCTCCCTCCTTTCCGCCAACCGGATTCAATCCGGCCACTGACCAACCAGATCTTACCCTCTACCTGTCTTCACCCTTGTTAGGGTCGAGAGTGTGGTGCTGGAAAAGCACAGGTCAGGCAGCATCCAAGGAGTAGGAGAATCACGTTTCAGGCAAAAGCCCTTCATCAGCAATGATGAGGAATGTTATGCACTAGGCAAGACCCCTCAAAACCTCTTTAAGCAGATAGTCCAGACCATAATTTTGCTATTTGTTTAGCTAGGTGTATAGTGGATATTCCCAATGTGAATTAGCTGGGTCAACTGCCAAGTTTTAAACAAACAAAATTGATTTACAAAATTATGGAATGAAACACAAAGAACACAAAATAAAATACCTGATAAGTTATCCTATCCAAACCCGACTTGATGATGCTGTTCCAAAAATACATGCAACAGTCCCACTACACACGTCCCTTATCACACAAGGTACAATCAAACAAAGGCTTACAGTTTGCAAGGAGAGAGAGAAGTCCAGCAGCTTTTCACACATCCCCTGCTGCAACTGAACCAAAAAAACATCAGCTGCCAGGGCTGACTGAGTTCCATGATTAGGACTTTAAACCTAGTTCAGTTGTGGAGCCCTAGCTGACAGATATAAACAGGAGTGTCAGAGTTTCTGTCCACTCAGAGCTGGCAAACTGGTCCAGTGTCAAGTACTATGCATGTGTAAGTAAAGGGTGACTTAGTGGCAGGCCTCTGTGGAGATATTTTAGTCTCCACTGAGCCAGAATGGGGAACTAAACCCATGCCATCGCATTTATTCTGAAGCCCATTCCTTCTATCTCCCAAACAGAAAATCCCCAATATTGCAAGCTTTTACATGGCCTTGCCTATGATGCTCACATGCCAAGAATTATTAAAATAAATCAACTGGATATAACAAGAAATGAATAACATGTACATTTTCGTCCTTTGAAAATTTTAAAATCTGTATTATCTTCAGGAGAGATGAATTGGAAGGACTATTAATTCATGCTCGAAAGGGCAACAGAATTTCACAACCAACCAAGTTCACTGAGAAAACCCATTTACAATCAGCTGTGTGTTGGACCTGTCTCAGTACTCATCTAGCATGTGAAATCGTATGTCTTTAAAAATCTCCATCGAGTTTGGGTTAGACAGCGTCTGGAGTATAACATTGAACTCTGAACAATGCTCGCTGAGGAAGGATCTATTAGAAGGAATGCATCACAATGATCAGAATAATTCCAAGGATAAAAAGGGTTCAACACTGAAATCAGGTTGCATATACTAGTCTTGTGTTACCTGGGGTATAGAAAATTAAATGAAGCTGTTCTAATGTTACATAAGTGGTAAAAATAAACAATGGACTATTGATTTCCAAATTCCATCACATGATTTTAAGACATCCATGAAATGAAATGGTTCAAGGGGGAAAATACACAGACTTAAAAATGGCTACCACATCAGCTGACCATGCAGGTTATCCAAGCTTTTGTGAAGCCTGTGTGAAATAGAATAAATTACCTTAATATTTTCTTCAGGGTTAACAGATAATAAAATTTCTTTTCATATTATTCAAGAAAACATTGTATTTAGCTCCATATTGATACAGTAGATATTAAATAACTACATTTTCAATACAGAGAGGTATAGCCGCATACTAAAAAGAGCCTTTTTATTGCAGCCAGCTATGGAAAGTTGAGTAGAGGAGAGCCAATTCACCCTTCCTCACCTGGTCATAACAATAATCAAGATGTTTAAAAGTGATCAAAAGAGTTGATAGAGTGGAGTGGAGCTGTATCCAGTGGTGTGAGAGTTCAGGAATAAAAGGGTTTCATCATCACCTCAAAATTAAACTGTTTGATATTTCTCCTACTGATCTGGAACCAGTATGTACACATAATTGTGGGATTGGTAGAAATTGTAACAACAGACAACACCAAACATTATAGCACTGCTCCAACATTTATGAAATGATAATCAACAGACTTAAATATCCACGGCATACTGGAACCTCTGACCTTCCAAAAACTGATCCAATGCATGATTTGTATAGCAGACCACCAATATAGGTGAACCAGCACCAGATTGCCAAATTTGCTCATTCGCCAGAAGAACCTTGGCAACTTTCAGTCCCAGGTAAGTCTTTCCTGCAAATCAGAAAATATAACTGTTATTAAAGGATATAAAATTAATTTTGAAAATGAATCACTAGAGCATGTACAAAGCTGATTAATATCAGGTTTGAGCAGGAGTTCTGATTTGGCTGAACGAGCCCAATTTAAATGGGAAGGGGAAGGATATGCAAGCATTAATCCTGCAGTTTGTTAACAACATTAACTTGCATTTATGCTGCAGTTTTAATACGATTACCACGTCACCTTTCACAACAGGTCCTTCAATCTGATTATAACAAAACAAATGTCAACATTCCAAAAAGAATTGCTCATCGTGGATCTTAAAAGGGTGCTTAACAGAGCTAGTAGATTTCAGCAGCATGTCATTACCAGTGTGCATATCAGGGGGTGTGATGAACTGATGGAACCCCTTCAGCCAAGCCAGATTCTAGCCTCAAAACTTTGAATCCGGTACAACTTCTTCAGAATGAAACAATCATACCAGTCTCGAGAGGTTAACTATTCCTCTGTACACAGATGCTGCCAGATTGGCTGAGTTTCTCCAAGATTCTCTCTGCTTACCTAAGATTTCCAGTATCTGCAGAATTTTGCATTTATGCAGATTCCAGATTTCTCTAGTCACAACTAAAACTTCCTTTAAAATGGCTGTTGGCTCTTTTTTGTGGGGGGAGCTAAGGAAGAAGTGATGGTAATGCTGCTTGGCATAAAAGGTCAAGTCACCAGAGGACTGTGGGACTGCTCTCTCATTAGAGAGTCAGACAACTGTTGGGTGTATAACCTGCAGAGTGAGGTGGAGGAGGTGGGACCATCATGGTAACCTCAGCTGGTGTGGGAATTGAACCCATGCTGTTGACGTCAGTTTGCATCAGAAACCAGCTGTTCAATCAACTGAGGTAACTGACTCCCACAAATATGGTATTGGACATCTTGACAATGCCACTTAACCATCTGAATTAGGCTTCTGCTCATTTCTGATAACATAAATTCGAGGACTGCTTGAAAATTAGAACTTACTGCAGCAGTAAGTGAGGGGTGATCTCCCCAGAGTCCAGAGTAACATATATCCCTCAACTAACAACATTCTCTGGCATTTATTTTAACACTGTTTCTGGGAGCTTCTTGGGTACCAATTGGCTGCTGCATTCTGCAAACACACTAGAGAGTGCATTTCAGTGAAGCATTTTGGGGCTTCCAGAGTGAGAGCAAAGGGTGCTATATAAATGCAAATCTTTTCTATTATGTTGCAAAATTCATTCCAAATGAAACAACTAAAACCATTTTACCTGTTCCTGGTGGGCCCTGGATCATAGCAACCTCTTTGGTGAGGGCCAATTGCATGGCTTGCATTTGGGATTCATCAAACTTTAATTTCTCTTTAGAAGGCCATTTTGCAAAGTCACACACATCAAAATTATTGCTCAAGTTCAGCTGGTTGGCAGCAAACTTGGGCATGTTTGACTGCTTTGGCCCTGGAAGACGCTGGTTTGTCATCAAAGACTGAAGTGTATAGTCTTGACGACCTGAAGTTAGATATTTGGGTTGTGCAATGTGAGCCTGGCCTTCCACAATGTATTTCTGGAAGGGTAACTTATTGTCTTTAATCTCTTTAAGGCCTTCCAAAACGTGACGGTAAGCTTCAAAGTATGCGGTTGTCTCAACCATGAGAAAAGAGTCTCTTGAATTAACATCCGCCAATTGATCTCGGCAATCTTTGGTGAAGTGCAGTGTGATAATGCCTTCTTTTAGTCCTTTGAGGTTCCTGTCTGCCACTGTTGCACAGAGCATTGTTGCAAATTTATCTTTGGATAGGCAAAGAAAAGATCCAAACAACAGTCGCTTAGAGCTCTCCCAACGAATGAACTTCAGCGGTTTTATATTAAACTTAACCTGGAAGAAGACACCGCTACGAGTGCACAGTGGACCAAGTATATGTGCATCGAAGTAAATTCTTATATCATCTATTTTGTCCTTTTGAAGTTCCTTCTGGTCACAGGACAACAACTTGGAAATCCCATCTCTCAATGGGCGAACAAAGTCTTCACGTAGTAAGCGAAAGTGTATATCAAGGTATGTGGCGGTATCTGGATATTTTCCAGTGACAATGTTGGGTCTCACATAAGGTTTGTTGAGTAAATGGATGTCTTCATAGGTTGGGTATACTGAAATGCATCTAAAATTTTCCACCTCAGGCCCTTTAAAGTAGGTGTAGGTATCGGATTTCAAATTCCCAAGTCGCTTCTTCTCCTGCAGTTCTGCAATCATTGCCTGCAGATTGCCTAAGTTTATCCTGGTTTCGGTTGAGGCAGGGAAGCCAATAGATTGCAGGTACTTTGAAGTCATCTGCACCAATGTGACTAAAAGAGACACTTCCAAAAAGGCGCTCATAGGATAGACGGTAATCAGCTCATGGAGCAAGTTTACTATCGGATCAAGGTGAGCAGAGTTTTCCAGAAGTGCTTCTGGCAAAGTTTCTGTCTGAACACTGACAACAAATCCAGGAAGGATACTTTTCAGAAACATGGAATCCTTGATCAATTGTAGGAGATAATGTAAATTACTTCGGTTGGACTGGCATTTGAATGTTGAATTGAGAACTTTCAGAAAGGACAAAATGAGGTTTTTGTCAGGATTGGCCTGGTTTAGGAAATCTTTGAGCCCACTCCTAGGAGAGGCCAGTCTCATAATAACATTTGCTGGTTCCATTCCAGCTAACCGTTGGAGCTCTCGGCTGTCTATACTCCACTGCCTGTGTTCAGCAGGTTTGCTGGATTTGGCTGAAGGACCAGTAGACTGGGACTGTTGGTTGGGTCTATGGTCAGACATGAACGTGCATTGTGCCAGGTTTTGTTGCCGAGGTTGCTTGTAATTCTGCTGTGAATGACCTTCATGGGTAGTAGGCTGGTTTGCTCTGCCCATTCCTCGAGAGTGTATGGATCTCCCTGTTATTGATTGCAGCATTGGGGAAGGAAACAGAATATCTTGTATTAGCCAATAAGCCATCATTTTCAGTTATGATGCTATACCACTGAAGATCCTCAATACAATTGTGACAAAACCATCAGCTTGATTGGCAATCCAACCAACAACTTAAACATCCATTCTGGCTTCCATTCATGAACCAGGGCTGCACTACACACTCCTTACAGGTAATAGCAATTCACCAAGGTCATAAAAAAAAGGCCATTTGGTCCCTTGAGCTTGCTCTACTATTAATAGGATCATGGCCGATTTGACATTCCTCATGTCCACTTTCCTGCCCTTTCTTCATAACTTTTGATGCTCTTACCAATCAAGAATTTATCTATCCTCGACTTACATTTACACAAAGATTCTGCCCCTGCAGTTCTCTGTGGCAAGGAGTTCTAAAAGACTCTCAACCCTCAGGAAAGAAATTCCTCCTCAGCCCAGTCTTCAATTGGTGCCTCGTAATCCTGGGACTAAGCCCTCTAATCCAAGACTCTCCTATGAGGGGAAACATCCTCTCAGTATTTACACTATCAAGGCAATTAAGAATCCTATATGTTAGTGAGTTTTGAGAAGATTTGTAGCTCAGGTTGAGGTTCTGGATGTAGGTTTGCTCGCTGAGCTGGAAGGTTCATTTTCAGATGTTTCATCACCATACTAGGCAACTTTATCAGTAAGCCTTGGGCTTTGTCCAGAAACTCACTGATGAGGTTTCCTCGTATGATGAGGAAACATCTGAAAATGAACCTTCCAGCTCAGCGAGCAAATCTACATCCAGAATCCTATATGTTTCAAAGAGATCACCTCTTATTCTCCTAAATCCCCGAGAGTAGAGTCCCATTCTGTTTAACCTTTGCTCATAAGACAATCCCATCATACCAGGGATCATCCCAGTTAACCTTCTCCAAATTGCGTCAATGAAATAATATATTTTATGAAATAATTGTTCACAGTGCTCCAGACTTGGCCTCAACAGCATCTTGTAGAGTCTTAGTAAGACTTACTTACTGTTATTCTCCAATGCCCTTGAAACAAGGGCCAAAGTTCCAGTTATAATCCTGATTAGCTGCTGCAGTTGTGTGCTAGCTTTCTGTGTTTCATGTACAACTACCCCCAAGTCCCCCTGTGCAGCAGTTTCCTGAAGTTTTTTCTTCCATTTAAGTAATATTCTGTTCTTTGTCCTCCCTTCTAAATTGTAAAATTTCATATTTTCCCATATTAAACTCAATTTGCCGTCTTTTTGCCCACTTATGTAGCAATATCTCTCTGTAAACTGCACCCCTCTCACAGCCTGTCTTTCCACCTATGTGTCATCTGCAAATTTTGCTACAGTACACATACTCCCAAATTAAACATCATATTAATCTGGCTTCTCAGGATTAGAAAGGGCATTTGGGGGTCTTTGGGTCTTTATGGACAAGATGTGCCAAATGGCCAATTCTGTGCTGTATCATTTCCATTGTTCTACGGCTACATGTGGCCAGATGTTTTTGCCATGCCAGGTTGACTCCGCAGCTTTTCAGAAATGGAGGCATGGAACTAGCTTTTGAGATACCCAACCCTATTCTGGGTTTTCTTATTTTTGGGAATGCTTCTTTAGAGGCGGGTGGATACCCTATCCCTGGGGGCTTCATTGAGGTGATAGACCTAACCTACTTCTTGTCTATTGTCATTGGGTCAGACAACGTTTTCAAAGTACTTGTAGTTCGTAGCACATCAAAGGTGTTCAGAAACATGGTTTGCATGATGGAATTTTTTGAAACAGGTTTTGAAATATGCCCAACCGTGGCACCCACACCACCCATACCAAGATATGACCAACACCTCGAAAAATCACCCCGGGTGGACATAAGGAACCCCAAGCACCTCCTATCATATCGCATGGTCAATGCCCATGTATGCCCCACAAATAACTCTCATGTAAGGGAAGGGCACATCCGTTCCTCTTCATCCAATAGAAACTATATGGAAGCAATCATCTTTGTAGTGACAGTTGAATGTGTTAAAAAACACTTAAAAATAAGTGACTCCTAATATTCACCGCACTATTAAAACTATTAAGCAATAACAGTGGCAATCATCCAGACCTTTTAATAAGTTTCAATAATTGAATCCACAAGGCACTTGAAACATGTTGTGCTTCAACAACTGAATTGTTGGTTGAACTCTCAGTCAAGAATGCACAGCGAGACTTGGAGTTCTTGTTTTAAAACATATTGAAAAGGTTATGAATGGACCACCCTTTTAAAAAAAAAGCTTCCCTTTTACATTTCAAACTGCCATCTGAGGGTTCATTGCTTTCACATGGTGTGCAGTGGATGAACAAATTTGGAGACAGAATGAACTGCATAGGTTGGCAGGGTATAATTAGGCATGGATGGGGCATAGGGAGTGTGTGTGTGTGTGTGGGGACGGGAGTGGATGGGAAGGGCTGCAGGGCCATCCCATTTTGATCGCTGTTGGATACAGTCCCACAACACTGAGGCTGGCCTGTTAAAAAACCACCATCGCAGCCAATGTGGCTCCCTTCAAAACATTTCCAGAGTTGGCTCGCCCAACTTCAATCACCATCTGCCCTTCTAGTGAAACCGGGAAACCCCTCAGCCATGACCACCCACCTTAAGGATGAAAATCTGGCTCACAGTTATTTTTCTCATCGGTGCTGGGTCTAAAGCTCAAACATTCGTACATAACAGAACTGTATTCAATTCACGGTCAAAGAAAGATGACCAGCACCACATTCTCCAAGGCAACTAGATGGCTAATAACTGACAGCACCGACAGGGAGAGTCACCAGACTCAAAACATTAACTCTGTTTTCTTTCTATAGATGTTGCCAGACCTGGTGAGTTTCTCCAGCAATTTCCGATTCTGTGTGTTTCGGTCCTGACAGTAAGTGTATATCACAAAAACTTCTTTTTTGATGCAGCAGAACATATTTCTTCATTTCAGTTTTGGTCTTTTGAATCAAAGCTACTAGCATTGATTTTGTTTGTGCAAAAATTGCAGAGGTTTTCAGGAGAACACCAGAAATCAAAAATAGTGCAAAGCTTCTATCTAAAACTATTGAACTGGATGCGAGTGACTGTTTAAACCACTATGCATTGAATCAGAAAATCCATGCAGGTGAGATTTGCATATCAGAATTATGGGATTTTTGCTGATTAAAGATCTCTTTATACAGAAAAAATTCAATAAATTGAACTAAAGAACTTTAGCACTTAATTTGCTATAATTGAATGAATGATGAATGAGTGATTTATTAGAACCATAAAAACCCTACAGTGTGGAAACAGGCCATTTGGCCCAACAAGTAGACACGGACTCTCTGAAGAGCATCCCATCCAGACACACCACCCTACTTTATCCCTGTAACTCTGCATTTGCAAAGGCTAATCCTCTTAACCTACACATCCCTGGGCACTTGGAGTAATTTCGCATGGCCAATCCACCTAATCTGCATACCATTGGACTATTGGAGGAAACAGGAGCACCCAGAGGAAACCCACGCAGACATGGAGAGAGAGTGTGCAAACTCCACACAGTCGCCCGAGGCAGGATGTGAACCCAGGTCCCTGATGCTGTGAAGCAGCAGTGCTAACCAGAGTCTCTGTCCTGCCTCTTTGCTGTGACGCTTAAGAAATTGTCAGAGCACCTATTGAGTTCTTCCAGGATTTGCTGTTTTTATTTCAAATGGACATGAAAAATCACACAATGGAGAAAGTGCAGGGTGTTCCCCCTCATGCTAGAATTTATCCCTCAACCAAAACAACTTTACAGATGATCGGGCCATTATTACACAGTTGATTGTGGAGGATGCTGGGAGTAAATGGATTGCAATGTTTCCCATGGTACAACAGGACCACACATCAAAACATATTTAATTGTAAATGCATTGGAACATCATGTGTTCGTGAAAACTACTACAGAAAAGTAAGTTTCTTCGATGACCTAATTTTAAAATTGTTTTGTAGTTTATGGCAAACATTCTGTTGGCAATATTTTAACAATCTGTATTGCTTCTTAAATTCTAAGTCATATAAGCCCATCCCTTGCTGACCTCGTGATTTCTGCTGGCGCTGGTTATCATTTTCCATCATGTTTTCTCTGAAGGAGTCAAGCAGGTTAGGCTGACTTCCATAGAACCGGGGATTTCTTCTACGATGCTCAGATGGGTCACGCTGCTCAAACCTACTCTTTTCCACAACACTCTCAGACCTATTTTGCACATGTTGTGGGTGCTTCCTTCGCTGTCCATCTCTCCATTCTGGAATTTAAAAAGAAGAGAGTGGAATCTTCACCAGCAATACCCATGTCTCAAGACTAATTTTCAACTAAACGAAAATGTACCTTCCACTTAAACTTTGAGTTGTAGCTGCTCATGGCTGAATGTGACAAAATGATTGCTTCTGTTTTTTTTTTTAGCTGACACAGGATGGTTGAAGAAACTTGTAGCTAATGCAGCGTTTCATATAGCTTAAATTATGGCCTTCACAGACAACAAAATGTCTCAATACAGTTTGAGTAAGATAGGGCCAGAACGTTGACAGTAAGACTCCTCTTTTCTGATAAGGATAACTCAAATAAAAAATGTCTGATTTGAAATTTCCTACTTTACTATGAAATGGACAGGGAAAACTTGACCAACCTTAGATAAGACCTTTTAAATAATTATAGACATATTAGAGTAGACACATATTTGTACAATAATAATAGTTTTAAAGTGTTAAACACTGGGAAATTTAATTAGATTTCTGTAGACAGTCAGCCTTTGGTGCAGAGATTGGTTTTGATAAACAGCATTAGGAAACCTTTTAAAAGGTCTGGTACCGGCCATTTCAAAAGTTTATTATTCAGTTCAGATTTGAAGAAAAGTCTGGTCTCGCAATAATCAAGGCCTTTAGATTTTTGTTACTACATATTAAATACACCTACATGGGCATATTAAAATTATACAAGCAATTGGTGAAATAATATTAAGGGATTCAGCTGAATTTTCTTTAAGTAAATAGCTATAAGCAGTAGAAAGAAATTTTTGCTAATCAGCAGGGAGAAGTATAAACAGGATGATGTTTTAAGTGTACCAAGAAACAAGTGATGTAGCAAGGGTGAGACTGACAATTGTGAAACGAGATCACTACAGCCTCAAGAGAATAAACAACCTAATGAACAGCCCAGAGAAGAAGGAAAGAATGACAGAAAAAAGCGATAAGACAAGGATGAGAAAGAGGTCGTATTCGCTGGAACCTTATAGAAAAAAAATAAGTTTCTTCTAAAGATCTGATAGAGCTATAAAAGTGATTGAATTTCATTCCTGTCAATGGGACTTGGATAGATATTCTCTGATAAAATATTTAAATTAATGACAATAAGGTCTATCCTGGCATCAAAGTTCTGTTTGAAACGATATTGCACTATAGAAAAAAATTATAATCCAAATAGAAAAAAATATAAATGTCTGTAAAGGGACATTGGAATCAGTTTTGGCATATGGTGAATGAGATGTACTGTAAGAGCCCAAGGACAGGTGAAAATGGGTCTGGCAAACATCAGGAAATGATGGGAAGACCGAAGGTTGATCGTGAAGTTGTCCATCATTGATTGTGTTTTCGTAGAATTGGATGTGTATGTAAAAGAGGATGTAACAAGCACTGATGTCAATGTTGCATGTAACCATTGTAACTCAGTATGTATAAAAATCGTGCACTTTCTTGGGAAATGTAGTGTCCCAGAGACCTCTCCTATGCTGCGTTAGCAATCAATCTGAATAAAGATCAATTTGTGCCATTAAACACAGGACTGAAGGCTCCTTTTTAAAATCTCTCTCCAACCCTTTGGCTTTTTTGAAGCAAACCTACTATCAGAGGGAGTTTCAGTGCCATTAATGCAAATATCAATATTTCATTGGAACATCAGAAATTAACAATGCTGCATGGCTTACATCTGTAACTATTACACTAAGTGAAAGAGATTGTTCAAATCTGTGCATAAGTGGATCTTAAAATTCATACATAGGAATTATATACTCACAATAATTATATTGTTTACTCTTGTTAATTAAAATAGTTTTTTTTTTAATTAATAAATTAAAACATTAACATTTAATTTGCCCTTTACTGTGATATTTAAGAAATCATTAATTAATTGAATAAACTGTTCGTTTTGCTCGTGTCACAGTCTTTGTCAAGAACTAAGTGAATGTCTATTTGTTGATCAGCCATCTTTTCATCATCTCTGACACTGCTGGCACTGAGTCAGTCATGGCTCACTGATAGTTCAAGGCTCTAAGTGAGAAGGGTGTGGCTTGAAGTCACACTCCAAATACTCAAACACATAATTCCAGGTTGACTTTTTAGCATAGTGCACTGTTGTAGATATGTCCCCTAGATGAGACAATAAACCTAGTCTCTGCCTACTCTCATCAGGTGCACCTATAAAATTCCATGACACTACTGGAAGAAGAGGAGAATTCTCTACAGTATAAACAGGGAGAATGCTGGAGAAACTCAGCAGATCTGGTACCTTCTGTATAGAGAGAAAAACAAAGTTAACATTTCAAGTCTGCTATGACTCTTTAGAATATACCAGACTCAAAATATTTTCCTTTTCTCTCTCCACAGATGCTGCCAGACTTTCTGAATCTCTCCAGGGCTGTGTTTTTCAGATTTCCAGCATCTGCAGTGTTTTTCCCTTATCAAGCGTTTTCCATGGTGTCCTGGTCAATATTTATCTCTGGACCAAAAGACAATCTGTTTTGTGGGAGCTGCTATGTGCAATGGACTTCTAAATTTCCTATATTAACCCAGAGATCATGCTTCAAAAATAACTTAGTTGGAGGCAAAATGCATTGGGATACCTTAAGATCATAGAAAGATGTTCAGAAATACTTCTTGATTATTTTTGCAGATTATGGAAAACCGTGCAAGTATCTAACTTATTAACATTTTGACTTTCAACATGGTTCCTCTCGCATTAAAATTCCAATTTACATAGTCCATCTTTTGCTAACCTTGTGGTTTCTGCTGTCTCTGTGGCTTATGCGCCGCACTGCCTTCTACGGAACAATCCAGCAAGTCCGACTGACTTCCGCTGAACTTGGGTTTTCTCCAACGAGGCTCAGACTGGTTACGACGCTCAAACCCACTCTTCGCTGAGGCGTTCTCCGACGTATTTTGCGTTTGATTTGGGGGCCTCCCTTTATGTGGATGTCCATCTCTCTGTCCTGGAGTGAAAAGGCAGTTTAGTTCATTGGATATGCATATGTCAAGAGGATTGAAAAGGAATTTAAAAACTCAGTTTAATACCAGCCAACCTTGTCAAGAAATGACATGGAGGAGGGGAATAGAGGAGCAATTTACATAACTTCCCTCCTCTCTACTGTAACACTCTCAGTAAAGTTAGACAACATGATATCCAAGGGTATTGGAAATCTGGATCTTGAGGTCAGTCTAAATTTTTAAGAGTGGAGACTGAAATCTTTTTGTTAGATGAGGGGATCAAGGGAGATAGGAGAAAGACAGGCAAATGAGGTTGATGCATAGCTTGACTATGACCACTGGTGATCAGGCACAGTGGTCTAATCCTTTGTTCTGTGAACAAAGACCACTGCAAAAGAAATTCAGAATGCTACAGCAAAAATGATAAGCGAATACATACATTTAGTATAAATCAAGTAAAAAAAAAGCAATGTCACTGGATCAGGAGTCTGGACTATCTATCTATCTGAAATTCAACTTATTACATGTTCAGATTAGGTAAGAGTTGCACGACGAATGAGTCCAGGAAATAGCATTAAATCCAGTAAACTGTGTACATTATAGCCTACTTCACCCTTCATTCAATCTACTTAAATCTCTTGAGAGGCAAACGACAGGTAAAACCTCCAAAAATAGAAGCTTATATTTTTCACAAGATCCAAGAGGATGATAATTCCTCGGAGGCTCATCCACATCCCCTGTGATGTTGAAAATACCGGCCTGAATTTGGCAGACAGCAGTAATGTTACACAGTGCTCAGTGTTGATCTTGAAAAAAGCTGCCCAGAATGATCTAGTGATCGCTGAGGTTTCTATCTCAACTTTTCTAAACATTGGCTTCATTCTGGACCCAGCTATAGGGACAATGCATCCAGCAACAGTAACGTCTTCAAGCAGAGTTAAAAATCACAACAGCAGGTTATAGTCCAACAGGTTTACTTGGAAGCACACTAGCCTTCGGAACAACGCTCCTTCATCAGGGGACTATTACCTGATGAAGGAGCGTCGCTCCGAAAGCTAGTGTGCTTCCAATTAAACCTGTTGGACTATAACCTGGTGTTGTGTGATTTCTAACTTTGTACACCCCAGTCCAACACCGGCATCTCCAAATCATGTCTTCAAGCAGGTGGAACAACCAATCGTATTGTTGAATTTTCAGATAAATCACAAAAACAAGCAGCAGGGTTTTATTATTTGCTTGAGACAGAGAGCAAAATTTTAAAACAATAGAGACATTTAAATGGTATTAAAGGTAAAAACTGAAAATTATAAAATACTTCAAAAGTTTAAAAAATTTATGGCATTTTATTGTGGAATGGAGAATTTTGACATTGCACAAATAAGCTTGTTAAAGTTTTTAAACAGTTAAGTGTCAGTGAGGTTATTCAGCAATAACTAATACTTACAATACCCAACTGAATGTAGTGTCACTTTTTCAAGGGGCTTTGCTTAAAAAGCTTAAAAAGTGACAAGTTAATTTCAAATAAGTGATTTCTGAAGGGTCATCACAATCTGAAATATTACATAAAGGCTAAATTTTCCAGTTTTCATTTGGAGTGTTTTGCCTGGTCTGTCTGGCTTACAGCACCTTTTCTCATGCCACCCTCTCCTCTCCACCTCATTAATTATGCAGCTGGGATCTTCGACGCTCTTCTGCGATCCACGTGGCAGAAGAGGTGGAAATGCTCACCACCGTTTGAACTGTCTGGCATTCACACTATTGTCCCAGCTAAACACCACATCAGATGCTGCAAGTCAGGAACTGCCCCTCACAATGTGGTACTTTTATGACTCAGACAATGGTCCAGAAAGGGAAAGCTGGTTCCCTGCTTCTCAGACAAGGATCTGGTGGTTGGGAAGTTGGGTGTTGACTACACGTTTCCTGCTGATTGCCATGGGAGGCCACACCACTAGACACTGCCACTGGACCCAGATAGTGACCTTGGGTTAAAAAGAGCAACCAGCAGTGCAGAAAGAAACAGAAACTTAGAGAATAGGAGCAGGTCTTTTCAACTGAATTAGCCAGCATTGCCATGAAATATGATAATAGCTGATCCTCCACCTCAATTCAGCACTCTCGCTCATCTCCCCATATCCCTTGATGCATATAGTGTCAAAACATCTTTTTTCTCAAATATTTTCGGTGGCTAAGGAAGTGATGATCTTCAGTGCTCTTCAGGAGTCAGCGCTACCATCTTCTCTCTGCTGCTTCACACTTACAGGTCTGCACTTTCTCATTTTACCAATGCTCATAGACCACAACTCTCACTGTTGCATGCATCACCTGTACTCATCGGCTCTCACCCACCCCATCTTTCAAACCCACTAATCCTCCCTGCCCTCTACGCTTCCTTCTCACGCCCTGGGGACATTTTACTATCTCTCCAATAAATGTTCTTCCATCCATTCCCATCATCTTCAAACCCTCCCTTTGTCTCATGGCAGGGAAAAGTTGCCCCAACTTGTCCCTCGCTTTGTGTTTCTACAGCATCCCGACTGAACTAACTACAATCTCCAGCCTAACATGCAAGACCAATCATGATCAATCTTTGCGACTAGAATCAGATATCTCCCTTCAGTCAAGGGGCACTACCACAATATCAATCCATTTGACCCTACTAAGGGTTGCTCCCCTTTGATTTTCAGAGATGGTCAGTTTCTTGAAGCACATGAAGTGGGGTCTTGACAATTTAGTTGCTGGCACATGCTCGAGATGTAACGCTGACACAGAATGCTGAATAGGGGGAGAAAATCAGCTAAAATAAAAAAACGTTTAATAAACCTTTGTTAGGACAGTACGAAGAGCAAGGGATATAGCTTAGGAAAAATAGTTGAATCAATGGAGGTATATTAAATCTGCGAGACATTAGCAGAACAAACAGGGCTCATGGAGAGGAGAGGGTTAAAACAAATGGCTCCTTTTCCATGAGAAGATGAGCCACCCTAAGACATAAAGACCTACTGGAGCAATAAACAGCCAGAATTTTCCAGTAAGTAAAGATTAGGTGTCCTATAAAATAAGAGTTAGCCATCTGTTTCCCTCCTCCACCTTCCTGTGCATGTGCCCTGGCGTTAATTTACTACTCAAACATCACAAATGGAATTTGACGACAATTGTTTGGATAGAATCACATGCATTATAGGCAACTAGTAAATTCAAATAAAGTAATGCCCACATGAAAAGAGCATAAAATCAACAGTTCTATAACAGGTCAGCAACATCCATTTTCCCCATGGGCAAAGTGAGTCTCCTTTGCATGTTTAGATTTAGATTTACTGTCACAGGTATATTAATATACTGTGAAAAGTGTTTTCTTGCATGTTACACACAGTGTCACCATGCTTTTGAGCCATCTTGAAACACTGAATAAAGGAGAGATTTTACTGCAGAACTGTTCATCTTGCTCTTTTCTTGTTCCTCTTCTGCTGCTCCTCTAGTCACTGCTTGACATTGGCCAGGGTCTTTATGGCAGGTTCAAGGGTCTCAGTTACAGATCTCTGCCACCATCACTCCTGCAACCGCCAAATCTGAGCTGGAGCCTTGGGCCTGGGGATACATGGACTCCATACCCAACATTCCTCCAAACACTGCAGCCACTCTGCAGTCTGTCCCTTTCACTCTTTCAGGCCTAGAACCTCAGCCCAGCCTGCAAATCCAGGCTGGGGAAGTCAGCCCGGGACCTGGTCCTCGCTTGTTGGACAACTCAGAGATGGGATGGAGAGTTGTCCAGCTCATCCCGGTCTTGCTGCCTCTGCCACCAGAGGCCTCCTCTTTCACCCACACTCTCCAGATTTTAAAATAAAATAAAGAAAAACAGCAATAGTAAAAATAATAGAGAAAAGAAAGAAAGAAAGCATATGGGAGTGGATGAGCCCTGGCTCAGCCCTGCTATTCTGTCACCATCCTGATTGTATGTTATGGGAATGAAACTTTCAAATGTCTCTGCCTGGTTGTGGATCAAGGTTGTGGAAACCTCCCCTTTCAATGCCATACAGCAGGGACATTGTCCTGAAGACACAGTTGGACAATGGTCAGCATAAACCAAATATTCGGCCAACTGCAACCACAAGGTAACTGCTCAGGTTTAAATATCAGGAGTGTGTGCCATTTAGTTTCTCATTAAGACAAGGAGAATTGGAACTGGAGAATAAACAGACAAGTTGGGCTATTGATGACATTCCGAAGTGTTTGCACAAGTCATCCCTGAAGAGGGAGATTCAGAAGTCACCATTTAAAGTTTAACGAGAGTTTTCACAAGGTTCTCGATCTCGAGATTGAGTTTTTTTTATTCTCACCATATTTTCCTAACTTTCTCGACATTGACAACACACACCAGCAAGGTGAAAACTTTGTCCTATGTTTCTCTCCACAGTTATTGCCAAACTAGTTGAGTTTTTCTAACATTTTCTGTTTTTGATTCAGATTTCCAGCATCTGCAGGCTTTTCTTACTCTTAAATTGTGATCATTCCATCCACAACGACTTCAGACATGGACATGTCAGTAATCAGTGACAAGAACTTTTGATTTCTATATTTAAGTCCATATATCTCAAATACTGACAGTGTTTCCAATTACAACAACTGCTACATTCAAGGGAGGATTTTATCTTGGAATATAGGAACAGGAGTAGGGCCTTCTGCCCATCAAGCCTGGCCCATAATTCAATTAGGTCACAGCTGATCAATTACCTCAAAGCCCTTTTCATGCATTATCCCCTGATGACATTGTTATCCAGCAACCTACCAATTTCTGTTTTCAACCTGCACAATGACTGAGCTTTCTCAAGTTTCTGAGATAGAGCCACTGCTTGCTCTTGGCGTCCACATGCTCCACTTAGTAATGCTCGAAAAGGTTATGCCTTCGTAGATGCTTAGCAATTGCTAAGTGTCGGTGGGATATTCCACTTGCTAGAAAAGTTTTCAGGGTGCCTTTGTAGCATTTCCGTTGCTCTCTTAGTGAGTGCTTACCATCGTGGAGCTCGGAGTAGAGGATTGTTTTGGGGGAATCTGGAGTCAGGCATGCAGACAATGCGGCCCATCCATTGCAGCTGGTCATAGAGTCATAGAGGTCATACAGAATGGAAATAGACCCTTCAATCCAACCAGTCCATGCTAACCATAATCCCACCTCCCTGCTCCTGGCCCATATCCCTCCAAACCTTTCTTAATCACGTACTTATCCAACTGTCTTTTAGGCACTGTAATTGTACCCTTATCCATCACTTCCTCTGGAAGTTCACTCCATACATGAACCACCCTCTGTGTAAAAAAAAAAATGCCCCTCATGTTCTTTAATTCTCTTTCTCTCCTCTCACCTTAAAAATGTGCCCCCTAGTCTTGAAATCCCCCAACCTAGGGAAAAGGCAACTACCAATAATTCTATCTACACCCCTCATTATTTTATAAACTTATAAGGTCACCTCATAACCTCTTATTCTCCAGTGGATAAAGGTTCCAGCCTTTCTTTAGAACTCAAATCTTCCATGCCCGGCAACATCCTGGTAAATCTTTTCTGAACCCTCTCCAGCTTAATAATTTCCTTCATGCACCTGGGTGATCAGAATTGGACACAGTATTCCAGAAGAGGCCTCAACAATGTCTTGTACAACCTCAACATGACTTCACAATTCCTATACTCAAAGGACTGAAGGGTGCAGGCAAATGTGCCAAATGCCTTTTTCATCGCCTGTCTGTATGTGAAGCAAACTTCAAAAAACTATGTACTTGAACTCCTATACACCTCTGTTTTACAACACTTCTCAAGGCCCTACCATTAATTGTATAAGCCCTATATTTGTTTGTTGTACCAAAATGCAATACCTTTATCCACATTGAACTCTATCTGTCATTTTTTCAACCCATCGACCCGTTTCATCAAGATCCCTTTGTAATCTGAGAAAACCTACTTCACTTTCTACTATGCCACCAATTTTGGTGACATCCACAAACTTACTAACCATGCCTTCTATATGCTCATCTAAGTTATTCATATAAATGACAAACAAAAGCGGACCTAGAACCAACCTCTATGGAACACCACTGCTGATAGGCCTCGAATCCAAAATGCAACCCTCTACCACCACTCTTCGTCTCCTGCCATTAAGCCAATTATGTATCTAATTGACAAGTTTACCCTGAATCCCATGTGATCTAACTGTACTCATTAGTCTATTGTGTGGAACCTTGTCAAAGGCTTTACTATCTACGATCACTGCCTCAAACTGGGGATATTGGTCTGATGGAGGACCCTCATGTTGGTGCACCTACCCTGGCAGTGGATTTACATGTTATGGACCAGATCAAACCGCCTCAAAACATGTAAAAGGAAAAAAAAACCTAGATTCTAACTTTTTCTGATTTTAAAGGCAAGTGCCAAGCATTGCACGTTGGTTAAACTCTCAAAGTTGAAGCAAAACATACACTATAAAATACAGATGAAATAAAAATAAAAAGAAGTGGTTTAACTGTAAATCTATCGAAATTTTTAACAAAATATTAACTGTTCCAATACAGTAAAATCCCGTAAGGACATCCTTGGCAAAGGCAAATTCAGTAAAATAGATTGTCTCACATGCAGTTCGAACTGCAGGAAAAGAACTCTAGCTTTTAGCTGTAAAAGAGAGAGGGATAACAGCTTCCACATCCAGCTTCAAGACACCAGCATCTGCTATTGAAAGCTAAAACAAAAAAAAATCCTGGTTCTGTGGGAGCTTGACCCCACCCATTCAGGCTGCTTCTATTGTTCCAACTTTTAAAAAAACCTAAGGACTCACAAGCTGTTGACTTTATTGGCTTGAAGCAGACCACTCACCATCTCTTTCTCAACCTTTCTTTATAAATGAAGAGTCAAAATACACTCTTAAAATACACATAGTATCATGATATACAGGATTTTGCAAAGACAGCATTAGTGATATAGCTTCAGGTATATGCTGCACATGGTCTTGTTTCTGATGTACACAGGAGAGCGAGGACCATGGCTGCTCTGTAAGACCATGAGTTTGTGGGCAGAGTGCTGGGTTTGAGGTCCCAGACTTTGCTGTTCAGGTGTTCGAAGGCTGCACTAAAGTACTGGTGTCAATGCTGGATTTCGTCAATGCCTGTTCACATTGAGAGGTGGCTCCCGAGGTACGGGAAATGATCCACATTGTGCAAGGGGTCACCGTGGATTGTCAAGATCGGTGGCAGTATTGCACAGCAGGAGATGGCTGGTAGAGAATCTTGGTCATTCATAACACCTATTAGTAAATCATGTTAATTTCACACAAACGCCTTTCAAGGAGGTTCCTTTCAAGGACACAACAGATATATTAAGAGAGTAGTGAAGCCATTGTTACTGGGAAGATTGATGGGGTTCATTTTCCATCGTGCTGAGTTAACTACTTACAGTTGAGACCCTGATAAAGTTGTTACATTTGGCCTCAGAATGTCTAGATTAAGGACAGGAGTACCAAGTTACTCCATCGATCAATGATTTTCCCAGCATAAGGAGACATGTAAAACATCGCAAAGTGCCAAGTGAGGACAGAAAGAAAATTGCCCATCACCGATTATCCATCAAGCAGAGTCAGAAAATTTAGTAAAGTTTTATAAGGAACACGTTGTTGCAAATATACTTTGACACCATCTGCACAAACAATTGTTTTTCTGATCTTGTCCGCAACTCATTTTATCATAATTTTAAGTTTATTGTCACACACAGCTCATTACTGTCTCACTACTTTCTGGTAGTTTTCAAAAGGCTTCCAACAAGTCATGTTTTAAATCTTTAATTTCCAAATTTGCTCATTACTATAATCCCTGATTACACCCAGAGTAATGTTGTCTCTCAATTGTCCTATTATGGATACCCTGAGGTATAAGCCATAATTTCCCAGTGCCAGCCTTATCTCAAGAGATAGCACTTTTATCTTTGAGTCAGCAGCCTTGGAGTTCAAGTTTTCCTCTGGAGGTTTGAGTACAAAATATGGTACACTCTAGGCCGGGACTCAGGAAGCACTGTCCTGTAAAAATTGCTGTCCTTCAGGTGAGGCATTAAACTGAGGCCTGCCTGGTCTCTCAGGTGAATACTAACAAAAGCAAAATGATACTTGTAAAAAGAAAATTAACAGCTCCCTTCTCACGTTAACAAGTCTGCTCTATGCTCACCTCTTGGCTTTCCCTGAGCACCTGCTTCAGGCGTTTCTTTCTGGCCACTTGCTGGATGGGAGCGACTTCCAAATTTCCTTGGCTGTCTGCCACGCTGAGTACCACCGCTGGTTTCAGGCCTTCCAGAAGACTGCTGTGTGGAGCTGAAGTGGCTTTCATCGGGATTAAACACTTGACTATTCCCCTGCCTTCTGTCTTTTGAATGCTGTCGGTTTAGCCATTTGCTGCTGGAAGTATTCCATCTTCTTGATTGGTCACCAGATTGCTGATTTTCATCATCTACAGGACATAGCACAACATGGGTTTAATAGATTACTTTTAACAAGTTCATCACAAATGTTGACCATTCCGCATCAAAATAAAAATCAAGATAGATGCACTGGCTATCAACTATTCACCCTCACCCCAAAACATCTGTCCAGGGTGAACATGAATGACTGAATAATAAACAGCTCCATCCAAAAGTAACAAACACATTAACTGCTCATCAAGCTTGATCCAATCCCTTGCCAGAGCTCATGTGAGCAGCCCTCTGTACATCGTCTTAGAACCTTAGGATGATACCAGCAAGAACGAGTGGTGGCAGTGGATCCACCCAAGGCATTCTAAATTATTCTAGTGGAAAATCACCATATTAAAAGAGGTGTCATTTGAACACTGCAGCGAGCTGACGATACAGTATGACCGTAAGATGGACATTCACACTCATTCTGGACAAATGTTTCGTATTTTAATTGCAACCATTATCACGTACTTCCATGATATCTTTGTCAGTTAATCTCTCCTGCCCTTCCAGACCTTCCATTTTGACCTTCCAACCTTTTGTACCTCCAGTTTTCAACAGTTTAAACCCGAAGCATATCTATCTTCCTTTAGTTCTGAAGAAGTCTTAAATCGACTTGAAATGTTAACTTTCTCTCTTGACAGAGGCTGAAAAGCTCCACTGAGTAATTCCAGCAATCTGTTTGTAACATCAGATCTATTTTTAATTCAGATTTACATAACCTGAAATATTTTGCTTTTGTTCGTTAGATATTCTGCTGATTGCAAATTATTTAAACAAATATTGTGTTGAATGCTTGTGTGTGCTGTCTCTATACCAATATTTGCATCAGTTCAAATTGGTATGCTCTTGAAATTAACTATCACACTTATATACCATTAAAACTTGGCATTAGGAGACAATCTCAATTTATTTTAACTAATCTGTATTTTGTCTCCCAAGTAATTATGATACTTTGAATTACATCAATTTATAATTTCCATGTTTACATGAAAGTTCTCTATTTCGGAGCCGAGAACGAGTGTGAGACCATTGAATTCTGAATAGTTTTTGAAAATAAAACAAAATATCATATCTTAACTTGTGTCTTTTCATGCACAAAAATGTGGCAATACGTTTACAACAGGACATGGCTCTACAAATATCGTTTGTTTCAACTGTTGCATCTGAAGTGCCAGAAGTAGCACACTAACTAAATCATTCTAAAACTTAACAGCATTATGTGACTAACACGATTTTTAAAAAAAATACAGAAGTGAGCATCTTAGATGGTAAAGGACACACTATTGTCATCACCAAGAAAGTCTCACCTGCTGGCCATTGAAAAGCTCATTAGGATCTGACAGGCAGAGTGTAGGCCAGGTTTCTTCGAGAATTACAGGCCTCAATATCCAGAGGCTGGTAGCTTCTGGACCCTAAAGGTCATGGTTGAGATCTACTCCTTGGGGGATTCAGCATGAAAAGCCCAGCTCTTCTCTAAACTCTTCCCTGTACCCGGGTCAGTGTGTGGACCCTGTACCCGGGAGTGTGTGTGTGTGTGTACACGTGTACCCTGTACCCGGGTGTGTGTGTGTGTACACGTGTACCCTGTACCTGTGTGTGTGTGTGTACCCTGTACCCGGGAGTGTGTGTGTGTGTGTGTGTGTACCCTGTACCCGGGAGTGTGTGTGTGTGTGTACACGTGTACCCTGTACCCGGGTGTGTGTGTGTGTACACGTGTACCCTGTACCTGTGTGTGTGTGTGTACCCTGTACCCGGGAGTGTGTGTGTGTGTGTGTACACGTGTACCCTGTACCTGTGTGTGTGTGTGTACCCTGTACCCGGGAGTGTGTGTGTGTGTGTGTGTGTGTACCCTGTACCCGGGAGTGTGTGTGTGTGTGTGTACCCTGTACCCGGGAGTGTGTGTGTGTGTGTACCCTGTACCCGGGAGTGTGTGTGTGTGTGTACACGTGTACCCTGTACCTGTGTGTGTGTGTGTACCCTGTACCCGGGAGTGTGTGTGTGTGTGTATACCCTGTACCCGGGAGAGTGTGTGTGTGTGTGTGTGTACCCTGTACCCGGGTGTGTGTGTGTGTGTGTGTACCCTGTACCCGGGAGTGTGTGTGTGTGTGTGTGTGTGTGTACACGTGTACCCTGTACCCGGGAGTGTGTGTGTGTGTGTGTACACGTGTACCCTGTACCCGGGAGTGTGTGTGTGTACACGTGTACCCTGTACCCGGGAGTGTGTGTGTGTGTGTGTGTGTGTACACGTGTACCCTGTACCCGGGAGTGTGTGTGTGTGTACACGTGTACCCTGTACCCGGGTGTGTGTGTGTGCACACGTGTACCCTGTACCCGGGTGTGTGTGTGTGTACACGTGTACCCTGTACCCGGGTGTGTGTGTGTGTGTGTGTGTACACGTGTACCCTGTACCCGGGTGTGTGTGTGTGTGTGTGTGTGTGTACACGTGTACCCTGTACCCGGGTGTGTGTGTGTACACGTGTACCCTGTACCCGGGTGTGTGTGTGTGTGTGTGTACCCTGTACCCGGGTGTGTGTGTGTGTACCCTGTACCCGGGTGTGTGTGTGTGTACCCTGTACCCGGGTGTGCGTGTGTGTGTGTGTGTACCCTGTACCCGGGTGTGTGTGTGTGTGTGTGTGTACCCTGTACCCGGGTGTGTGTGTGTGTGTGTGTGTGTGTGTACCCTGTACCCGGGTGTGTGTGTGTGTGTACCCTGTACCCGGGTGTGTGTGTGTGTGTGTGTGTGTGTACCCTGTACCCGGGTGTGTGTGTGTGTGTGTGTGTGTGTACCCTGTACCCGGGTGTGTGTGTGTGTGTGTGTGTGTGTACCCTGTACCCGGGTGTGTGTTTGTGCGTACCCTGTACCCGGGTGTGTGTGTGTGTGTGTGTGTGTGCACCCTGTACCCGGGTGTGTGTGTGTGTGTGTGCACCCTGTACCCGGGTGTGTGTGTGTGTGTGCACCCTGTACCCGGGTGTGTGTGTGTGTGTGTGTGTGTGTGTGTACCCTGTACCCGGGTGTGTGTGTGTGTGTGTGTACCCTGTACCCGGGTGTGTGTGTGTGTGTGTGTACCCTGTACCCGGGTGTGTGTGTGTGTACCCTGTACCCGGGTGTGTGTGTGTGTGTGTGTGTGTGTACCCTGTACCCGGGTGTGTGTGTGTGTGTGTGTGTGTGTGTGTGTACCCTGTACCCGGGTGTGTGTGTGTGTGTGTGTACCCTGTACCCGGGTGTGTGTGTGTGTGTACCCTGTACCCGGGTGTGTGTGTGTGTGTGTGTGTGTACCCTGTACCCGGGTGTGTGTGTGTGTGTGGGTGTGTGTACACCGTACCCGGGTGTGTGTGTGTGTGTGTACCCTGTACCCGGGTGTGTGTTTGTGCGTACCCTGTACCCGGGTGTGTGTGTGTGTGGGGGTGTGTGTACCCTGTATCCGGGTGTGTGTGTGTGTGTGGGTGTGTGTACCCTGTACCCAGGTGTGTGTGTGTGTGGGTGTGTGTACCCTGTACCCGGGTGTGTGTGTGTGTGTGTGTGTGTGGGTGTGTGTACCCTGTACCCGGGTGTGTGTGTGTGTGTGTGGGTGTGTGTACCCTGTACCCGGGTGTGTGTGTGTGTGTGTGTGGGGGTGTGTGTACCCTGTACCCGGGTGTGTGTGTGTGTGTGTGTGTGGACCCTGTACCCGGGTGTGTGTGTGTGTGTGTGTGTGTGGGTGTGTGTACCCTGTACCCGGGTGTGTGTGTGTGTGTGTGTGTGTGTGTGGGTGTGTGTACCCTGTACCCGGGTGTGTGTGTGTGTGTGTGGGTGTGTGTACCCTGTACCCGGGTGTGTGTGTGTGTGGGGGGGTGTGTACCCTGTACCCGGGTGTGTGTGTGTGTGTGTGTGTGTGTGGGTGTGTGTACCCTGTACCCGGGTGTGTGTGTGTGTGTGTGTGGGTGTGTGTACCCTGTACCCGGGTGTGTGTGTGTGTACACCCTGTACCCGGGTGTGTGTGTGTGTGTACACCCTGTACCCGGGTGTGTGTGTGTGTGTGTGTACACCCTGTACCCGGGTGTGTGTGTGTGTGTGTACACCCTGTACCCGGGTGTGTGTGTGTGTGTACCCTGTACCCGGGTGTGTGTGTATGTGTACCCTGTACCCGGGTGTGTGTGTGTGCGCACCCTGTACCCGGGTGTGTGTGTGTGTGTGTGTGTGCACCCTGTTCCCGGGTGTGTGTGTGTGTGTGTATACACCCTGTACCCGGGTGTGTGTGTGTACCCTGTACCCGGGTGTGTGTGTGTGTGTACCCTGTACCCGGGTGTGTGTGTGTGTGTGTACCCTGTACCCGGGTGTGTGTGTGTGTGTACCCTGTACCCAGGTGTGTGTGTGTGTGTGTGTGTGTACCCTGTACCCGGGTGTGTGTGTGTGTGTGTGTGTGTGTACCCTGTACCCGGGTGTGTGTGTGTGTGTGTATACCCTGTACCCGGGTGTGTGTGTGTGTGTGTGTGTTGTGTGTACCCTGTACCCGGGTGTGTGTGTGTGTGTGTGTGTGTGTACCCTGTACCCGGGTGTGTGTGTGTGTGTGTGTGTGTGTGTGCACCCTGTACCCGGGTGTGTGTGTGTGTGTGTGTGCACCCTGTACCCGGGTGTGTGTGTGTGTGTATACACCCTGTACCCGGGTGTGTGTGTGTACCCTGTACCCGGGTGTGTGTGTGTGTGTACCCTGTACCCGGGAGTGTGTGTGTGTGTACCCTGTACCCGGGTGTGTGTGTGTGTGTGTGTGTGTGTACCCTGTACCCGGGTGTGTGTGTGTGCGTGTGTGTACCCTGTACCCGGGTGTGTGTGTGTGTGTGTGTTGTGTGTACCCTGTACCCGGGTGTGTGTGTACCCTGTACCCGGGTGTGTGTGTGTGTGTGTGTGTGTGTACCCTGTACCCGGGTGTGTGTGTGTGTGTGTGTGTGTACACCCTGTACCTGGGTGTGTGTGTGTGTGTGTGTGTGTGTGTACACCCTGTACCCGGGTGTGTGTGTGTGTGTGTGTGTGTGTGTACACCCTGTACCCGGGTGTGTGTGTGTGTGTGTGTACACCCTGTACCCGGGTGTGTGTGTGTGTGTGTGTGTGTACACCCTGTACCCGGGTGTGTGTGTGTGTGTGTACACCCTGTACCCGGGTGTGTGTGTGTGTGTGTGTGTACCCTGTACCCGGGTGTGTGTGTACCCTGTACCCGGGTGTGTGTGTGTGTGTGTGTGTATACCCTGTACCCGGGGGGGTGTGTGTGTGTGTGTGTGTGTGTGTGTATACACCCTGTACCCGGGTGTGTGTGTGTACCCTGTACCCGGGTGTGTGTGTGTGTGTATGTGTACCCTGTACCCGGGTGTGTGTGTGTGTGTGTGTGTGTATACCCTGTACCCGGGTGTGTGTGTGTGTATACCCTGTACCCGGGTATGTGTGTGTGTGTGTACCCTGTACCCGGGTGTGTGTGTGTGTGTACCCTGTACCCGGGTGTGTGTGTGTGTGTGTACCCTGTACCCGGGTGTGTGTGTGTGTGTGCGCGCGTGCGTGTATACCCTGTACGCGGGTGAGTGTGTGTACCCTGTACCCAGCTGAGTACCCAGGACAGTGTAAGGGTATGGGTGAAGGGCAGCAAGCATGGCTTTCAGGGACAACACCTATTTCCTCCCATCTCAATTGCCCCCAGTTTGGGGCAGTTGGAAGCCTATCCCTAACCTGGCAGTTTGCCCTTGTTTGCCAGTCGGAAAACTAGCCACATTTCTCACCCACTAGGAAGAAAGTTAATTAGCGAGGTGGTGTCCATCAACTGGCCAGCTTTTCAATGGTCATCAGGTGAGATTTTCTTGGTGATGACAATGGTGTGTTCTTTACCACCTAAGATGAGAAGGCCATCGATCTTCTTGCCTCGGGAGACATTATCTCATCACCGCCAACATTCCCTATTATTTCTCTTTCTAATCTCCCTCTTACCACCTCCAAGATGGGGTAAAAATCATGCCTTTTTTTTTTATGATTGACTGTTTGGTTTATTGAAATAAACAAAAGACAACTTGTAGCGTGGCAACAATATAATTCATACGCATTTGGAGTTTGCTATGTGTAACACAAGATTTGGATTGATGCTAAAAGATCTTAATTATAGAGGATATTATATTCTAAGCTGCATTCAACAGTCTGACCAGGGGCCAATTCAGATGGCTGAGGAGTGTATGGTGTTCAAATATGGAGCTGAACATAATACCAAGTGAAGAATTTAAATGTAACTGATCAACGCAGCTAATACTGTAAAGTCACGTTGTTTGCTGGTTACACAAAAACAGTCTTTTGTCACATCCTCATCTAATATTTACTCAATTGCAAATAAACTTTGCCCCTATGGAGCAGATCCAACACCCTCAATGTATTACAATGATACTTCAGCAATAGCCGTCCTGCCATGATGTCGAGCAGAGTTCAACTTATCAATGGCACAGGAGACCCATCATATGCATAAAGTTCTGATGGGATCAAACATTTTACTTCATGGTCTCAGAATTCAATAATTATCTTCAGCAAACTGGTGAATGGCCTCCTTGCAATGGTGAGTTCCAAGCAAACAGCGCCATGAGGGGTTTGCCAATTTACAGTTTCAAGATGAATACTAAATGTACTTGAAAAGTGCAAATGATGCCATTTAAGCTTTCCCAAAAAATGTTTTTAGTCTGAATTCACACTCGACACCAAGGATCTAGCGTATTCCAATATATTCTCAATTTAACATTGTTTTAAAAAATTCTCAAGGTCAGGTTCGTAGGAGAGTAGTCTGACACAGAACAAACGACCAAGAGGCGAGTCTGCTAGAATATGAGCATTTTATTCCCCGCAGCGTCGCCACAACCAGGTCTCATACTTACAACGGGTCTGGCTTATACTCACTCTACATGTTACCGGAACTGGGAGCCGTCAGTTCTCGTAGAGCGGTTGCCAACAACCCACGCTCGGCGGTTAAACGTAACCCCGGAGCAGACTCACCGAACTGGAGACTTTTCCAGCTGATATACTCTTTTCCAGATATAAACATTCATGTGAACAGCAGAGCAAGGCTAAAAAACACATTCCATTCTGGTTACATACAGATAAGAAGATTCACACGGGGAGGTGTGTAATAAGATTCACACGGGACTAAGCAACACCTCCATTCCGGTTAGATTCACACATGTATTGGGACATAATTTTTAACCGTTTCACCACAAACATGAATAAACTTTCAGATAATCATACCTGTTAGATTGACTTGTGTAGATAACTTCTGCCGGTCCTCGAACCGTTTGTACATCTTTAACTTCAGATGCTCTTTACACAGTTCAATCTGGCTGTGTCTGTTAAAATTAAAACAAAAATTCAAGAACAGCAATTTACATTTATCTAGACCCTTTAACACGGTCAAGCAATTCAATGCATTTCATATTGATGCTTTCACTTGTTTATAAACTGTTAAATTTCTATGTTTTTCCAAAGCTGATTAAACTAAAAGACACTACCGTTAAAACACTAACTTCTTCTCTTCAGATGCTACGTACGTGCCAAGCATTTGCAGCATTTTCTGATATTATTTCAGAATTCCAGCCTCTACTGTATTATGGCTGCTAATTGCTCAAAAGATACTGCACTTTGGTATAACTTCTCTTGGTACTCTTTGCAATTTCTGTCTGCCCATTAAATTGTGGCACTTGATCTGCATGGGACAGCACAAGGATAGGAAGTTGAGACATAGAAACAGGAATAGGTCATTTGACTCTTTGAGCCTGCTTTGCTACTCCATATGATCATGACTAATTCTCTTTCTCCCCATACCTCTTAAATATCTTTAAAGTCTGAAAAAAATCTCTTGAGTATGTTCAGTGACTTGGCCTCCACCTCTGTGGTAGAGGATTTCACAGATTCACTACCATTTTAGTGAAGAAACTTTCCCTCATCTCAATCCTAAATGGCCTATCACATATCCTGAGACTACACTCCACGGTTCTAGAGTCTCCAGGGAAAACATCTGCCCTGCATCTAGTCTGTCAATCAAATTAGAATGGTATACATTTCAATCAGACTCTCTCCCGTGAACACAACCCCAGTTGAACCAATAGTTCCTCATGGGAAAGTCCTGCCATTCCACAGCAGAGATGCTTATAAAACGTTGTTGCATGCCCTCCCCAGCAAGTATATCCAGTTTTAAGTAAGGTGACTACAATTGCAGCAATACTCCAAGTGTGGTCTCACTAAGCCCTTGAATAATTGCAGTAAAAAACATCCCGACTTCCGAATTGTATTTCACCAAGACATGAGTCTCATTCAGCAAAGTAGCAGCATATGCAGGGGAATCCATAATGGCAACATTTAAAGTTGTTCATTTTTACTCAAACCAAGTAATTAAAGAAAAAGGTTGAATTGCATTTTTGCCATACAAATAAGGAGCCAATTATTCCCAGTCCTGTGTCTGATGATTTGCTATTTGACTAAATCATGGCTGATCCATATCCTAACTTAATCTATTCACCTTATGATGTATGTCACATTGGTTGAAAAGGGTATCAATCAATTGGAGGTTAAAATTTTCAGTGCCACGCAGTCACAATAGCATTTCAGGAAATTATCATTTCAAATATCTAATATCCTTTGCATGAAAAGTGCTTTCTGACAGGATCAATAAGCAAAATCATTCCAATTTTGGCGCTCCACCACCTTGTTCTACATTTGCCACCAGATGTAAATATTTCTCTCCATCTACACTCTCAATAGTCAGTTAGATAACCTCTTAATTTTAAGAACTCTCAGGATGCAGGCTTAGGAAATGAAACAAGGCCTCATATGTAACAATTTTAGGTTAGCTAAAATAGCCTCAGTACTTTACTACATGTTAGAGATTTATTTGTCTGTACCAAATGTATAACATTTCCTAATTAATGTTAACAATGGAACAGCTTAACATAAAAGAAATCCGTAATGCAGAGGAAATACTTTCAATATTGATTTATATCTTATCTTTATCACTATTTTAAGATTTTCTTGCCTTGAAGGAACCTTAGTTCTTTAAAGTTCTTGAGATTCAGTGTTCAAGCGTAGATTCAATAGGTTTAGTATTGTTTAGCATTTCCCCAGTTCTGGATAACACAGTCTGTAAGTCAGTGCCCCAGATTAGAGCACTAATCGTCTACACAATAGGAAGGGTATTTGGAAGGATATGTTATAGGAAAGATATACAAGGTGAGGAGGGTTCAGAAGAGATTTAGCGGATGTCGCCGGGAGTGAAGGGTTTGAGATATAAGGAGATGCTGGATCGACTGGACTTTTTTCACTGGAGTGTAAGACATTGAGGAGTGACCTTACAGAGCTTTATAAAGCATGAGGGGTATAGAAAGGCAGGTGTCTTTTCCCTAGGGTGGAGATTTCAAGACTAGGGGGCATATTCTGAGGTGAGAGGAGAAAGATTTAAAAGAGACTTGAGGGGCATTTCTTTTAAACACAGCGAGTGATTTGTGTGTGGAATGTATTTCCAAAGGAAGTGGTAAATGTGCCTACAGTTAGTGTTTAAAAGACATTTAGGCAAGTATATGAATAAGTGTTTGAAGGGATATGGGCCAAGTGCAGGCAGGTGTGACTTGTTCAAAGTTTGTGAGAAGATTTGTAGCTCGGGTGCTCGTTGCTGTGGTTCTGTTCGCCGAGCTGGAAATTTTTGTTGCAAACGTTTTGTCCCCTGTCTAGGTGACATCCTCAGTGCTTGGGAGCCTCCTGTGAAGCGCTTCTGTGGTGTTTCCTCCGGCATTTATAGTGGCCTGTCCCTGCCGCTTCCGGTTGTCAGTTTCAGCTCGGCGAACAGAAATTTCCAGCTCGGCGAACAGAACCACAGCAGGTGTGACTTGGTTTAGTTTGGGAGTATGGTTAGCATAGCTGGACAGAAGGGTCTGTTTCCATGCTTATGATTCTATGACTCTATAACTCTATGACTCAATTATAGTACTCAGTCAATATTGAATTATCCAAACTTAAGATCCATTAACTGGACTCTTGTCAACTTAAGTTCCTTCTTGATGATGGGTTTTACCCGAAATGTCGATTTTCCTGCTCCTCAGATGCTGCCTGACCTGCTGTGCTTTTCCAGCACCACTCTAAGCTTGACTTTTATCAACTTAAGCTGAACCATTCAAAGTTCTTGCACCTACAGTTGTTCTACAGCAATAATTTTAAAATATACCTCAATTAGCTTTTAAATAGAAATGATTCTGATGATAAATTTTAAATGCTCTTTAGAAATCCAAATTATTTTGGGAGACTGAAAACAGGCCACACAACACTCCTATTCAAGAAAGAAGTGGTTAAACTAGAAATAATACTGATTTGTAGTTGACCCATACTTTACATTTGCAATGACCAGCAGTGTTCACCATCATTACTCTATGGAATTGTCAGCATCTCCAATATTCACATGATTGCAGTTTAAAATAGAAATTCAAAGTTGTTGTCAGTGACGCCCTGTTCCTCCAAAGGGTGCACTATTCAAGCCCTCACACAATTGTTAGATCATTAACAATGCAAATAACATTTTTGATTGCAATAATAAACATTGGTTATTTGAGACAATCATACAGATTTGGAAAAATATCCGACTGGATTAGGAAAAATTATTTATATTCACTGTAAGACTGGAAAAGTTACAAAGCAGCAACCAGAAGACATCAAGTAGCCAAACACCTGAAAATTTCCCCAGGTATTATGACAGATAGTTTTAGGTGTCATTACTCCTCTGAATATTTGGAGTTAAAGACTCAAGTTGCTGTCAGTACTATTCCAGAAATGTGTTGTTGAGGTTTCCCAAAGTGTGAGCAATTAGAAATCAATGAAATAGAATGATTTTAGCTTTTAGTCTTTAAGATTAGTCTTCCTATAAAACCCTTAAAGTTTTACCCAGTTGATTTTTTTTACTGCACTATTTAAAGTTCATAACTACTTCTAAATAGACTCACTGACCCAGAAAAAGTAATATCAAAGGTCTCCATTATGACAAATTCTTAAGTTCTGTCAGCATTAACTAATATTCATATTCCTTCAACAATTATTCATGCAGCTCTCGCTAATCTAGATGTAGACTGGTGAAATGGTAGTCTTAATAATAAAAACTTAAAAGTTGCCCAATTTTCACCGCACAGATGGGATATCTTCTTCACGGAAGAGATAAGAAGTAGAGGTGGAAAGGAATCTAGATATCCAAGTACACTAATCCCTAAATGTTATTAAGCAGGTATACAAAGTAATCTAAAAAGGAAAATGAAGCACTGGCCTTTAATTTAAGGAAGTTGAAATACAAGTTAAGCTTTAGTTGTACAAAACATTGACTAAACCCCATTCTGTGTTCAGTTTTAGGCAATGAAAGTCAGGAAAGATACATTGGCTTTAGTAGGGATGCCAGCACATGTTCAACAAGACAACAGGCTTAAAGGGTTGGCTTCCAAGGTAGCATAAAGCTAGCTTGTAATTCTTTATTTATAAAAGCTTGAAGGTTGATCCAACTGAGGTGCTTAAAAATTAATGAGAGATTTGATAGGGTGGACAGAGAGAAACAATAGCATTGAAAAGATGGAAATTAAAATAAGGAAGCACAACCTTACAACTGAAGCTAAGCCATTTAGGAATTGAACCAGGAAGCACAGATGGCAAAGTAACTTGTACATCTGAATCCAATCACAAATCATTTACCAGCACTTTACATTAATAAAGTTTTATTTTGAGACTTGTAATAAATAGACCATGAGACTTCAGTGGTAATATTAGCTAGGTTAAGTAAGTGAGCAAAAAAAATGGCTGAGTAAAATGTGAACTTGCCCACTTTGGCAGGCAGAAAAACAGCAAAATATTTAAATGGAGAAACATGACAAAACTCTGCAAAACAAAGGGATCTGGCAGTGCTGGCACATGAATCACAATAAATTAATGTGCAGTTACAGCCAATTATTAGGAAAGCAAATGGAATGTTATTATTCATTGCAAAAGAAATGGAATATAAAGAATGTTGCAACAGTGGTATAGTGTTTGTGAGACCAGATCTGGAGTAGTGTACAGTTTTGGTCTTATGTCAGAAACATTATAATAACCTAGAAGTAGTTCAGAGGTTAATTCCCATGCGTAGACTTTAGTCTTCTTGCATTGTTGCAGAAAAACAACAACATCAGATGTCACATCGCTAAGGCATGTCACATTACACAAATGCGTTTCTCCCAAGATACCACTTTTCTGAAAAAAATCACATGCAGCCATTCACAGCTACAAGATACCCACTAGATATTTTCTATTAAGAAAAACTTCACTCATGAACAGAACATGTTTTGTGCATTCAAGTTTGTTACTGCATACATAATCCTTAAACATTCAGGTCTTCCAATAGCACATTGATGCATTGATGGCAGTTTGCCTGGTGTTTGTTTGTTGCTGGAATGAGGTTTCTTCTCTGGGCGTTGTCATTCTACTCGCATTAACGCCCAGAATGCAAATGCAACTCATTTTCTTTGTTGCTTGAGGATACCTCCAAGCCATATCCCACAGGCATGACACAGTAGCATGACTTCATCATTGTCTGTTGGAGTTGTCACTTGATTAATCCCTTCTTTTCCAGCTCCTCTCTCTTGGCTTTCAGTCTTGACTGAAGGGTAACTGAAACCTTCCTCAGAAGACATGGAAGCAGTTTCACATTCTCATCCACTTTAAGACGGTATTCAGCAGGAAGACACCCAAGCTCTGTGAAAAGATCTTGGTAAAAGTTTGGGATTCATTCAGCAGTAGTGACTGCAGCCCGGCAAAAGACTGCCAAACTCATCTGAAACATGTTACCAGTCCAGGCTTTAAACTTATTTCAATTATGAATAATAGACTTTGCTAACATTTACTATTTGAACTGTACATTTCCTCTCATCCTATTGCTTTGGGTTTTCTGGTTAGATTGCCTCCTTGAGATAACATCACATAGTCTGGACTTGATCTTTGATGTCTTGATTTTTTGGCTCTTCCGTGAGCACTTTATACAGGTGGATGATGATCCATGTAACACTAGTGTCTATTTAACACTTCACATTTACTTGAAGCTCTTCTGCTGTCAAAATTTTAACAATCATAAACTATTCATTACTGCAGTGTTGGAGTTAAATGCTACAGCATTCCAGTACTTTTGCTATTATGATAGATTGCAGAGTTATGGGCAAACCAGACATGTTGTGTCATCTGCTTTTAACTGTTTAAAAGATAAATCCCATTTTTCAGTGAATCAGGAATGGGATCACACCGTGGGAGAGCTTCAGTATGTCTGGGACAAGCGGCAATCTTTTTAAAACTCAGTCCCATTCCTGAGCTGCCCTGACTGGGATGTACATTTTCATTTTACTCAGGAGCTTTGTTGCAGTTGATCCACCTTGTTTATAGTACCTCCAGACAAAACATCCAAGACAAGTTGGAAAGTCTTTGCCTTAAAATGATTTTATCTGTTCCAGTCACCACCACCCCCCCCCCACCCCTTCATTTCCATGACTGCCCAATAATACGCTAGCTGCTTCTCAAACTGAATATAGTATTTTGGCAAAATCCTAGGGGAGACTGCTGCCCCAGCTGATTTTGCCACAGACTCCAAGTAGCTATATTGTCAGTCACGGATACTTGTAATTCTAGGGGTATTTCTGACACACAAGCAGCCAAAGGAACTGTTTGCACAACCACTTCTTTAGCAGCTTCAAAAGCCTTCTATTGTAAGGGAAAATATGGCAGTGTAAATGTGTTGCAACAGGATGGTCAAAATGAGGGACGTGCCTACTACAGTAACGCAACAGCCCCACAAAACTCAAGACCACTTCGTTAGCCGTCGGGGCTTGCATCGCATTGATTTTATTTTTTAGGGATTACACATTCTCCCCGACCCACTAGATTCCCAGGAAAAGAACACTCTGGCTCAACCCCTGGATTTTCTTGGGATTAATTTCCAGTGCCAGATGTTGAGTCAAGATGGCTAACACTTCAGCTACTGTGTCTTCTGAAGGACCACGTAACAGTTTGTCATCGATGCAGTGGGTGGTCTGTATTGCTCGGGGTGGGGGAAGAGAGAGAGCGAGAGAGAGAGTGAGAGTGAGAGAGAGAGCAAGAGAGGCAATATCTCCACATCCTGGGTTATTAAACCACGGCAGAGAGTTGGGCTGTGTAGGTTGCCCTGTGGCAATCTACTCTCCTATGTGAAAGCAGACTGACCCTTCGAGTTTTCATCCAGGGTAATGGAGCATTAATCTGGCATTAGCCAGATTGATGGTGACATACCATTCATCAATTCCTAATGACTGCTACTCCAGTATGAATAGAATTCCTGCAGTGTGGAAACAGGCCCTTCAGCCCAACAAGTCCACACCAACCCTCTGGAGAGTATTCCACCCATTCCCCATTACTCTACATTTACCCCTGACTAATGCACCTAACCTATACATCCCTGAACTCTACGGGCAATTTAGAATGGCCAATTCAACTAACTTGCACATCTTTGGGAAGAAACCGGAGCACCCAAAGGAAACCCATGCAGACATGGGGAGAATGTGCAAACTCCACACAGACACAGTCGCCCAAGGCTGGAATCGAACCTGGGTCCCTTGCACTGTGAGGCAGCAGTGCTAATCACTGACCCACTGTGCTATGAGACAGCAGATAACAATGGTCGCATATATTTGTCTAACTGCCGATAATGGACTGTCATTGTTCAGCTATCATCTGATTTCCTTCCTGCCCATACAATGCTATTAAACAGGGAGACAGGTCATACAAGCCCTGAAGTCACTAACTCTTCAGTAGTCGATGAGATTTCGTTATGCCTTCCAGGCATCCAATACTGTTTAATGTTGATGATTGGTGGGGAGGGAATATGTATAGTTCCCACTTAGCTTTCCCAACCACCATAATCATCCTTCATATACTGAAACATAACTTCCCCATTAGGGTTAGCATTTCCATTCCCCTTTGGGATATCCATTCCCACAATATTTTCATTTACACTAGATATTAACACAGAGACAATCCATGGTGGTCTATTCCCAATTGCTAACCGTATCACACTGCTAGTATTTCTGTTCCCCCAAATCCATCATTCTAATTCCTGTATTTCTGGATGGGTTTCCTTGAAGTATAGTAACCTAAGCCCCCATATCAAGCAGTATCAAATATAGAGGGAGTGAGCAATACACAGGAGTAAAGGAAACATTTCCAAGATAGGGAGGACAGTGCTTTAAATACAACAGGCTGGATTATTTCACACACAAGTGTTTTCTGGAGAGAAGCAAAGCAGGTCGATGAGGATTGGTGCAGGAGAGATGTTGGATGTTGAATCTCATGAGCCACTTTACACCATTAAACAGGTTGACATTGTCAGATGTAAAATGTGATTATAGTGTTGGCCTTAAAATGCTATATCAAAACTTAACTGCACATGATTGAATAAAGTGGAAAAATACATGAAATAGCAGGCCTCATGCAAAAACAGCCTGTTTGGGCTGGAGAGCTAACTGCACAATGGGCCAGGTAGGAAACAGGTTACTGTGCAGTTAGTAGGAGGCTACCTGGAATTGGTCGTTAACTTGTTTTCTGC